>NW_012267309.1:2998887-3037570 GCF_000151885.1 Dipodomys ordii | reverse complement strand
GAAGTGGCACTGTGGCTCAAGTGGTAGAGCGCTAGCCTTGAGCTGAAGAGCTGAGGGACAGCACCCAGGCCCAGAGTTCAGACCCCACGACCGGACCAAAAACAAAAAATAAACCAGAATGATAGTTTATAGCTTTACTGGCTAAGGATATACAGAATAGGCTCAGGCACCTTCAAAGGCTGTTTCTAAAAAGATAGGATCCAGACATAATTATAGAGATGACCAAGGCTGGGTATATACTTCAGAGCCTAGGCACTGTTTTTATGCTCAAAGCTAGAACTTTACCACTTGAGGTACAGCTCCACTTTCAGCTTTTTCTGGTAGTTAACTGGAGTTAAGAATCACAGATTTGCCAGTTGCTGGTGGCTCACGCCTATAATCCTAGCTACTCAGGAGGCTGAGATCTGAGGATTGCAGTTCAAAGCCAGCTGGAGCAAGAATGTCTATGAGACTCTTATCTCCAATATACCACTAGAAGACCGGAAGTGGCGCTGTAGCTCAAGTGGTAGAGTGCTTGCCTTGAGCGGAAGAGCGCAGGGACAGCACCCAGCCAAAAGAGCCCTACAATTGACAAAATCAATCAATCAATCAATCAATCATAGATTTTCTTGCCCAGGCTGGCTTCAAACCATGATCAGCTTCCTAAGTAGCTAGGATTCCAGGCATGACCCTCTGGCAACCAGCCTTAAATTTCTTTTGTGTATGTGTTCATACTAGGTCTTTAATTCGGGGCCTGGACACTTTTCCTTAGCTTTTTTGCTCAAAGCTGTCACTCTACCACTTGAGCCACAGCTCTACTTCAGCTTTTTGGTGATTAGATAAAGGGTCTCATAAGATGCCTAACCTGGCTTCAAAACACAATTCTCAGGTCTTCTGAGTAGCTGGGATTATCAGAATGAACCACAAGTTCCTAGCATGTTTAATATTGTGTGTGTCTATGTATGTGTATGTGTATGTGTTTTGTTACTGGGGTTTAAACTCAGGGTCTTGCTCTTGCTAAGCAGGTGTTCTGCCACATTGAGCCACCTCTTCAGCCCATGGACAAGAATAAAGACACAAGAAGCTGTTTTGGTTTAGCTCATCAGACAAAAGAGTAGTCACAGCAGGTCCTGTGGAAATGCTGTCTTTGTGCACTAAGGGGCGGGTACCAGGATTCTTCATTTAGATTAGTTAGGCTGTGCCAGGACCCTAGTCCATTCCTTTGGATGGTGTGGGGACTCTAGGTTTTCCCATTGTAGATGTTTGTATAATTGGACCAAGTGTATTTTCTTTCTTTATATCTGTGGTGATCCTGACCTCAGAGAGGTAGCATTCCACTTCTGCATACTGGCACACATTAATGGATTCTGCCTGCAGCTTGTGGGAGGTTGGTGGTCATAAGACTGAGGTCCAGCTCCTTCTCTGAGAACTGCTATACTATAGATATTGTCCAGAAACTATGAGAGGCATTTTAGTATATCTTAGGGTTTTTGGGCCTTCTCTGCTGCAGGTGTTCATATTTTCTACACTTACTTTATGGATTATCTGGAGAGGTAAGGCTATGGGGAAAATTAGTCTTATCCTCAGAAAGCTTGTCTAAAATCCAACTGAAAAGAGACTGTTCTGTGTTGAATAGGCTTCTAGTGGCATTGCACTTTTAGGATGATTTTTTTATGGTTGAATGCTTGGAGATATGGAAAGTTGGGTACTTCTGGTGCCTTAAGCCAGTGAATAGATGGGGTAACAATGAAAATAAACATTGAGGCAACTAGGAGTTTTTGTCCAATATACTTTAGGAGTTGTGAGGAAAAAGGTTTGAGAGGAACTATTTGAAAGACAGGACATGGTAATTGCAGAAACTCTATAATGTGAGTTGTCATTTAAAAGTATGTTGTTCCATTGGGTAGCTCATGTCTGTAATCTCAGCTACTCAGGATATGGTCATTGAGGTCAGATGGGTCATGGTTCTAGACTGCCTGGGTGAAAAAGTAAGATCCCATCTCAAATCAATAAGTTGGTGTGATGTTTCATACCTGTGATCCCAGCTATATGAGTAGGAGAATCATGATCTGAGGCAACCCCTAGCAAAATACCTGAGAATAACTAAAGCAAAAATGGGCTGGGACATGGCTCAAGTGTTAGAGGGTTCCTTGCCTAACAAGTATAAGGCCCTGATTGCAAACCTCAGTATTGAAAAAAGAAAAAGGTACACAGGTGTTTGGAGACTGGTTGGTTTTGCTAACAAAGTGATGCAGAAGTATGCTCTCCCTCTCCCTGACTGTGTTAAGAGAATTCATTTTCTCTTGGAGCTTTTTTTTTTTTTTTTTTGGTCGGTTGTGGGTCCTGAACTCTGGGCCAGGGTGCTATCCCTCAGCAATGCAGCTCAAGGCTAGCGCTCTACCACTTGAGCCACAGTCCCACTTCTGCTTATGTGGTGCTGAGGAATCAAACCCAGGGCCTCATGCATGCAAGGCAAGCACTCTACCACTGAGCCCCCTCTTGGAGCATTTTTAATTTTAAGTTTTTTTTTTTGGGGGGGGGGACTGGTACTGGTACATGAACTCAAGGCCTGGTGTTCTTATTTAGCTTTTATTGCTCACAGCTATCACTCTACCACTTGATTCACACCTCTTCATCTGACTTTTTGTTGGTTAATTGGAGATAAGAGTCATAGACTTTACTGCTCTGGCTGACTTGGAGTCCTGATTTTCAGAACTCAGCCTCCTAAATAGCTTAAAGGCATGCACTACCTGCACTGGTCTAATTTTATGATTCTTGAAGAAACAACTAGTAAGATTTGGGAAGCAGTGGCAGACATCAGTGAAATCAGGAATTTCAGTTGGTTACAAATGTACCTTCTAAGATGTTTTTACCATTTTTACATACTGAACACACTTTTGCTGTGAGATTGATTTGTAAAAAAAAAAGTGAAGACAGAACCCTTCTGGGTTTTTGTTGTTGTTGTTTTCTTGGCAGTACTGGGGCTTGAATTTAGGGTCTCAAGTTTTCCCTAGGCTGGCTTGCTTGGTTTGGACTGGGGTTATAGCTAGACTTGAGCCACACCTCTGGCCCTGTGATCTCATTTTCTAAAATCAAACTGTCCACTAGAAGGAGATGTTTAGCTGTCAGAAAATTGAAAGTAAAAGTAACTTTACAAAGTTTTATATATTTAATTTTATGAAATTGAACCGAAAGTGACATAAAATCATGTTAGAACACAAATTACTTTATATATTATCTAGGCCAACCCTCTTATTTTATAGGAAAATCAATGCAGCTGTTGTTTTCAAAGGTGGTTGAACATAACTTTTCCTCAAATTTGTAGCCTAGTGTTGGCAGCACTATAATAATTGTGAGGAGAATTAATACATACTGTATTAACTTTCCATAGTACATGCAGCATAATCAAATGAGTGCAAGTTTGCAGGAAAAGTGGCAGATTATGTATATCTGTTCTGCTTGAAACACAATGAAATGAACAAATGATTTAAAAAATAGGAACTTTTTTCCTTTTTTGTGCCAAAATGAAGTTTTAGCTCAGGTCCTCAAACTTGCTAGACAGGCACTGTATCACTTGAATCATGCCTCCAGCCTTTTTGCTTTGTTTGTTATTCTTATATTTTTGTCTAGGTCAGCCTTGGACTTTGTTCCTCCTACCTCTGCCTCCTGAGTAGCTAGACTTATAGGCATGAGCCACTGCACACAGCCCCAAAGGTCATTGTTTTATCTCCACATATGTTAAAGTAGGAAATTTTTAAATGTAAAGAATTCATTCTCAATTTTTATAGGTTCTAAAGATAATTTGCTTTTTGTAACATTTGAATTAAAACACTGAAATCCTAATATAGGGTCTTCATGAGACATATATAAATTTTGTTAACAGGGCCTTTTCTTACAACGTTTTAGAAACTGACATTTTGTGATTAAAGCTTTTTTTCACTGTATGAAGTGTATATTATTCGCTTTCTCCCATTTTCCCCATCCAGTTCCTGCCCACAAGTTGCATAGTTCATTTTTTACATAGTGTATATTGAATACCATGACTGTATTTGTTTACCCTTCCTCTCTCCATTCCTGTGTAATTCTTAAGTTGTAGAGAAGAGTGGGAAGTCTAGGCTTTAAACCCTGGTAGAAAAAGATGAGCTACTAAGATTAATGCAGGGGCTCTGGGTTCAGAGTATTTTAATAAGATATTGTACCTTGTGTGCCCACTGGGGAGCAGTGACCTGGTTATCAGGACCACAGGAGAGGATGGAAAGTCATTATTTTGAAGTCTACATTTCAGGGACTCAATATAGTCCACAACTTACCTAAACATGGTAAGCAGTGAAATCTCAGTCTTGAGAATTGGTAGGGTGACCTGCCTATCTTAATGGGTGAAAAGCCAAAATCTAACATATACCCCCACATACTTGAACTACAGGTATGATTTGCTTCTGAGAATTTTGTTTTCTTCTTTCATTTCCTTCCTTGGTAACTACTCTGTTAAGATAAGTTCATTTAAATTCAATAACTTTTAGCATATCTAAGAGTAGTGTAACCACTACTCTAGCAAATTCAAGAGCTTTTTCTTCAGCTTACAAACCTCATATTCCTCTTTTTTTCATACAACCTTGAGCAACTAGTATATTGTTTTCTATGCATTTGTCTTCTTTTGGACATTTTATACATGAAATCATAAAGTATGTTCTCTTGTGTCTAGTTTTTTTTTCCATTTAACATGTTTTTAAAGTCAGTGTTTCCATGTTGTATGATATGTCAGCACTTGTTTTAGTTGAATAATACTATTGTGTATTTTATTTATCCAGTTTGTCAGTTAATGAAAATAATGGTGCTTTCTCCCATTTTCCCCCTCCTGTTCCTGCCCACAAGTTGTGTAGTTCATTTTTTTTACATAGTGTATATTGAATACCATGACTGGATATGTTTACCTCCATTCCTGTGCAATTCTTAAGTTGTAGAAAAGAACTCTAGCCTTAGGAGCTGGCAAAAATTTCTAGGGTTATTCCCATTCATAACAACAAATAGGAGCCATAGATGTTAACAAAAAGATGGTACAGAGTTCTTTTATCATCATATTAGACAAAGTAACCAAAAATGTAAAATTCTGATAGAATGCCATGAACTGGAGGTGTGGCCTAAGTGAGAGAGTGCCAGCTGTGCAAAATAGCTGAGCAAAAGCACAAGGTCTTGCATTCTAGCCCCAGTAACAGTACAAAAACAAATGCCATAAAAAGCAAGGAAATTAATAAGACAGACTGGGTACAGTAGTTCATGTTAGTAATGCCAGTTCTTTATGCTGCTTTCAATATAGTTCAAGCATATTTCCAAATTATTCACTCTCTTCTTCCCTTCCTCTTATAAGTAGTACCTTAGGCTCATGTTCTATGTTTTTCACATTTTACAATTATATATGCAAATAGATTCCTGAATAAGTATGTGTTTTAGGTCTTGCTTTTAGATATGGATGAAAACATGTATCTGTTCTTTTTGTGCTTGAGCTATCCTACTATCATGCTCAATATGCCTTTCAATTCCATCTCTTCCTACAAATGACATGATTTCATTTTTCTTTATGGCTATGTAATATTACATTGTGTGTGTGCGCATGTGTGTGCATGTGCGTGTGTGTGTGTGTGTGTGTGTGTGTATGTGTGTATCTCCTACAACTTTATCCCTTCATCTGTTGGGCATTTTGGCTAATTTTACTCTTTGGCTATTGTGAACAGTGTTGCGATAAACATGGCCATAGAGTGTCTTTCTGGTATATTGATTTACTCTTCTTCAGATATTTGCCCAATAATGGTATGGCAGGGTCATAGGAAAGATGTATTTTTAGTTACTGATTTTCTTTTTTTTAATTAATTTTATTGTTAAGGTAATGTACAGAGTGGTGCAGTTACATACATAGTAAGGTAGTGGGTACATTTCTTGTTGAACATTGTTTCCCCTCCCTCATTTTTCTCCTACTTTCCCTCCCCTCTCAGTGTTTCCCCCTACCCTCACCCCCACCAAGTTATAAAGTTCATTTCCAACATATTGTCTTGTGTCTTGTCAAAATGATTGCACTAGTTTACTTTCCACCAACAGGGGAAAATTTTTCGTGGCTCAGTAATGAGTTAAATGTTTATTCTTCCTCCTAGTATTTATGATTTTAATATTCAAGTCATTTGAAATTATTTTGATTTATTTTTGTATGTGTCAGTTATGGGGCCTGAACTCTGGGGTCTGTCTACTGTCCCTCAGCTCTGCAGCTCAAGGCTAGCACTCTACCAGTTGAGCCACAGCACCACTTCTGGCTTTTTCTGCTTATGTGGTACTGAGGAATGGAACCCAAGGCCTCATGCATGCAAGGCAAGCACTCTACCACTGAGCCACCTCACAGCCCTTATTTTGATTTTTAGTATGGATTAGGGTCTGATTTCATTCTTATAAATAATGCATTATCTTTTTTTGATTTTTCCTTTCTTACTGGAAAGCATTTAGTTTGCACTTTTACAAAGTTTTTGCCTTTATTTTATTTTGTTATTGCATTCTGATCCATAATTTTTTTTTCTTTAGACTAAAGAGAATTCATCTTCTATGATTACTGACCTCAACATAATAATGGAGCCCACAGACTATTCAGAATTAAGTGAATTTGTATCTAGGTAAGCTATTTTCAGATTTATTATTTTGAGAACTACTATCATTCTAAAGTCTTAAGTTTTCTTTTAGTAAGCAAATGGAGCTTCTTACAAAGCCTAATACTACTATTATGGTTTGTATTTAAGCATTCTTTCTATGACTCTTTTAGTATATATTATTGCATATTCAGTATGTGTTGAGGCATTAAAATATGAGCAAACCCAGATATAGTTCTTTTTTTTGTGTGTGTGTGTGTGTCGGTCGTGGGGCTTGAACTCTGGGCCTGGGCACTGTCCCTCAGCTCTTCAGCTCAAGGCGAGCGCTCTACCACTTGAGCTACAGCGCCACTTCCGGTTTTCTGGTGGTTTATTGGAGATAGGAGTCTTACGGTCTCTCCTGCCCGGGCTGGCTTTGAACCGCGATCCTCAGATCTCAGCCTCCTGAGTAGCTAGGATTACAGGCGTGAGCCACCAGCGCCAGGCTCAGATATAGTTCTTGATCCGCATGGAATTTACAGTCTTGTGAGAAGTCAGATACTAATCAAATAGTTGAAAGAAGTCTAAAATTGTGGTTATTTTAAATGCTACAGGGGAGAGTTACATTTTGCTGTCAAAGTATATATTAGGAATTGGATCATAAGGGAGAATGTGGAAGCTTAGTTGATATGAGAAACCAGTAGGTATGAATTAAAAAAGACAGAGAGGGGGTAAGAGGAAATGCAGGGATATATTGTGTCATACAGAGTTCACATAGTCCTTTTGTGCTGGCCATGCTTTGGAAGTAGCATCTGCTATCTGGAAACTACAAAAGGAAGGATATCTATCTCCTTGGTAATGGGGATGTTGTAGCTACTTAATAAATACTTGGCCTCAGGATTTTGGGTACTTCTCCTAGACTTGGTTTCCCCCTTCTGAAAACTGAGTGGCGTTTTAGAAAAGATGTTGAACATAGATCAGAGGATGTGGATTTTAGTCCAGACTCTAACCTTGTGTAAATTGCTTCTCTTTTTGAATTCTTCTTTATCTCTGTAACTTAAGTATCATGTTCCTATATGTAAATTTAGTACTAGTAAGTAGACCTGTAGTTTTATAGAATGAGAATTCATATCTTTAATTTTAATTAGGAAAAACTTAGCTATTAGCTCATTGATTTGCCTCTCCTCTTGTTATCCCTTATCACAATCTGTCTTCACATTGCACAATAAACATGTCACATATAAAAAGAACTAGGTGTGATGGCACACACCACTAATTCCAGCACTTGGGAAGGTGAGGCTAGAGATCACGCGTTTAAGGTCAACCTGGCTACATAGTGAGTTCCATGCCATCTTGGACTATAATATTGAAAGTTTGTCTTAAAATAACCTAAACACAAAAGAATAACAGTATGCTTTTCTTTTCTTCTCTTTTTGTCTTTGTGTTGTCATAAATTTTGTTTTTACATATATTGTGAATATTTTTGCCTACTCAATTATTTTTTAAAACAAGCCAAGTATTTTTAAAACAATTAAAAATAAGAAAACAGTTTTGTGTGTAAATTTATCTTTTTTTACCATTTCCAACATTTTTCATATTTTTATGTTGATTCATATTTCTCACTGTGTGTACTTATGCTGGTCTATTAGCTACGAGTTCTGTTAGCTTTTGTTTCTTTGGAAAGGTCTTTTATGTGCCTTCATCTTTTGAAAGATATTTTAGCTGGCTATAGAAAAATGGGTTGGCTTTTCTTTCAGATCTTTAAAAGTATCCTTCCGGGGCTGGGAAGATGGCTCAGTGGTAGAGCGCTTGCCTTGCAGGCATGAGGCCCTGGATTCAATTCTTTAGCACCACATAAGCAGAAAAAGCCAGAAGTGGCACTGTGGCTCAAGTGGTAGAGCGCTAGCCTTGAATGCCTGAGGCCCTGGGTTCGATTCCTCAGCACCATATAAGCAAAAAGAAAAAAGCTAGAAGTGGGACTGAGGCTCAAGTGGTAGAGCGCTAGCCTTGAGCTGAAGAGCTGAGGGACAGCGCCCAGGCCCAGAGTTCAGGCCCCTCGACCGGACCCCCCCCCCCAAAAAAAAAAAGTATCCTTCCATCATCTTCAAGATCTCATAGAATTGACAAGTCTTCCATAATATCTTTTGAGGATTTTAATTAGCATATACTAGTTATACAGGAGAGGTTTTCTTGTGACATTTTCACAACTATGTACAATGTATCTCAATCAACTTCATCCCACTCTCCTCCATTTTCACTTTTTGTTATTGTTGTTGTGGGGCTTCAACTCGGCCTGGACGCTGTCCCTGAGCTCTTCAGCTCAAAGTGAGCTCTACCACTTGGGCAACTGCACCACTTCCAGTTTGCTGGTAGTTAATTGGAGATAGAGTCTCATGAACTTTCCTTGTCTGGGCTGGCTTTGATCCTCACATCTCGATTACAGGCATGAGCCACTGGCTCCTGGCCCATTCTCACTTTTCAAAACAATTTCATTGTTCTATTTTCATATATCTGTTTTCAGTACTGTAGTCTATATCAATCATTTCATCTTCATTCACCCTCTTCCTTAGCCTCCCCATTTCTGCTAAGCAAGTAGGTGCCCACTGCCTCAATATGAGCCTGTTTTACTTTCCTGAGACACATTTGTTTTAGAGTGTATTAATGTACTAAGGAATTTCACTATGGCATTTCAGACATGTATAATATTTTGTTCAGAATAACCCTCTGTTGTCTTCTCTTCATAAATAGTTCACTGTAGTTATTTACCCTTCATATTGTTTCCTCTCTCTCTCTCTCCTTCCCTCATTTTCCTACATAGTCCCATGATTAGGATCATAATCTCTGTGTAGGTCTCTACAACTCTGAATATGTATGTCTTTTAAGTCTAACATCTACATATGACCCAAATTATATGAGATTTGGTTTTATTTTGTTCGCTGGCTTGAACTCAGCCAGGGCACTCTCTCTCTTAGCTTTTTCACTCAAGGCTGTCACTTTACCACTTGAGCCATACTTTCACTTTTGGCTTTTTGCTAGTTAACTGGAGATAGTCTCAAACCTTTCTTCTTGAGCTGACTTTGAACTGGAATCCTCAGATCTCAGCCTCCTAGGTACTAGGATTGCCCCATTTGTTAGGAAATGGAAAGACTTGAAGAAAATTATATTAAGTGAAGTAAGCCAGGCCAAAGAAACATAGGTGCCATGGTTTCCCTTAATTGCAATAACATATGTTTAGGACAAGCAGAAAAGGTCAAAAGCTATGTATATATGATCATAATAAGATGATGTTAAGTGAAATGAACCCCAAGATAGGAACACAACAAGTGGGTTTTTTTTCTTTCTTGCTATTGTTTTTAATGTATTTTAAATATACTATGTGATTTTTTTTGTTTCTCTTATATGTTCTTCCCCTACAGTATAACCCCTGTTTTCACTGTATTTGATGTCGGTGCCCTGCATCTTTATATACATTTTTCTAATTTGGGGAGGGTAAGGATAATAACAAAATGCTGAAATAAGGATACAGATTGACCTATTGTAACAAAGAGATGTACAAGATACTATGTTGAAAATGAAGTTTACAACTTGGGGGGGAGGATTGGGGAAGTGGGGAGGGAAGGGATGGTAGGAGAAAACCAAAGGAGGAGGTAACAATGCTCCACAGGAAATGTGCTCATTACCTTACTCATGTAATTGTAACCCCTCTGTACAGTATTTTTACAACCAAAAAACATTAATAAACAAATCCTCTGAATTTTAGAAAAGAGTCAACATTTCATCTAATCATCACTGAGTATAATAAATTGTAATAACTAAAAAAATGGTGGGACAAAGGGTCAACTAATTCAACAGTGATACTAAACACTAAGTTGAAAATGATCTATACAACTTGTAGAGGAGGGAGTTGGGAGGGAAACAACTGTGAGAAAAGGAGAGAAGAGGTAACACTATTCAAAAAGAAATGCACTATGAGGTACTGGTGGCTCACGCCTATAATCCTAGCTACTCAGAAGTCTACATCTGAGGATCAAGGTTCAAAACCAGCCCTGGCAGAAAAGTCCATGAGACTCTTATCTCCAATTAACCACCAGAAAACAGGAAGTGGCGCTGTGGCTCAAATGGTACAACACTCGCCTTGAGCTGAAGAGTTCAGGGACAGCACTCAGGCCCAGAGTTCAAAACAAAAAAATGAAGAAAAAAATATACTCCATGTATTTATATAACTGCAACCCCTCTGTACATCATTTTTACAACAAAAATTTTAAAAATTCTTTTCAGAAACACATTCACAACCATTCTTTTACATAATATCTGCAGTTGCTTTCATAATACCGTCACAGATATTTAGTATTCAGCCTGTTCAGGAAAAAATTAGATTGCTGATTCATATGGTAGCTACGTAACACTATCAAAGTATTTTCAGAGTTGTGGTCCAATTTTGTATTCCCAGTAGCAGCATGCAAGAGTTCAATTTACTCTACATCCTCTTCAACATTTAGATATTTTTTCTGTAAAACTGAAGAAAGTAATTTAAGAAAACACCAGGAAATGAGAAAACATTCTATTTTGATGTATTGGCATAAATAATATAAAAATTTCCATCCTCCCAAAAGCAATCTATACAAAATCCCAATGTCATTCTTCACTGAGATAAATAATCAGCTACCTAATATTGGCAAGGAAGCTAAAAATATTAAGAAAAATCTTGAACAACTGATGCTGGGAAAACATGCAGAAAACCAAGGGGATATCTGTCACCTTGTACTAAAGCAATTCAAAATGTATCAAAGACCTCAATCTGAAACTTGAAATTACTATAGGAAGAGAAACATTGTAACTTAGTGACCTAGGCAGGAACTTTCTGAGTAGAACTTTATGGGCTCAGCAAATCAGAAAGAGAATTGACAAATGAGATTGTATCAAGCCAAGCTGGGCACCAGTGATTTATGTCTGAATCCTAGCTACTGAGGAGGCTGAGATTTGACCATCAGAGTTCAAAGCCATCCTGGGCAGAAAAGTCTATAAGACTCTTACCTCTAACTTTTAAAAGCCAGAAATGGAGCTGTGGCTCAAGTGGCTCAACAGCTTTGAGCACAGAAACTCAGGGACAGACCCATGCCCTGAGTTTAAGCCCTAGGACTGGTATAAACACACATGATTCTGCATATCAAAGGACAGTAAGCTAAAAGCCTATAAAATGAGAGAAAATATTTGCTAGCTATACTTCAGAAAAGGGCCTAGTAATATTAGAATATACAGAGGGCTCATGAAACCGAACCTTCAAAAAATTAATAACCCAGTTAAGAAATGGGCAAAGGAGCAGTTACAACCTTAAATCCATCTAATTTCCCAGGGTGCTTGGAATAGCATCCAAGTTTTTTCTTTGTAATGAGATTTCTGCCATAGAAAAAGCTTTGCCTGGAGAATTTCAGACCATTTTTCCTGCCTTTTACAAAGTGAGTATAGCTGGAGAATAGTATTAAAATCAGAACTCCCATTTAAAGAGTGGCCAAGACTTTTATTAAGACCATATTGTATTGTGATAATAAATTAGTTTATTTTTCTTTAATCCTTTTTAAAAGTTCCAATTCTTTAACATGCACCCTAATAGCAAATTGCAAGGATGATTAATAGTGGTTACCATCTTTGTTTCCTTTGTTTTTTGAGATTCAACTCTTGGCTCCAGCTATCCAGTTTGTCACTGGATAATGGATGAGATGTTTCCCCAGCTTCAAGTTTCCATACAAAAATCACAGGTCTGTCATATCCACTCATGTAAAAGCATTTCAATTTGTTTCTCAAAAGAGAGTCTCAAAAGGTGAAAGTTTTAACATGGATTTATTTTAGTGTAACAGGAGAAAATTGAGAGTAATGGGAAAAAAGAAAATTTCTTGCTACCCAGAGTATGGGAATTAAAGATTTCTGTTTTATTTTTTTTTTTTTGCAATACTTAAAGCCTATAACTTGCTAGGCTCTTATTGCTTGAATTATGTCCTTGCTTTTTTTTTTCTTTTTCTTTTTTTTTTTGCCAGTCCTGGGGCTTGAACTCAGGGCCTGGGCACTGTCCCTGTCCTTCTTTTGCTCAAGGCTAGCATTCTACTACTTGAGCCACATCTCCACTTCTGACTTTTTCTTTCTGTTTAAATGGTACTGAGGAATCGAACCCAGGGCTTCATGCATGCTAGGCAAGCATTCTACCACTAAGCCACATGCTCAGTTCTCTCAATCTTTTTTGTTTGTTTTTGTTTTAGTTATTTCTCAGATAGGGCCTTATGTTTTTGTGTGGGGCTGGCCTCTGGCATTGATCCTACTATCTACTGCTTCCTGCATAGCTGGAATTATTAGCATATACTACCATACCCACCTGTTTCATTTATTGATATGAGTATCTCATAACTTTTCCCCTATGCTGATCTGGAACTGTGATTCCTTCCTCTCTCTTCCAAGTAGCTGCGATTATAGGTATGAATCACCATGCCTGGACTTTGTCTTTTCATTTCTTTCTTTTTCATTTTTTCTTTCTTTCTTTCTCTCCCCTTCTTTCTTACTTTCTTGCTCTTTTCTTTCCCCCCTTCCTCCCTCCCTTCCTTCCTTCCTTTCTCTCTTTCCCTCTCTCCTTTCCCTCCCTCCTTTCTTTCCTTCCTCCCTTCCTTCCTTCCTCCCTTCCTTTCTTTCCTTCCTTTCTCTCTTTCCCTCCCTCCTTTCCCTCCCTCCTTTCTTTCCTTCCTTCCTTCTTCCTTCTTTCCTTCCTTCCTCTCTTTTTCCTCTCTCTCTCTCTCTCTGTCTCTGCTTGCTTGCCTGCTGTTGTTTTTTCAATCATGGCTGTTGCTCTGCCAGTTAAGTCATACCTCTACTTCCATCTTTTTGCTATTTAATTGGAGATAAGAGTCTTGAGGATTTGACTGTTTAGATTGGCTCTGAATTATGATCCTCAGATCTCAGCTCCTGAATTATAAACATGAGCCACTGGTACCAGTCCCTTTTCATTTCTGAATAGTGTTTCACTCTATTAGAGTTTGTTTAGTCACTCATCTATCAATATGTACTATGGTATCCTATGTATATGTACTTTTTACATTATAGTATAAACAGGATAATATTTCCATGTATGAATGCGTATATCTGTTCAATATTCCCTTTTTATTCGAGGTATTACATTAGTTTCAGTGACTTGTAGTCATTGTGGCCTGAAAATGTTCGTATTTGTCTTCTTTCAAAAAGATACATTCACATAACTCCTATTTTTTTTACTTTTATATTTATGTATGTATTTTGTCACTTGTGGGGCTTGAACTCTGGGCATGGGTGCTGTCTCTCAGCTCTTCAGCTCAAGACTAGAGTTCTACTACCTGAGCTACAGTGCCACTTCTGGCTTTTTCTGTTTACATGGTGCTGAGGAATCGAACCTAGGGACTTATGCATGTAAGGCAAGCACTCTACCACTGAGCCTGACATAACTTTTACTATAGTACAATGTTCTAATTGTTCTATTATTGGATATAATTGGTAAATTTAATATTATAATGGTTATGTACATGTAGGAAAACATATAATATATGTGATATTATTGACAGTTTTAGACATCTACTGGGGCTCTTGGAATTGTCATCCCCCAAAGGATAAATGAGGGAATAATGAGTACATATATATACAATTACAGGTTCTACATTCCTGTAGGTTTTCATGTGAATCTAAATTTTCCTTTCTGTAGTATAAGTAACCAAATGTGGAACCACTTAGTCATATGATGAGAGTATGTTTAAATATATAGTAAATGACTAATTTTTTCCAGAACAATCATATTTATTTGTATTACCACCAACGATAAATGAGAGTGGCTGATAATATTTTAGTGAATTAACATCTGAGATATATCTGACTTTGGACCTAATGTTTGTAACAATTTATTTTTAGAAGAACATTTTAGAGTTTTTAATCCTAAATTTCCTCTTTACTTTTTTCCTTTATTCTTAAGAAGGAGACTTTCAGAGTTATTTTAGTTTTTTGATTGCCTTAGTTGAAATTGAAATGTGTTCCTGCCAACATTTTGTGAACAAAATCCATAACATCTGTTTTACATTTAGTCAAGTTTGGACATTGCTTAGGAAAAATAGATAAATTACAATCAATCTTAACAGCTGTAAGAGCCAACACACACATGTAATTTCTTTCAGTAATGTCTTTGAAAATAGGAATGGGGTACAAAGGAATTGTGAATTAATCTTGTTTTAAGGCTCTTTTTAAAGTAACTTTTTTTTTCTCCCCAGGTAAGAGTGTGTGTATGTGTCTGTTTGTGTGTGTCTATGTGTATGTGTTTATGTTTGTATTGCTAGTCCTGAGGCTTTAACTCAAGTCTTGAAATCTGCCACTGAGCTTTTTTTGTTTAAGGCTAGTTAGTATTCCACCACTTGAGCCACAGCTCCACTTTTGTCTTCTTGGTGGCTAAATGGAGATAGAAGCTCATGGATTTTCTTAGTCTGGCTTTGAACCTTGATCCTCAGATGTGAGCCTCCTGAGTAGCTAGGATTACACGCATGAACCACCAGCCCCTGGCTAGGTTTTTAATTTAAATATACTTTTAAGGTAATACATATAAGTGTAAAAATTGTACATGTTAATGGGGTAACATTTTTTCAATAAATGTATACATTATATAATTTGTATCTATTAAGTTAAATATCTTTTTCCTTAACTATTTCTTTATCATGAAAACTTTCAAAGTCTTCTACCTTTTTGAAGTGTACCGAACATTACTATTGTCTGTCATCACCTTCACTTAGTGTGATGATAATATGTAATCACAAAAGTATGTTGGAATCTCCTTCCATTTTAAAGGCAGAACAGTATGTCATTTCAGCTGTATGTCATCACTCAGCTATTCATCCAACAGTGGGTTCTTTCTACATTGTGAATAATACTGCTGTGAACATGATCTTAACAAGTATTTCTTCTAAGACCTTACCTTTAAATATTTCAAAAGCAGAATAGGTGGATTACAATTCTATTTTTAGTTTCCCATATTAGTTGCCTGTTGTTGGGTAGTGTTCTGTAGGGCCTGTTAAATACAATTGGTTTGTTGTGTGTTCTTCTTTTTGCTTGTTCTACCTATTATTGGGATAAAGTCTTGAAATCTCTAGCTATAGTAGAATTATCACATCTGTCAACTTTTACTTCATATTTTTGGTGGCCTATTTTAGATACCTACATGCTTATAGTAGGCATTGTTTTTGCCATATGAAACTTTGTTACTGAATAATGTCCTTTTTTCTCTTGTAATAGTTGATTTTTTTCCTATTTTAATGGTGGTAGTATAATTCATTTTTTACCCTTTTGGCTTCAGTTTACATAAGATAACTTTTTCCATTTTTCATTTTGTCTTTTGGATTTAAAGTGAGATTCTCATATAGGTGGCTTATGTTGGACTATGTGTTTTTGTTTTGTTGTGCTATGCTATGGCTACTTGGGCTTGAACTCAGAGCCTGAATGCTGTCCCTTAGTTTTTCCCTCAAGGATGCTCTACTTCTATTTTTTTTGTTGTTGTTGTTTGTTTTTGATATTTAATTGAAGGTAAGTCTCATAAGCTCTATTGCTTGGACTGGCTTTGAAACTCAATTCTCAGATCTCAGCCTTTTGAATAGGATTACAGGTGGAGACATGAGCCATAACACCCTGCTGGACCGTATATTTTTTTTAAATTTTATTTGATCCATGATCCATTTGCCCACCTCTTCTCTTTCAGTGGAGAACTTATTTTTTGTGTATGTTTGTGTATGTGTGTCACTGAGGATTGAAGGGAGTGTCTTGCACAGGTTTCGTAAGCACTCTACCACTGAGCCACATCCCCAGCTTGTCTTTTACATTTTTGTTAGCATGCGTTAATTGTACAATTTGAGGAGTTTGATTATGACATTTTCATACATATGTATAATATACTTTGGTAATACCTCTGTATTGCCTTTTCTTATCCCCTTTTCCCTTATCCCCTTCCACGTTCAAAAGCATTACTAACAAGGAGGGATTATCTTTCATTTTGCTATGTGTTTTCTGTGCTTGCAGCATCTTTGTCATCATCTTTATTGCTTTTTTTTTTTTGGTGATTTTTTTTTCTTGTATGCAATGCTACATGAATTTCCCAGGAAGCAGTAAAAAGAAATGTCTGCCTCTGAATATGGATGATTATAACCAAAAGAAAGGACTTAGATAAATACAGCTTGCTGAGCACTTGACTTTTATTTGGGCTATTGATAGGGTGGCAGGTGACTTTGGGCAGGTGCTCGACTGTAGTCCCGTCACTTGATTGAGTTTTGTTTGTTTGTTTTATTATTTGGATTTGAGGAACCTATACTTCCCAGTCTGTGGGCAGTAATCAAGGGGGAAGTGGTAACTAAGAATTCTCTTTAGAGTGCAGTTTTTGCTTGAAACCATGTTTATGTTCTTGGTGGGAAAGTCTCAGAGTCTCAGTAGCAACGATCTCCTCAGTTTGATGGTTAGTTGTTCTTGTCTTGCCTGGGGCAAGGGACTCTAATTAATTATCAGCTCTGCTCCAGCTCTAATGTGTAAGGCCCTGGAAACAGGGCCCCAGAGGAGTCATTTTATCAACAAAATTTCCCCAGGATGTCTTTTTAAAAAATATTCTTACTTCCCAGAATTTAATAATCATTTGAGCCAGTTGGCAACATCAGAGTGGAAGAACTGTTTTTTTTTCTTCACATTTTGGTCACTTTATTAAATGACATTAAATAGTTTAAGTTTCAACTACTAAACAGCATTTTGAATGGTGAAAACACAGATAGTATATTGTCATACTTGAATGCTTGTCTTTAAAAACACAATTCCAGTCCTTATATATATTACAAAACAGCCTTAAAGGAAGAAATGACATCTTTTCTACAGTACTTAAGATACTCAATACAGAACCAAAAAGCAGTCTAACAGAAACAAAGGCAAGTCTTTTTTTAAATAAATGTTATATTGAGAAAAAGGTTTAAACCAAAGAAAATATTACCTGTGTGCTTTGAATCAAGCTACTAATTAACACAGTGTTAATCTCTGAATTTCTGGTTCCTGTTTCCCTTGACTCATGTTTCCTGATCTGCTTTGTCTCAATAGCCCATTAAGTTATAAATGGTTAACTATTTATAAGATCAGAACTCACCTTCCAAAGGCCTCAGCTCTGTACACTGCTGCACTGGGGACCAAGTCTTAAATACATAAGCTTTGGAGGAGCATTTAAGAACCAAACCATAACAACAAAGTTTTAACTTATAACTTGAAATTACAGAATGTAACAAAAACTGTGTTCCTTTACTTCTGTCTCCAATTGTTTCCAGCTGTTGATGGCACAGGCACATATGTGTACATTGTGTGCTCCAATACATAAGCTAATCATTCTTTTGAATGTATCAATTTCTGAAATATATAGAAAACAATGTGTAGATTTATGAACAAGTAGTGAAGCTGATCCCTCCATATTATGGGTTCTGAATCTGTAATTTTAATCTTGTGGCTGTATCCAGAGTCCTGCATTTTTTATTACATATATTCCCTTCCATAATCCTAGTACAGGGTGAGCTTCATAAATTGACATTTACATAATTTTAATAGATTTATTTCAATTTTGGTAGTTTCATAATATCCTTTGTTGAATTTTTTTCTCTCACAGTGCATCATACTATTTAGGGTTGACTGTTAATTTATTTGTTACATGTCTTTTTTTTAAATTTGTTTTGATGGGATTAGGGTTTGAATTCTGGGCATCATGCTAGTGACTTTAGTTTGTTCTCAGATAGGGTTGTACAGTTTTTGCTCAGGCTGGCCTCAGACTTTGATTTTCTTACCTCCCACCTAACTCTCAGTATCTGGGATTACAGGCTTGAGCCACCTCTATATACTTTTTAAGATACTTTAGCTTTTTGCTTTGGTTCACTTTGAGCTGGTATTCTCCTATCACCCCCTCTCAAGTAGCTGGGATTACAGGAATATACTCACCTTGTTACAATACTCACCTTGTTTGTCTCTAGGTTCCTCTTCCACCTTTTATGCCAGTCCTGGGGCTTGAACTTACTGGCCCTGGCACTGTTTCTGAGGTTTTTTGTTTTTTGTTTTTTTCACAGCTGGCTCTCTACCCCTTGAGCCACAGCTCTACTTCCCAGTTTTTTGGCGCCTGGTTTGAGACCATGATCCTTAGATTCTAGCCTCAAGAGTAGCGAGGATTACAGGTGTAAGACACCCGAGTCTGGCTCTTAAGCTTCCTTTAATCTGGAGTAGTTCCACAACCTTTCCTTGCCATTTTTTTTTTGGTGGGGGCGGGGGGTCCGGTCCTGGGGCCTGAACTCTGGGCCTGGGTGCTGTCCCTCAGCTCTTCAGCTTAAGGCTAGCACTCTACCACTTGAGCCACAGCACCACTTCTGGCTTTTTTCTTTTTGTTTATGTGGTGCTGAGGAATCGAACCCAGGGCCTCATGCATGCAAGGCAAATGCTCTACCACTGAGCCACCTTCCCAGCCCGACTTTGCCATTTTTTTAAACTTTGCCATCTTTAGAAAACACAGTTCTTTTTACTCTTCTTTTACAGCAGATTTTTCTTGTTAGCTGTTTTTTTTCTTGTGATTAATTGTAAGCATTCTTGGATAAAATATTGTGTAGGTGATATATTGTGTACGTGACATCTTGTCATTCTTTGCATAATGTCCCTCATAGGTGATACTAAAGTTCATAGGTGATACTAAGGTTCATAGGTGATACTAAGGTTGACCACTGAATGAAACTTTTTCCTGTTTTTCCACTGTAAGATTCCTATTTTTTCTTCACTTAGAATTCACATGTAGTCTATGACCATGCAGTTAAGTTAATTATTTTTCCACCCTTTAGCATCCTCTAATGCTTCTTTCCTGACCCACACCTTCTTTTAAGTTCAATTTAGTTTTTTATTAGTATATATTAAATTATACATACTGTCATTATGACCTTACCATAGATTCATGTAATATATTTTGATCTATTCATCCTTCTGGTATTGCTGATCATTTTCTCCTCCCTTTTCCCTTCCCCATGCATGTCCCTGTCACTTTCATTACGTTGGATTTTTTTTTTTTAACCAGTCCTGGGGCTTGAACTCAGGGCCTGAGCACTGTCCTTGAGCTTCTTTTTGCTCAAGGTTAGCACTCTACCACTTGAGCCATAGTGCCACTTCTGGCTTTTTCTGTTTATGTGGTACTGAGGTATCAAACCCAGGGCTTCATGCATGTGAGGCAAGCACTCTATCACTAAGCCACCTTCTTAGACGCTTGGATTTTTTTTTTGTTGTTTGCTTTGTTTTGTTTTCCCCTAGCTTCCACAAATTAGAAAAAACATGTTACTTACTCTGTGGGACTAGCTTATTTTAGTTAATGTTATGGTCTCCATTTCTATTTTCCTGCAATCAACCTGTTGTTTTTGGTGGCTAAGTAAATCTTCCATGTGTGTGTATGTGTGTGTGCATACATGTGTACATGTTCCTGTGTACACATGCCAGATCTGGGGCTTAAACTCAGAGCCTAGGCACTGTCCTTGAGTTTTGTTGTTCAAGGCTAGTGCTTTATCACTTGAGTCACAGCTTCACTTCCAGCTTTAAAAAAATTTTTTTTGGGGGGGCCATTCATTGTAGATAAAAGTCTCATAGACTTTCTTGTCCAAGCTGGCTTCAAACTGTTATTCTCAAATCTCAGTCTCATGTGTAGAATTGTATGTGTGAGCCACCTGTATGCGCTCTTTCTTGTTTCTTAATCTGAATAATTTCACTTGAGCTACAGTAATTTTAACCTGTTTCACTTGCTGAATATTATGCCTATTCAGATCTGCTGTAGAAGCCCTTCTGTGAAATTTTCATGGTTGTTATTTTCAGTTATAAAATTATTTCTTCTATTTTGCCCTTCCCTCTCTCTTGACAGGGTCTTGTCATGTAACCTAAACTGGCCTCAAATTCACAATCCTACTTCCTTACCCTCCCAATAAGATTGAACCATGAACCACACCTGGCTATGAATATTAAAATTTTTGTTTCTTTTTCTTTTTTGTCAGTCTTGGGGCTTGAACTCAGGTCCTGGGCACTATCCTTGAGCTTGTTTTGCTCAATGCTAGCACTTGAGCCACAGCACCAATTCTGGCTTTTTCTGTTTATATGTTATTGAAGAATGGAACCCAGCATTTTATGCATGCTAGACAAGCACTTTACCACTAAGCCACATTCCCAGCTCTGTTTCTTTTTAAAAATTTTTTCTGCATTTTTATTCTCTGTTTATTGCCACACTTGTTTTCCTGGTTTCTGTGATTTTTTTTAACATAATTTAAGATTGCCTGGTAATTCTTTCTCTGTCTTCAATTACAATCCTTATTTTTTCCTGTGACTGGGTCATACTTGATTCCTTGCAAACTTAGTTTCTTCTTACTGTTGAGTACTAGACATTTTTGAAAATTACCATGATCAAAAATGGAAAACAAGCTGGACGTAGTTGGCTTACATCTGTAATCCTAGCTATTCAAGAGGATATGAGGATTATAGCTCACAAACTAGCCTTGGCGGAAAAGTTTGTGAGATGTACTCCCCCCCCTTTTTTTTTGGCTGTTTCTGGGGCTGTTCCTGGGCACTGTCCCAGCTTCTTTGGCTCAAGGCTAGTGCTCTACTACTTGAGCCACAGTTGCCACCTCCAGCCTTTTCTAAGTTGTTAATTGGACGTTAAGAGTCTTATGAACTTTCCTGTGCAGGCTGACTTTGAACTGTTATCCTCAGCTCTCAGCCTCCTGAGTAGCTAAGAGTATAGGTGTGAGCCATCCTCATCTGGTGTTTGTAAGATTCTTCAATAAATCAGCAAAAAACTCAAAGTAGAGCTGTGGCTGAAGTAGTAGAGTGCCAGCCTTGTGTGATAGCACCCAGGCTCTGAGTTCAAACCCTCAGTACTGGCATGTGCATATTTTTTATGATTTTGTTGAGAATGTGGAATCCAAGTGATTTAAATAATGGGTAAGTTTAAACATTTGAATAGGGATTTCTAGGGTAAGATGGTAACATTGTAGTCATAGGAAGGACACTTACAGAAGTACAGAATTCAGGATTCAGAATTTATACCAAATAGTATAGGAAAAGGAAAAAGAAGTAATAAGCCAGGTGCTGGTGGCTCATGCCTAGAATCTTAGATACCCTGGAAGCCAAGAGCTGAGCATTGCCTGAGAAAGCCAACCCAGGCAGGAAAAGCTGTGAAATTCTTATCTCTAATTAACCACCTAAAAAGTGGAAGTGGAGCAGGTGCTAAAATTGTTAGAGCAGAAAAGCTCAGGGACAGCACCCAGGTCCTCAGTTCAAGCCCCATGACTGATGAAAAAAACAAAACTAGTTTGGATTAATCATTTAATGATATTTATTAATCGTAGAATCTTACTTTACAGAGTAGAAGAAAGAAGAGATTTGCTTATGTTTTTCCGAAGTCTGCATTTTTTTGTGGAGTGGTATGAACATCGTAAGAACACATTTAAGCATTTCAAGGTAAAGTCTAAAAGTCTCTAAATTTAAGTATCTATGTAAAATGAAGCTCGGCTAATTTGAAGTTTCAGCCATAATATACTTCCCTTGAAGTTCTCAAAAAAATAGAAAATATGTTTATTGGCTTCAGAAATTTGCAGTTATTAGTAATAAGTGAGGAGCTTCTGCATACATCACTAAACAATTTCTAATGTAGAACATTTTGAATGAATATTTGGATTTCCAGATCTGCATTTTGAAAAATCACCCGGAGATATTTGAATAAAATAGTAAATGCCATTAAAGAATATACTCATAGCTGTCTTGTCATGAAGCGATACAGTCTTCTCAAGCCATACTCTATTTTGAACTGTTTATTTATTGTACATTATGAGTTTAAATATTAAGGCCTGATTTTTATGAAGTAAGACAAGTCTAAAATACTTTAAGATACTCTTTTTTATTAGATTGTTTTGGAATCTCTCCAGATAAAAAACTCAGTTGAATACTATTAATATCAGTGATGTACAGAAAGCAAATTCTTAAAGATGCAACATCATAAATAATATTTGCTTAATTAGATCATGACTATTATTTTTAATGATGGTAATAATTCTCCTTCATTTTGGGTTCTTATGGTTAAATTTATCCTATTTGGGTTAGTTCATCTGTCAGGCATTGGATTTTCTCCAGAATGAAAAATGGCAAGTTTCCCGACTGCAATCCTTTTAGGATTTCTCATGATTTAAAAAATATCTTGTACCAGGACAATTAAATAATATGTCTACTTCACAACTTGTAAAATGCAATAGTAATTAGGTACTATGTTGGCCTTTATAGTAGTGAGCAAATCTAATCCTGATGTTTGTTGTGTATTTGAGAGGATGGTGAGATATGTGAGCTTTGGTCCTTATTTCCAAAACTGGTTTGACTTCAGGTTCTCTTCAGGCAGTTATAGATATAGTTGGTGTATTGTTTCCATGGAGGATAAGAAACTTTAGTCTTTTTGCTAGTTGGTAAAATTACTAGGATGGAAAAAGAAGTCACATTATTCTGCAACCATAGCTGCCACCCCCCCCACTATCTATCTATCTATCTATCTATCTATCTATCTATCTATCTATCTACCTTATCTATCTATCTAGTGTGTGTGTGTGTGTGTACATATATATGTTTCAGGCTGAAACTTCATACTAATTAAAATACCATCTTCTCATTCTCTCCTTGTCTCAGACTCTGGTAATCACTCTTCCATTTTCTGTTTCTGTAATTTTTGTCTATTCTAGGTACCTCACACAATTAGGCTGTCTGTCTTGTCTCAATTATTGTATTTAACATAATGTCTTCAAAGTTTATATGGTAGCATGTGCTATATTTACTTTTTAAATTTAAATAATATTCCATTGAATGTATATATCACATTTTCCTTGGACATCCTATTGGTAGAAACTTGGATTGTTTTCACCTTTTAGGTTATTGTTATGAGTAGAAGTACACCAATATATCGCTTTATGGTCTTGCTTTTAATTTAAATGTATGTATTTAAAAGTAGAGTTCCTTGATCATGGGTAAGTTCAATTTTTTAAGAAAGCACATATTACTTTTTCAATAGAAGCTGCACCATTTTACAAAGGTGTAGTTTCCCTACAACATATACTACCTATATACATATACAGCACAGCTTTTCATATACTAATTGGCTATTGATATATCTTTGGCAAATCTGGATATATAAGTCCAGTTCACATATTTTAATTGGATTAGTTTTCCTTGTACAATCTATGTATTTGATAGTAATACCTTATCAAATATATGATCTGCAAATTGTCTTTTCAATTTTGTGATAATGTCTTTTGATGCACAAAATTGTGAGTTTTGACGGAAATCCTGTTTATATTTTGTTGCCTGTGATTTGGTGTGGGTGTGTGTTTGTGTGGGTGTGGTATGTCCTGTACAAGAAATTACTATGTTCATTTTCATAAAGGTTTTCTTCTATTTATTTTAAATTTTAGTTTATGTTCTTTTTCGTCGGTCGTGGGGCTTGAACTCTGGGCCTGGGCACTGTCCCTCAGCTCTTCAGCTCAAGGCAAGCGCTCTACCACTTGAGCTACAGTGCCACTTCCGGTTTTCTGGTAGTTTATTGGAGATAGGAGTCTCACAGTCTCTCCTGCCCGGGCTGGCTTTGAACCGCGATCCTCAGATCTCAGCCTCCTGAGTAGCTAGGATTACAGGCGTGAGCCACCAGTGCCTGGCTTAATTTATGTTCTTAAGGTTAGGTATTTGATCCATTTTGAGTTAGTTGTTAGTTTTCATATTAGCTTAAGATATGACTTCAACTTGATTCTTTTGTCTGTGAATATCCATTTTCATTAGTTGAAGACACTGTCCTTTCTCCTTTTGAATGGTCTTAGTACCGTTCTTGAAAATTACTTGGCCATTTAATAAAAATTTATTTCTGGGCTTTAAAATATTGTATTACTTATATGTCTGGGGTCTTTTGTTGTTTTTTTGTTTTTGTTGGTCATGGGCTTAAACTCTGGGACTGAGTGCTGTCCCTACACTCTTCAGCTCAAGGCTAGCACTCTACCACTTGAGCCACAGTGCCACTTCTGGATTTCTGAGTGGTTTATTGGAGATAAGAGTCTCACAGGGGCTGGGAAGGTGGCTCAGTGGTAGAGCACTTGCCTTGCATGCCTAGACCCTGGGTTCGATTCCTCAGCACCACATAAGCAAAAAGAAAAAAAAGCTCAAGTGGTAGAGCTCTAGCCTTGAGCTGAAGAGTTGAGGGACCGCACCCAGGCCCAGAGTTCAGACCCTACGACCGGACCCCCTCCCCCACCAAAAAAAAAAAGAGTCTCACGGACTGCCAGGTGCTGGTGGCTCACGCCTGTAATCCTAGCTATTTAGGAGGCTGAGATCTGAGGATCACGGTTCAAAGCCAGCCCGGGCAGGAAAGTCTGTGAGACTCTTATCTCCAATAAACTACCAGAAAACAGGAAGTGGCACTGTGGCTCAAGTGGTTGAGCACTCGCCTTGAGCTGAAGAGCTGAGGGACAGCGCCCACACTTTGAACCGCAGTCCTTAGATCTCAGCCTCCTAGGTAGCTAGGATTACAGGCATCAGCCACCAGCACCTGGCTTATATGTCTAATTTTTATGGAAGTACCACAGTGTCTTGATTATTATTGTTTGGAGCAAGTTTTGAAGTTAAGAAATACCAGTCTGCTCCCTTAGTTCTTAAGATTCTTGGGTTTATTTGAGAGCTTTTGAAATTCTATATGAATTTTAGAATAGATTTTTCTGTTTCTTCAGAAAATACCATTGGGGCTGTCACAGGGATTACATCAAATCTGGAGATGGTTTTGTAGTCTTAACAATGTTAAATCTAATCCAAACACAAGATGTCTATGTATATCTTCAGTTTTTTCAGTAATTCATTCTCTCTCTCTCTCTCCCTCTCCCTCTCCCCATCTCCAGCTTTCCTTCCCTCCTTTCCTTCTCTCTCTCCCTTCCTTTCTTCCTTTTCTTTTTTCTTCTCTTCCAGTACTGAACTTTTCTGACAAGGCAGGCCTGTAGCTAACATTCTCCCAATCCTGGCCACTGTACTCAGAGTTGAGAAGGTCTTTAGAGCTTTTCTATTTGAGGTGGCCTTGAATAAGGGTCTGTGTTCTAGCTAGGATTTCAGGCAGAAGCCACCAGCACTTATTTTAAGCATTTCTTTCTTCATATTGGTGTATATATGTGTGTGTATACAGCCTTATGAAAACCAGAAATTTAATAAACTTAACCACACTCTTTAGTCTCCGTCTTGCTTATGAACCTTTCTTTATAAGGCATGTATTTCCAGATAAAGTCACACTGTATTTATATTAATTTACTCATACGATAATTAATTTTTCCAATGAAACAGCACTCTTTTACTTTGGATTTTACAACATTTATTCATATATTTAAATGTGTTCACTGTTGTGCTAGGACTGTGACAGTATAAACATAAGCTGTATTCAGTGCTCTCAACTATTTAGTCAATTAGAAAATAAGTCAAGCACACAAAATTATGAAAAAAGCATATTAGTTACAGTCATTACTCATCAAAATAAATGAATGCACTAATGAGCATTGTCAGAGTCACTGTTGAGGCCTTCAGAGATCATAGATGCAGAAAAATAAACTCCAAGAGATCATAGCTGTTTTTAATCTCAGATCAACTTCAACAAATGGTGTTGGAGGGTAAATTTAACTTCAAAGCAATATATTAAGACTTTTGAGTGATATATAGGCAAGAGAAAGGTTAGTTCAGGATCTTTAATCTGGCAGTTTTGAGTCATTACTTGGATTAAAGATCAGGTTTTTATTGTTAAATGAGTCTGTTCATCATGGGTATTGAGCAAATGTTGCTCAAAAACTTTGCTGTGAATATTCAGTTTGTTTTGGTAAACATTTACATGCACAGGCAGTTTTTGTTTCTTTATATGTGAGCAGTTATTGAGAAGGCCCCGTTCAGTAATTTAAAAAGGAAATATTTTGTACTTCTTTCAAAATTGAAAATCTTTCAGTGGAAGAACTTTATTCTTGTTTAAATGTGTCAGAATTTTTTGTTTATAAAAGCTTATTAGTTTTGAATTGCTTGGCTTTAAAAATGACTTATGATAAAAGAATATTTTTTCTTTATTGAACTCTAATGATGTGGCCCACAAGGTAGAAAACTTTGGATATACCTTCTAGCTCTTTATTAGAAAGTAAAATTCTACTTTATTTGGAAAATTTTGTATAGACGTAACCTATTTTTTAAGCTAGTGAAAATAAAGTAAGATAGCTTTCTTTATAAGAAGAAAACAAGGTTCCCACCTCATATGAATAATTATGAATCATGAAAGATCACTGGAAATATTTAGCTTTATAAGGCTTTAAATGTTTTCAAGATACTTAATAAAACCTAATAGGAAATATACTCATTACCCTACTCATGTAACTGTAACTCTGTTGTACAGTATTTTTACAATAAAAATAGATATATGGAAAAAAGAAAAAAGATAAAGGCTAGCAAAGATAAACAATTGGAACTTTCTTGGACTTCTCTTACTTAGTAATAAGAATATGCATCTTGAATTGTTTATACAAAAATAGGCCATTTAAAATAGATGTCTAGTATAAACCAGGAGAATTTTCAATGTTTTAAATATTTTCACATTATTTTGAACTTAGAGATTCAATCTTATTTTGAACATCCTTGTTTAAGACATAAAATTCTTTCATAGTAAGATAAAAAGTTAATGATAAACCAGTATTTAATGTTCTTTTAGACATTATTGAGACAAATTATAAGCATACATACTTTAGCTTACACATTGCCTTGATAGTGGTTAAAAGTATGACCCTATAGGTAATCTTTTCAAGCAAGTAAAACTGTTGGGATGTTTTCCAAGGGCTATTGGATTACCCTCTAGGCGAATCTCTTCAATACGTTCCCGAATATAACGGGTGTCATTAGCCTTGCAGAAGGTGTCGTCTGTAATTGAAGTTATGTTGTTAAACTGAAAAACAGAAGAAAAAAATATTTTGCAATTCTGAAACAAGCTTTTAATGTACTAAATAATGAAACCCTTCACAGAGTATTTTTTAAAGTATTTGCAAGGTGCCAGTGACTCATGCCTATAATCCTGACTTCTCAAGAGTTGAGATCTGAGGATTACAGTTCAAAGCAAGCCTGGGCAGGAAAGTCCATGAGACTCTTATTTCCAATTAACTACCAAAAAGGTGGAAGTGGAGCTGTGGCTTTTCATGATTAGTAATTAACTTTGATACTTGTACAAAACTTCTTTAATTATTTTCCTATGCTTTTGTTTTAATCCTTTCTTAAATATTCTAGGGCACTAGTCTTGAACACAAAAGTTCAGAGACAAAGATCCCAGACCCTGAGTTCAAGACCCAGGACCATCACACAGAACGATATTGTACATTCTGTGAATCCTCATGAAAATAAAACTGCATAATTTGAACATCTGTTTTTAGTTTATACTGTATTTTGGAAGAACAAACCACTGATTAATACTGATTTAATGTAAAAATCTGAATATAAATAGGATTATATTAGCTGGAAAAAGTATCTTATTTAGAGTACTAGAGTGGAACTACATCCTTAAATATTTTCTAAAGATTTTCACCTGTTCTTTTCATTTATTTTCATTTAAATAATTTTATTCTTCATTTTTTTGATTTTCTACTTGATATATTCCTAGAATAATGCTAGAACCTTTAATCTCATTGCCCTATGAGGAAAGAAACATGAACTAGACGTTTGAGTGTCCCCTAACTTTCAAATTTGTGTGTTAAGGCTAGAAAATAGGGAATTCATATGTTTAAGTATTAATACTTTGAATAGTTGTTGAACTTTATCACAATATCATAATGATGTAGCCATAATTCACACATGATGAGCAAAGTTTACTAATGAGCCATAAAATGAACTCATAGGTAATTAAACCAGATATCATGGAAGTAACAATCATACCTGAAGATGAATTATTCGTAGACTTTCTGGTAAATTAGGAGGTACAGCTTCCAGTTCATTATGGTCCAAGTAGAGGATGGCGAGGTTACTCAGTTTCTGTAAGGAAAATTTGGTTTGAGTGTTACTGGAGTCTGTTCATTCTTTGTCAGGATCCAAGCAGTATATACATAAAAAGGGATTTTGGTATAAGTACACATAAATCATGTCAGTTGTTCATGTAGTAGTTCTTTGTTTTGCTTGTTATTGGGTTTGGCTTTACATGTAGTATGTTTTAGTCCTTAAGACATTTACAACGAACGAACCTCAGAGTACTGCATACTTCACATGTCTGTCCATTCACTTCAACTCAATCTTAATGCTACTTTTGGGGTCCTTTAAGTTGTCTTGAGGACAGCTAATTAAGTCGCTCTACCCAGGACTATTTTTGGATCCTGCTGCTACTCTGACTTTCCTTGAGCCTCTAGAGCTTCCCTTCTCAACTTTACCAATTTCTCCTTAAGTGGTTACTCCAAAAAGATATGTTTAGCAAAATGTTGCATTAAACCCTAACTTCATGTGGATTTTTTTCATAAGGATTTTGTGGTAGATTACTTTTTATGATTAGTAATTAATTTTGATACTTGTACCAAACTTTGTTCATTATTTTTGTATGCTGTTGTTTTAATCCTTTCTTAAATATTCTAAGTCTAACCACATAGACATCGATCTTTCCAGTAGGCCCAATTTATATGAATTATAGTGACTTGATTTTACCAGTGGCTGTTAGAGCCATAAGGCACTAAACCAAACTACAATGCAGACAATTTTGATAATTTTGTTGATTTATCCTGATCTGTTCAGAAATACATCTGTAAATCTCATTTTAAGTGATCCTCCTTTAACAGCCTCCCAAGTATATTGGATTACAGTATTGAACCACCATGCTCTAAATATTCTTTATATGAAACTGATAAGGCCAGGTTCTGGTGGACCATGCCTGTAATTCTAGCTGTTTAGGAGGCTGAGTTCTTAGGATTATATTTTGAAGCCAGTCTGAGCAAGAAGTCCATGCGACCTCCAATTAACCACCAAAAATCTGGAAGTGGAGGAGATATGCCACAAGTGGTAGAGCATAAGCCTTGAGCAAAAAAGCTAAGAGACAGCGTCTATACACTGAGTGCAATTCCTACTCCTAGCCCCCCAAAAGAAAAATCATAGACTTTTTTTTTGTTTTTTTGTTGGTCATGGGGCTTGACCTCTGGACACAGGCACTGTCTCTCAGCTCTTCAGCTCAAGGCTAGAGCTCTACCTCTTGAGCCACAGCACCACTTCTGGTTTTCTAGTGGTTTATTGGAGATAAGATTTTCATGGACTTTTCTGCCCAGGTTGGCTTTGAACCGCGATCGTCAGATCTCAGCCTCCTTAGTAGCTAGGATTATAGGTGTGAACCACCAGTGGCTAAAACCATAGATTGTTAAACTATTAACATTGGTACTGTGTTTTGTCATACTATGAAGTACTTACTTTGAATGTATTTGCTTTGATTCCTTTACTCTTGATTTTGTTGTATTTTGCATTAAATAAAATAAGCTTTGAAGGAAGAACTGGAAGTCTCAGTAGCTGATTTTCAGCAAGTGAAAGTTCTTCTAACAGAGAAAGTTTTGAAAAAGTATCATCTTCTATCTCTTCTATCAAATTACCCGTAAAATCAAGTCTTCTTAGGTTAGCTTGAGGGGAGAAATACACAAAGAAATATGAAGTTAAATCTCATGCAACAAGAAAAGTGAGTATAACAGATTATTCAGATGTTTTATCATTAGTATGTACAATTACTGGCTCAAAAATTTTTTTATGTGCTTGAGAATGGTACCTAGTGTCTGGCACATACTAGGCAAACACTGAACACTGAATTTTTCTCTCAACTCCATCAATAAATAGTTTTGTTGAACACTGAGTATCTCTCTGCTTAATAATACCTTTTTTACTATCCTAGAGTCCCAAATTTGGAAAGGATCTTAATATTAAGTCTTTCTATACTTCTCAGTTTCTCATGATGAACAGGTAGTTTGAAAGAAATACTTATTGGAAATCCTGGGGACTAACTACATGTGAATGAGTGGAGTCATATAATTGTATTTTTGGATATTTTGCTAGGATGTCGCATTGTTAATTGTGACTAAATTACCATAATCTCACTATGCCTTACTTCTTACAAAGTAAGACAAAAATGTTCCCCAATTTGTTATGGCAATACAGACTGAAGGATTGAGAAATTCAATATATGTATACACGGTATATGTGTTTTGGCTTTTGTCTGGATGATTAGGAAGCAATTTTTTCTCATTGTAGTTATTTTCTAAAAACTTGCTTTACCATTGATGAGTACTGAACCATTGAGTGTAGGGGAGTTAGTGGCCTGGCTTCCCATGAGTCTCTAATCACATAGGCTCTCTCACAAGTCGCTGGGTCTGGCAGAGGAGAAAGAAAGGCACAACCCTTAGTGAAGCTACATTAAGTGTTTCTGTCTGCTGCTGGCCTGGCTATTCAGTTTTCCAGGTTCAGGCAAGGTCTGATCCCTCTTGAAGAGGGAGGTCCCAGTTCTGCTGCTTCCCTTACTAGCTCAGATACTGAGTAAATAGGTTGACTTCTGTTTGCCTCCTGTAAAATGGCAGCTGGGAGGAGGACTACATGGGATTATTCTCATAATGTACCTGGCAGTGGACCTGGGAGCCTGGCAGGTGCTCTTTGACTGCTGGAATGATAATGGCCACCCTACTACAAAGGCCATTCTGTTGACTATACTGTCATGTCCCCTGGCAGAATTTTGCTATCTCTGAGGTTTATGTCTATCTCCTCTCCTAAGAGGCAGCACTTCTACCTTCTTACCATTTTTTTGGCGGGGGAGGGTCATGAGGGGGAATAGGGATTGGCTCTCATGCATTTCTCTGTGACTGATTAATTACACAGTTTCTAATGGAATGTTAGAATCAATAACACCAGCCCTCTGACTTGCCCTGACCACCTCACTGACATGCAGTAACATGCCCATTAACAAAGGCAGAACTGGCTAAGGAAAACATATTAAACATGTTTGGAGCCAGCATCTAGGCTACCAGGATAGAGTTAATGGAAACATTTTTGCATTGAGTGGATGCATGCTTTTAAAAAACTTAGTTAAGAATTATGCATGATCAGTTGGAATTCCCATAAGCAAGCAGATAAAGATAGGTGCACTTAACTTCATAATTTACCCTTTACATTTTTTGTTATATTTGGAACAATTGTTTGGATGATTTTTTGTTAACTAGTTAACACAAATCTTGGTTTATATGTTTTTGTTTAATGACACCTTAATATATATTGTTGAATTAATATTTTACTGTAATTCATGCCTGAATGAAGCTTATTACAGATGCATTCTCTATAAGGTACATTGTAGATCTCTTACGTTTTGAAACACTAGGGATTTAGTTTACTTGTAGAGCACTTGTCTAGAATGTACAAGGCCCTGAGTTTGATCCCTTAGTACTGTGAAAAAGTAAACAGTTAATTAAAGTTAACAATTAGTAGATGTGGTATGTTAATGATTAGCAGAAATGCATAGAAATAGCACCATACTTAAAATAGCACTATACTTAGTGCCATTACTGTAAAATTTACAACAAAAAGCGCAAATGAAAAAAATGATGCTAAATATGCTGATTAGATCCTTAACTTACAATACAACAGCTGACACTAGAAGAAAACATTGCCTTATTTAACCTTAGTTGGAAACATGTGTTTTGAGTAACTATAGCTTTTTTGCTACTCTATGTACTTCTGTTAATAATCATAAAAGTACCACATGTACTTTTTAAGATAAAAAATAAAATTTTAAATTAAATTTTCACAGTGCTAGGGATCAAATCTATGGCCATATCCATGCTAGGCAAAACTATCACTGAACTACATGTATTGATTTTGTAAATAGAAGATCTACAATTAATAATAAACAGCTACTTTTTCTTTAATCCCCACTTGAAAGCTGCTAGCATGAAACCAGTTACAGCTTATCTAATAAATGTGCAGTAAAGCTAGTGGACATTTCTTGGTTTGATTTTTTTTTCAAGATAATTTTAGATTTCTTTTGAAATCTAGTAGAATTTGATAACCCAATAGCCTAAAAAGCTGACAAGAAATTAGTAATACAGTATGAAAATTTTGTGCTGCAGAAATAGAGGCTAACTGATGTCTCATGGCAACTCCTTTGTTGGGTTAAAGTTTGGTAGAAAGACAGAAGTCCAAGATTAATGACCTGGAAAGAGTTAAATGCCAGGGTTTTCAACCTTGTAGAATGGTGTAAGGAGTGTGGTTGGTTTTAGAGATAATGTTTTGGCTTTACCCCAGGCCTGAATTAGAACTTCTGGGAAGGACAGTCTTGAATAAATATTTCAAAAATAGTTTTTAAAAAACAAAGTCTTCCAGACATTTTTAACATGTAATCAGGCTTAAGAGCTATGAGTGAAAATATGTGATGTGATAGTCTATATGTAAGATGGGCTATCAAAGTAAACACCAAAGTTATCAGCAAATAAAAATGACAGGAAATTAGTATGGAAAAATGATTTCACCACACAGAAAAAAAGGAGTCTGGTGAAGTGTGTGGAAATAGAGAGGTGTCTATCATCCAGCAGTGACAACCTTTGGTGTAGTAGGTCATAGGTAACAGCAACATTTGTTTATGTCTTATTTAAACTTACGCATGTCAGCAAAATCTTTGGCAGTCAGCTTTTTAATTTTGTTGAATCGTGCATAAAGATAAGCAGATTCCTTTGGCAAGGGCGGTACTGCATCAATGTCAACTTCCTCACAGTACACGGAGCCACTTAAACAAACACACAGCAGGCACGTGGGCATTTCTAAATTGGGAAACAAAATTGTAAGTACAAGTAATAGTTTGAAAATATTCAGTCGTCTTTAATAGTAAAATTATCATTATCATGGATCCTACTACTGATTTGCATTGGCATTTAAAGAATCATAGGTGATAGAGGAAAGATAGTTGTAGTCTCCAGCCTACTTGGTACTTGATAATGTGGTGTCAAACACTGGTGCTTAATGACTCACCAAAATTTTGTTTTGCTCTAATTGCTCTCTTTATTGACAATTACATTTCCTTATTTGAATCTCCCATTCTCCCCCCCAAAACTCACATAGCAGAAGTTAAGGTAAAAACAAGTTTTGTTTATCAAGTTTAGTGTGTTAGAAACATTTCAGTTTGGTGATATTGCTAATCACTTTAGAAACCACCAGTGAAATGAGCAGACTATTAACTTGAATATTAGACATCACTATACCATTCATATGTAAATCCAAATCCAACTTGGAATGACTTAACTCAGTGTTAATTCCAACACTAAATTATTTACTGCATATAGTTGTCAGATCTTTTTTAACTTTGAATAGTTCCTTGGTGGGTTGTTTTTTGTTTTTTTTTGGTGCCTTTTTAGTTTGGAAACGGAAAGAGATTTGTCTCTGATTCTTCCTTTTTGGCAGGAATACCATGGAAACAATGCTGTGTCTTTAGTGTTATGTATCTGGAATATATATAATGTTTGTTCCATTTCTGGTATTGGCCATTTGGTTCGAGTGGTATCTGTCATCTCATTTTGTAAAATTAGTTTTCCACCTTGTAATTTATGTATTTCTTCTGGAGAAGTACTTGGAGGACCCCCCCCCCCAAAAAAAAAGTCTGGTGTGTCATCAAACTTTTACCACCAGTTCAGTTTTAGCATCTGTGTTCTCCCTGCCCATGGGACTTGAACTCAGAGCCTCAGTGATATCCCCATGCTTTTCTGCTCAAAGCTAGCACTTTACCACTTTGATCCAGAGTTTCATTTCTGGTTTTCTTGTAGTTAATTGGAGATCAGTCTCACAGACTTTCTTGGCTGGGCTAGCTTTGAACTGAGATCCTCAGATCTAAGTCTCCTGAGTAGCTAGAATAACAGGCATGAACTACCAGCACCCACCTTTGTTGTTGATTTTCAGCTAAATCATTTGTTATTAGGATAGTTGACAAATAGTGGGTTTTTTTTTCTATTCCTTTTGTGTTCATTAGTTGACATTCTACTGGAGCATTCCTTTTATTTTTTACTTCGGTATCAACCTTATCTGTCTTATGAGATAGGCTATTATCATCATGCTTATTTTAAAGTTACTGCAGATTAATCATGAGAGCCCTTTAAACTTTTTTCTGACACAGTTTTTTCTGTGTGTGTGTGTATATATATTCATGCATGCGTGCGCATGTATGCACATGCACATATGCACATGCTGGTCCTGGGCTTGAACTCGGGATGTAAGCACTTTTCCTGAACTCTTTTGCTTAAGACTGGCACTTAATCACTTGAGCCGCAGCTCCACTTTCAGCTTTTTGGTGGTTAATTGAAGAGTCTTACAGACTTCCCTGCTGGTCAGCCTTTGAACCACAATCCTCAGATTTCAGCCTCCTAAGTAGCTAAGATTACAGGTATGAACCACTAGCGCCCAGCCCTGGCACAATTTTTATGTTTAATTGATACGATGAAGTGCACATACTTAAATCATACAATTCATAATTTATAGCATGTGTTATAAACTTAGGAATCTTTTGTTTTAATTGACATCCCACCCCACTTCTCCCCCCAAAAAACTTTTTTACTCATTCCCATTAGTAATTCTTCTCTTGCTCTCTGGTCCTCAAGCAGACACTGAGCTACTTTTGGTCACTACATCGTAATTTGCATTTCTGAGTTCCATTAAAAAAGAATCCTTCAAAATACACTCTTTTGTCTGATTTCTTTTAGCATAATTAAGATTCATTGCTAATATGTCAGTAATGCATTATTCTCCATTACTAAGTAGAATTTCATCATTTCATTGTATACAATTTATACATTAGCTCTTAATGGATGTTTGAGTATTTCCAGGTTTTGACTACTTCCAAAGCTAATGTGAACATTTATTGACAAATTGCTGTGGACTTGACATCTGTTTGCTTGTTTTGAGACCGAATCTTGCTGTCCAGCCCAGGATAGCCTTGAATTCATGATCCTCCTGCCTCAACCTCCTGAGCTCACATTACAGATGTGTACACTTAAACACTAACATTTTCATTTCTTTGGAATAAATACTAGATGTGGAATGTATGGGTCTTATGTGTGTATCTTATGTTTTTTATCTTTGGAAAGAAGTGCCCATTTTCCAAAGGGTTATGCCATTTTTACATTCTACCACAATGTAGGAGAGTTCTTGTTGCATTATATCCTTGAGAACATTTGATATGGTCATTGTGGTGGTTATATCTTGATTGAGGAAGAAAATAAAGTATATTCCTAGATGTATCTTGGGGGAGAGCACTTTCTGACTTAAGTAGATCATGAAGAATCTGATCTACTAAACGGTTTAATCCACTGACGGATTCAAAATTTGAATAGATTCTTAGATTTTGGTGGAACTTGGAAAGTGGGTCCCACTTAGAGGAAGTAGGGCTGGAGAACCATCTTTGAATGGCATGTTTTGGCACTGAACTCTCCTTGTTAACCGCCTCTGCTTTCTGTCTCTCTGCCATGAGGGTAGCAGCCTGTACTCTATGCTTCTGCCATGGGAGTATTCTGCCTTTCCTCAGGCCCAAAGGAATGGATCCAGCCAACCTTGGACTGAAACCATAAGTCAAAATAAATCTTTCCTCTTTTAAACCTATTTTCTCTGGCATTTGTCACAGAAATGAAAAAGCTGTTATAGTCTTTTTAAATTTTAGTCATTCAGATAAGTTATATTGTGGTTTTTCATTGTGCTTTGATTTGCATTTCTCTAATGACAAATATTGCTGAGCATCTTTTCATGTATTTGTATTCACATTATTTGTATTCACAACTTCTCTTTGAAGTTTAGTTTTTTGGTCCTAGACCTGGACTCGAATTTGGTACCAGACACTTTGGCTCATTGATGAGTGTTCTACCAACTGAGCTACTGTTTCTGTTAATATGTTTTGCTTATTTTTAAATTGAGTTTTTGTATTACAGAGTTGGTGGCCACTATGGTGGCCTAGAAGCAAGAGAGAAATGAATAGTTAAGAGTTCCAATATTTCCTTCAAAGTCATATTTCAGTGACCCAACTTCTTCCAATCTGCTCTACCTTCTAAAGCTTCAGAAATTAGCTGGGATCATCAGCTAGAATCCCATCCTTTAAAACATTAGTTTGTGGAGTACATCTAAATGATATACTTCTTTGAGAAGTTGTGTAGTTTAATAGGGGCTATATTTTGAGTTCACTTTTAATTATATAGTTTCAGGAATGTTAATTTTTTTTCCCTTCTCTAGTGCTCTTGATCATTTCACCATGACTTTTGGAAAAGATTCAACACATGATTAAGCTTGTGTAGGCATATTTATGGGCATTAATTCTGTTCCATTGATTTTTGTGTGTGCGGGTGTGTGCCGTGGGGTGTGTGTGTGTGTGCCAGTTCTGGGGCTTGAACTCAGAGCCTGGATGCTCTCCCTGAGCTTCTTTGTGCTCAAGACTAGTGCTCTACCACTTGAACCATAGTGCCAGTTCTGTCTTTTTCTGAGTCTCATGGACTTTCCTCTCTGGGTTGGCTTCAAACAGTGATTCTCAGATCTCAGCCTCCTGAGTATCTAGGATTATAGGCCTGAGCCACTGGTGCCTGTTTTTTTTTTTATGTTCTTTTTTTCTTATTAAGTAGTTGTACAAAGTTGTTACAATTTCATGTCAGGTTATGAGTACAATGTTTCTTGGCCAAGGTCACCTGTTCTATTGATCTTTTAAAAAATATAAAAAATCTGGGGCTGGGAAGGTGGCTCAGTGGTAGAGCGCTTGCCTTGCATGCATGAGGCCCTGGGTTCGATTCCTTAGTACCACATAAGCAAAAAGAAAGCTGGAAGTGACGCTGTGGCTCAAGTGGTAGAGTACTAGCCTTGAGCTGAAGAGCTGAGGGACAGCGCCCAGGCCCAGAGTTCAGGCCCCACGACTGGACCCCTCCCCCCCAAAAAAATTTTATGTCAGTGCCACAATATTTTGATTCCTGCAGTCATAAGACTTGCTATTAGTCTATACAAACCCTCTAACTTAATTCTTTGACATTGTTTTGACTATTCTAGATCATTTCCATGTTTTTGACTGTTTTGTGGTATTGAGGCTTGAACCTAGTGCCTCACGCTTGATTGGCAGACGATCTACCACTTGAGTTTACTTTCTGTAGGTTATTTTTTTGAGGTAGAGTCTTGCTTTATTCCTGGGCTATCTATTCTGGGTCACAGTCCAGTCTGTGCTTCCTTATATAGCTGGAATGACAAATAAGCCATTGGTTGAAATGGAGTCTTGTAATTTTTTCGCCTGTACTGACCAGAAACTGATATCCTCTGATCTCCACCTTCCAAGTAGCTAAGATTTAATTAAACCACTTCAGCTAGCCCTTTTCCATCTGTCACACATTTATACTTGCCATTTATCCATATGTGTGTGTGTGTGTGTGTGTGTGTGTGTGTGTGTGTGTGTATGTATGTATGTGTATATATATGTTTTTTTTGGATGGTTGTGGGGCATGAACTCTGGACATGGGTGCTGTCCTTCAGCTTAAGGCTAGTGCTTTACTACTTGAGCCACAGTGCCACTTCTGGTTTTCTGGTGATTTATTGGAGATAAGAGTCTCACGAAGTTTTCTGCCCAGGCTGGCTTTGAACCGCGATCCTCAGATCTCAGCTCCAGGGTAGCTAGGATTACAGGCATAAGCCACCAACGCCTGGCCATCTCTATATTTAAAAAAAAAATTTTTTTTTTTGGTCGGTCATGGGGCTTGAACTCTGGGCCTGGGCGCTGTCCCTCAGCTCTTCAGCTCAAGGCTAGTGCTCTGCCACTTGAGCCACAGTGCCACTTCGGTTTTCTGAGTGGTTTATTGGAGATAAGAGTTTCATGGACGGGGCTGGGAAGGTGGCTCAGTGGTAGAGCGCTTGCCTTGCATGCTCGAGGCCCTGGGTTCAATTCCTCAGCACCACATAAGAAAAAAGCCGGAAGTGGCGCTGTGGCTCAAGTGGTAGAGCGCTAGCCTTGAGCTGAAGAGCTGAGGGACAGCGCCCAGGCCCAG
>NW_012267309.1:2996055-2996932 GCF_000151885.1 Dipodomys ordii | reverse complement strand
TCCTTCTCCTCCTCCTTCTTCTCCTCCTTCTTATTTTTGTTGGTCATGGGGCTTGAACTCAGGGCCTGGGTGCTGTCCCTGAGCCTCTCTGTGCTCCAGGTTAGTGATCTACCATTTGAATCACAGTACCACTTCCAGTTTTTGAGTGGATAATTGGACCTAAGAGTATCATGGGGACTTTTCTGTCAGGGCTGGCTTTGAATCATGATCCTCAGCCTCCTGAGTAGCTAGGATTGCAGATGTGAGTCACCTCATACTTTTTTTTTTGCCATATGCAAGTTTGCTTTTCTTTTTTTTTTCAAGTTTACTTTCATGGAGTCAAATTATTGATCTTTTCTATATATAATGTATATGTGTATATATATATATGCATATATATATGTGTTATTTTTTTTGGTCAGTCGTGCAGCCTGAAACATGGGCCTGAGCACTGTCCCTCAGCTCTTGAGCTCAAGACTAATGCTCTACCACTTGAGCCACAGCACCACTTCTGGCTTTTTCTGCTTATGTGGTGCTGAGGAATCAAACCCAGGGCCTTATGCATGCAAGGCACCTTCCCAGCCCTGATCTTTTCTATTAACACTTCTAGGTTTGAGGTACTTCTAAGTTTCAAGCTGTTTTCTAATAATTATATAGCTTTATTTTTATATGTTGTGACCCGATCTATTTGCAATTTATTATTCCATGTAAAGTATTTATCAAATTGCTACTCAGTTCTCCCATTCCTGGTTTAAAAAAATAGCAGTTTTGCTTCAGTGGTTTGAGTTACTTATTCACTGAATTTCTAGAAGTATTTCTGTCTTTTTACTGTCTATTCTATTGGTCTTTTTACTATCAACTCCTTAATTCTTTGACATTGTTTTGACTATTCTAGATC
>NW_012267309.1:2820954-2993426 GCF_000151885.1 Dipodomys ordii | reverse complement strand
GCACTCTACCACTTGAGCCACAGCACCACTTCCGGCTTTTTTCTTTTTGCTTATGTGGTGCTGAGGAATCGAACCCAGGGCCTCACACATGCAAGGCAAGCGCTCTACCACTGAGCAACCTTCCCAGCCGCTTGGTAGCATTTCTTTTGTGCTCCATTAGGATGTTCTACATTATTTCAGTGTAAGTATGATTTTATTCGAGACTGTGATCTCCCTGAGTAAAATAGCAATTGTGTGTTTGTGTGTGTGTATGTATGTATGTATGTATTTATGTGTGTGTATGTGGTGTACTTGGTAACTATTGAACATGCTGAAATTCCAAATGGGAGTTAGTAAAGAATTATCAGAATGGGGAAGTGGCTCTGTGGTTCAAGTGGTAGAGCGCTTGCCTTGAGCTGAAGAGCTGAGGGACAGTGCCCAGGCCCAGAGTTCATGCCCCACAACTGAAAAAAAAAAAAGAATTATCAGAATGGCAATACAGTTTTCTGAGGTGAAACTTTCATGTGATTCTGGTGTGAATTAATTCCCCTATAGGGAACTCTAGGACTTTAGTGTGTTCCATGGTAAATGACTCAGAAAGCTCTGTTTCGTCCTGAGGTGACATTTTAGTTACCTACATTCCTCCACGGAGGGTTTTGTTTTGTTTGTTCTTTTGGGTGGTACTAGGGGGTTGAATTCAGGACCTCCCACTTGCTAAGGAAGCACTCTACCATTTGAGCAATGCCCCCAGTCCTTTTGCTTTATTTTTCAGATAGGGTCTTGGACTTTTGCCCAAGAGCTTTCAACTACAATCCTGCCTTCAGCTCCTGGGTAGGCTCAGCTTACACCATGCCTAGCTTTAAAAAGTTTTTCTTTTAATCTGAGCAGGCCTCAAACCATGAGCCTTCTATCGATCTCCTGTGTAGCTGGGATTTCAAGTATGTGATTCCACATCCAATATGGAGCCCCTTCCCACATTCCCCCCAGCCCCTGCCTTTTAAAAATATTTTATTTTGTTGTCAAGATGATGTACAGAGAGGTTACAGTTACATACGTAAGGTATTGAGTACATTTCTTGTCCAACACTGTTACCCCCTTGCTGGTTTTTCTCCTACTTGCTCTCCCCCACTAACCACCCCCTCCCCCGCCAAGTTGTAAAGTTCATTTTCAACATATTTTCTTGTATCACTGTTGCATTGGTTCCTCCTTTGTCCTTTGTCTACCATTTTGTTGTTCCCCCTCCCTAATTCGGATAAATGTATATACAATACACAGGGTACCCCTCAGGTCACTAGTGTTTAGGCTTCTAACTCTGGAGAATTGGCATCCTTATCATTTATCCTCTCTCCTGTTTTCAGTGTATTTTCTTCCATTAGACTTTAGCTTATTACATGCAGTAGTGTTCTTTTTATCCTTTGTAAGCTTGCTCTACCTTGCTCTTGTCTGTAGCCTTTGCCCATCTGAATGCAGGCTGACCATCCTTCCCACTCATTGTCCCATTGAATTCTCTATTACACAAATATCAGTCTATACATTTATATTAACATAGAAAAACTGCTAAAGTCCTATAAATGTAAGAAGCAGAGAAAGTTATGTCTAAGTTTTTAAGTATCAGAGAATTTTGAAAGTGTTCTTGTAATTGATCAATACAGTCAAATCATCCAAGTGAGATAATCACTTATTTTGTAATAGAATTGTTCTTTTATTATTTGTTTTTGTGATTCTGTGGCCTGTCTTTCTTGTTGTGTTCAGTTTATAATCCAGCATATTAACTTCCTCTATTGGAACAAAATAAAAACTGCTGTTAACATAGGTTCATTGTGTGCTAAGAAAAGAAGTAATTTTAACTAGTTCATCTTAAAAATCTTTTTTTAAATTTAATTTTATTGTCAAGGTGATACAGAGGGATTAGAGTTACATATATAAGGTAATGAGTAAATAAGGTAATGAGTACATTGTTTTTCTCCCCTTTTCCCTCCTCTCGGATTCCCTCTCCCCAACTTGTAAAGTTCATTTCCAACATAGTGTCTCGTGATCTTAAAAATCTTCACTGTAATGGAGAAGAACTTTTGAAACAATGAATATTGTTAAATATTTGGCTACACTTCTCATTTTTTAGTGGAATGTGTGTCTGTATGACATACAGTGAGCCACAGATAGTTTTGTGCTATGTTAACTTTTTCCTAACCAGAATTCATTTCTTTGGCCAAGGAAACCACAAGTAATTACTTTGTTCATAGTGATGGGATGTGAACCCTGTTGCATAAAAGTCATCCTTACATCCTTACAGGGTGTTAACTCACTGACAGTTACAGATCCTTGTTGCAAATTGGTAAAGCATTGAAAGTGTTAAAACTGATTTAAAAGGATGTCTAATATTAAGCAGTTTTAATTTCTGGTACTGTGGGTATTTGGCATAGCTACTACTCTTGTATTTATTTCTTTGAGCCATATTTTTCTAAAATAAACTAAACCCTGTAACAGATAATTTATCTTAATTTCTCCTGATTTATATTTGAAACAGTATCAATATGCAACTACAGAAATTTCTATAACAGTTAACATATGAATTGCAATTCATCAAGGAATCTAACCTAGTTTCTCTTGTTTTATTTTTGGTTACTGTAGCTCTTTGGTTACCATAGGTACTCTTTGTTAATTTAGGAGACATGCATGCTTGAAAAGTATAATCTTAAGGATAATTATTATGAGTTACTTTCAGTATTAAATTGCTTATCTTTTCTCCTTACCTTATCAAATACAATCAGGAAAAGTTAAAAACATACATTTAAATGGGTACAATTTTAGAAGGTAAACTTAAAGTAGAAATAAAGTACCTTAATTCTTTTTTCATCCAGGTATTTATCTCCATAATCTTGACTAAATATATTTTCTTCAAAATGATCTGTCCCATACTCAGAGGTAGAGGGTGCGTCCTGCTGAGCTTGTGGTGCTGGTTCTGTCAAAGGCAGGAAAAGTAACAGGAAAAGTGTCGAATGCATAGTCTTCATTTCCACAGAAATCAAGCTGACTGAAAGTTACTAAACCAATGGCCTGCTGACTATGGGACAAAACTCTTCTCCTTGGAAATAAAAATTCAGACCATGGATGCAATATTTAAAACCTTTGAGGACGTTTTGGCACACTGTACGTACTAGGAGCCAGGGAACAAGTATTTAACCCTTTGTGATCTTTAATTAGATAACATCAGTTTTCATGTATCAGTGAACCTACCAAAAATTGTTCAGAAAGTTTTTTTATCTAATAAAAAATACAAGCTATGTTAATAATTTGAGTTTCTTAATAGTTAAGTGCCTGTGTATAAGTACTAATATGTAATTGAAATCTTAGAATACCTGTAGTATAAATAGTTAAAATGAAGATCCTGTCTCATGTGAGTTAAAAATATCATATTTCAACTTTACTGCTTTATAAAAACTTCTTGATTTGTGTTGGTGTGAAAAAGCAAGTTCTAGGAGAAGTTTTATAACTTTATAACTTGAACCTTAAGTTAAACATCATGAAAAATAGTCACTAACACTTAACTTTTAGGTGAAATATAGGAAAAGTCATGTTTAATGTTCTATTTTTAGTTATATTTTTATTATCTAGAAGGAGTTGTACAAAGGAGTTACCATTCAACAAATCAGTTCTCCCCCCTAATTTTCTAGTTTTTTAAAAAAAATGTAACAGGTTACCACTACTTTTGGTTAAGTCTTGCTCTTTTAAACTATGTAAAAAATAATATTGCAAACTAAAGGAAATTTTGAACTTTAAAGGAGAAATGTACAGGAAATAATTCTCTTAGGCTCACTAGTGCATTTTATCTGAGATATGGACACATTTCACCCTTTTTCTATACTTCAAACAGAATCACCCAGAATTGCTTGTGCTGCGTTATAGATGCCAATTTATCAGAAATCCAGATGTCAAAATTTTAAGGAGAAAGTGGACTTGTGACTTTGGCAGCTTGTATTTTATTTTTACCTGCATCAATGTTAAAGGTACAAATGATACCTGAAAGTACTTGTTAAAATTTAATTGTTCAAGGTCTCAGAAGGCTTTACTTTTAAAAAGCAAGACTTCTAGAATTGTCACACTTTAACAAAGACTATTGAAAATAGTGTGGAAAATGAGCCTACCGTTGAAGGTGTTTTGAAGGTTTTTTCTTCATTAGGTGTTCATGCCCGTATATTAGCTCCAAGTGGGAGGATGAATGAGGAAAGTTAAGGATTTCTTTCAAACTACTGAATAAAATTTCAGGGCCCAACAGCTTTAAGAGCACTTTCCTTGTGGTAGAGTTCTTTGCCAACATTCCTTCTCTAGGGTGAAACACAGGGTGTTGTACTGGAGAACTGTGCTGAAGAGGTTTGAAACCACTGCACTCCAGCTGCCTCGCCGATTAAAATACCCTGTCCTTTTCACCTTATTCATAAGCATTAATCTTTTAGAGATTTGTTTATGAAAATGACATCGTTATAATGCTTTCACTTTGGTGCTTTTGCAGGATATAAAACATCCTGGAAAAACCTTCAAAGCATTCATTTTTGAATGAAATACAGCACCAAACCAAAGCTCTTAATTTTATGAGGACTAAAGATTTTGTCCTAACAGTGTAATTAACATGTAGACAGAAATTTCCAATATAAAAGTTTTAGTATGAATTATTTTAGGGTTTCATCTTATAACCTCTTGATTTTCATTACCTTTAAAACTAAAGTATAAGAAATAGCTTACAAAAATAAGTTTGGGAAGTGGAGATGTGGAAGTGGAAGAGTGCCATCCTAGGGCAAAAAATGCCAAGCAAGAACATGATACCCTGAATTCAAGTCCTAGTACCAGCACACACAAAAGAAGACTTTTATTTATAATATTGCAATTGGCAGTAAAAAGATAATTTTGCGGGGCTGGGAAGGTAGCTCAGTAGTAGAGCGCTTGCCTTGCATGTGTGAGGCCCTGGGTTCGATTCCTCAGCACCCATAAGCAAAAAAACAAGCCGGAAGTGGTGCTGTGGCTCAAGTGGTAGAGCGCTAGCCTTGAGCTGAGGGGCAGCACCCAGGCTCAGAGTTCAGGCCCACAACCGAACCCAAAATAAAAACCAAAACAAAGATAATTTTGCAACTGTTATAAAAATTTTCAGTTTGAATTTTAAACATTAAAGTTAGTACTTTATAGATATTTTTAAAGATTTACTTTTAATAAATTATTTACTTGTGCTAGTCATAAGCCTTGGGAGTTTGAATAAGGAAAACAATTTCAAGGCCAGGCTGGGCTACCTTAGTAAAACAGTCTCAAATTTAAAAAATCACATTTTTATTCTTCAATTGCTTTTTTATCAAAGTTTTTACTTCTCTAAAATAAAGTTTAAGAAGTAATTTAATTTAAAATGAACACCAAAGCTCATGCTTGAAATCCTAGGTACCTAGGAAGTAGAGATTTGAGGATCATGATTCAAGGCTCACCTGGGCAGAAAAGTCATGATACTCTTACCTCCAGTTAACCCCCAAAAAGCCAGAAGTGGAGCTGTGGTTCAAGTGGAAGAGTGTTAGCCTTGAGCATGAAAGCTCAGGGACAGTGCCCAGTCCCTGAGTTCAAGCCCCAGGACTAGCACAAAACAAAAGAGCACCAATTGTTTTTCAAGTCAAAATTAGGGTTTTGAACCTTTCTAATCAAAGTTTAGACAAATTAAGACTTGAATGTTCAATATTTCTTTCTTGTCCTTTTTCTTGTTCTTTTTTCTCCTCCTCTCCCCCTGTAGAGGAGGATCTCATATAGCCCAGGCTGACTTTGAATAAAAATCATACTGCCTCAGCCTCCCAAGTACGGAGATTATAGGCATGCACCACATGCTGTCTTGAACACTCTAGTTCTTGCTTGAATGTGGATTATTTAATTATGACATTCTCTAATTTAGGATTGTTTCGATTGTTGGTTTTGTCCACAGTTATACTGGGATTGAGTAGAACCTGTGTGGTTATTGATAGTGTTGGATCTTTGCAATATGTGGTTTGTTTTTTACTGTCTGTTCGCTGAATGCTTCCCTCAGTTCCTTGCAATGTGACTTCCTTTATAGGGTAGCTTGCTTCAAAGCCAGAGAAAGGGGTCATCTTTGAGCAAGATGGGTCATAATCTTCTTACTGTCAACTTACACCTATCATGTGTATGCTGTTACCCTTGTCATTTTCTGTTGGTTGGAAGAGACTCTCAGGGTACATTCTTAGTGGATTGGGGAGGTGATTATACAGGGAAGAATCTAGAATTGTCCACAGTTACACTAGGAAATAGCAAATCTATATTCTTCCTTAGAATCAGCCAAACTATAATGGAGGGCACACTCCCTCAAAGTGAAGACCATTCTCATTTCAGATACCATTTATAAGTTCAAGTGATACTCACATGAGATAATTCTCTAGAAAGAACTCACAGAAGGCTACTAGACTCATAAATATGGCTTGCACGGGGAAAGGATAAACATCAGAGTTAGCCAAAGGAACAGATTATAGGGAAAGCTAAAGTGTCCACAATGGTGAATTCAGCCCCAGGTCAAACCCGGTGCCTCATCCTAAATCACCTGGATAGTCAGTGAAATGGCTATTACAACCCCCAACCTATAAAATTACCCTGTAGTGCCTGAAAGAAACATAGTCCTACCAGGAATGACATAAATTGCCCTCAAGAGATAAGCAAGACTTTACCTCTATGCTGAAGCAGACTTTAAATACAGTGCCCAGTTCCAGATGGGAAATGTTTGAAACTGAGTTTGGTTTCCATCCCAGAACAAAATGTTACATTCTAGTATAAAGCCACTTGTTTCCCTTTCCAGGAATAAAAGATGAAGTCTGCCTAATAGCTGTGGAGCAGACATTGTATTTAACTTGAAAGAATTTTCTTTGTGGAATTCTTTTAGTTGACCTTGTTGCATTATATAACCTTGATATCTGGTAGAGCATTTATTTTTTCTCAGATTTTTCTTTGGTCTGTGTTCTTCCATTTCATTGCTTCTAAGCAGTTGGAAACAAAAAAATGTATTGAATGAAATTGAGTCTTAAAGATTTTATAGGAATTAGTATTTTTGGAGATGTTTTAGTTACATTAATAGAGATCAAGGAAGTCTCTCCATCCACAATTTCTTCCTCTCACTGTATAGGAAATAGTATGGACTAGGAGTCAGAATAGGTAACTTTCTGTTCTGATTCTATAATTAACTTTCATTTGATCTTGTAGAAGTTCCTTAACTCTGTGTGTGTAGTCTTTAGTTGTACAGTGGAGTTGCCATTTAACCAAGTAGTTTATGAATTTAATATATCTTTTTTTTTTTTTTTTGGTCTGGTCATGGGGCCTGAATTCTGGGGCTTAGGTGCTGTCCCTCAGCTCTTCAGCTCAAGGCTAGCACTCTACTACTTGAGCCACAGTGCCACTTCTGGTTTTTTTCTTTTTTGATTATGTGGTGCTGAGCAATTGAACCCAGGGCCTCATGCATGCAAGGCAAGCCCTCTACCACTGAGCCACCTTCCCAGCCCTTGAATATAATATATCTTGAGATCAATGTCACCCCTTTCAGCATTCTCACTCATCCTTCCCCAACTTATACCTTCCCTCACTCTGAATTTTGTAGGATATAGATTAGATTCTTGATGTATTCTCAGTTCTTAGGCCTTTTTCTTACTTGTTGAACTGTAATCTAGTTACAATCTCTCAGCCTCTGCACTATTGGTGTACCAGACCTGACAATTCTTTGTTGTGACAATATCCCTAGTTGGTTTTGGGTTTTTTTTAGGCCTCAAACTCAGAGTCAGAGTTGTCCCTTTTATGAACTACTGAGTGACTAGATACTTACTATATACCCTTTAGAATCAAACATTCTAAGCTTTTATGACAAACCTATAGTTTAAAGCCTTTTGTTTATTAATTTGCAGTACTGGAGTTTGAAGTCAGGGCTTTATGCTTGCTTAGGCAGGCACTTTACTGGTTAAGCCATGCCTCTAGCACTTTTTATTGGTCCTGAGGCTTAAACTGTGCCTGGGCACTGTCCCTGAGCTCCTTTTTGCTCAAGCTAGCACTTTACTACTTGAGCCACAGTGCCACTTACAGTTTTTTCTATGATTTAATTGGAGATAGAGTCTCACATGGTGGGGAGGGGGAGGAGGATGGGAAGGGATGGGAAGGGAACAAAGGAGGAGGCTACAATGCTTGATAAGAAATGTACTCGTTATCTTGCCCATGTAATTGTAACCCCTCTGTACAGTATTTTCACAATAAAAATTAAAATAAAAAAAGAGTCTCACAGACTTTTCTGCCCAGGCTGGCTTCAAACCATGATTCCTAGGTCTCAGCCTCCTGAGTAGCTAGGATTACAAGTGTGAGCCAGGTGCCCAGGTTTTTACTGCCCTTTTTTAAAGGAATTAATTATGCAATGCCAATGCTAGAATTTGAACTCCAGGCCTTTCATTTGGTAGGCAGCTCCCTCAACCCAGTGTTCTTGTTAGTTTTGAGATAGTCTCAGACATAAATAGGAGGTTCACATGCAGACTATCTGGGCCTATTTATGCTTCCTGCCATATCAGGGATGACAAGTATGTATCACCACATCTAGATTTTCTGTTGAGAATGGGGACTCTTGAACTTTTTTGCTCAAGCTGATCTGAAACCATGATTTCCCTTCTGATCTTAGCCTCCTATGTAATTTTAGTTGGGATGACAAGTATTTGCCCTTGCACCCAGGTATTGATTGAGATGGGGCTTTTATGAACATTCTGTCAGGTCTGGTCTTGAGCTGTGATCCTTCCAAGTTATGAACATTCAGTCAGGTCTGGTCTTGAGCTGTGATCCTCCGAAGTAGCTAGGATTATAGATGTGACCTATTGGTGCCCAGCCTTGAATCTTCATCTTTAATCTCATGCTTATCCTTGAACACTGATCATTGTCCACATGAGAAAGATGAGAACTTAAGTACTTTACAGACTGAAGAGTGAAAAGGGAGATTATTGATCAAGATGCATTGTATTTGTAAACTGCTTTGTTAAATGGCAATTGCTTTATATAACTACTTTAAAAGGAGGGGAATTATGACTGTATAAAATAGAATTCATGGTAGAAATGTATTTTGTGAATTCAGTTTTCCTTTTAGTGCTAAATCTCTATAATGAGTTTATCACTGAACTATATGAAGTGATTAAAAATGTGTTTGTGATGTGATACTTATATCTTAGCTGTTAGTCCTATCTAACAAGCACAATTAGCTTAAGACTAGGCAGATTTATATTTATTTATATATTTATATATATATATTTATATTTATTGAGCAAACTAGAACTGGAATTGTAGATGTTATGATTTAATTTTGTTTCCAGCTGCTGTTATACTTTCCAAGATTTATAAAAAATGGATTTAGAGTCCGGAAACCAGGATTTTCGTTCCAGCTGTCCTTGGGGATGTATGAATTCTTTGCAAGAGGAAACGCATATAGAAGAGACAAGGCTTATTTGTTCTCCTTGCTTTTTTCCCCCTGTGAAGCCAGTTAGGTCTGTTTCGTGATTTGCATACATCTGTATTTTAGTTCCATGCATGAGGAATAAAGTAAAACTGTATATGCAGTGTTTTGGGGTACTAAACACAGATCAAACATTCTCCACTAGCAAATTTATGAAGGATCCTATATTTTTATTTCCTTTCTAAAAGCTAAATGTGTTGTTTGATACATGTTTGTTTGATTAAACTTAGATTTATATTTTATGGTATGATTTGATTTGTATTTTGTGAATACTTATAAACAATGTAGCCTATTAATATAATTGCGGTGTAATGAGACTAGTGAGAAAATTTATTACATTATCATGATTTTATTTTCTGTTTATATCAAGTCAACTGGCCTAGTCTGTAGTTCTGTTACAAGTAACTGTGTCATCTTGATGTACTGTTATGTTCTTCAGTTTTTCCCTGAAAAATCATTTAGGCTTTTATTTTTTATTGTTGTTGTTTAGTTTTTATTCATAATCATAAACTTAACTCTGTAATCGAGCTAGACTTGGAGGAGAATAAGGAAAACATGGGGCCCAAAGAACTGCAGCAAAAGCACAGATTACAGGATATTACAAGCAGATGGGGTGAAAGAGTGCTCTCCTGAGCTACAGAAGGAATGGGCTGGTGGTTATGGTAAACCTTATCAAATGTATTAGAGTTGTCTGCAGTTGGTAATCAGGCTTTTATTTTTATATTTTGTGAGAAACACTTGGGTGGATCTGAGTTCATCAGGGCATTTTTTAATAACAAAGTAAGGTTATTAACCTTTTTCCTCTTTGAGCCTTGAACTGGACAGTAGTTTGTGATTCAGTTTATGTATACCCTTTCCAGGGAAGAACCTATAATGAGCTATTCTACCTAATAGGAGAAATCTGACTGCCTGAGAAGCAGAGGAACATTCTGGTTTGGAAGCTGGAGGAAAGCCTGCAACCTCATCCTGCTAGGCCCTACTGAAGGGTACTTTGTAGGAGGTATAGGCTTTAAGCACTTTAAGACAACTCCTAGTAAAGTCTCTCTTGTGTATCAGTCTTTTATCAGAGTAGAATATTGGGAGAAACTCAGAGATACTGACTGCATTCTGTTATGACTTCTTACGTTAGGATAAATTGTTTTCTTTGTTAGATACTTAAATATCTGCTTTCTTCAGCTAATTGACACTGAGTACAATTCATCCTTTTGAAGAATACAGTCACTCCCTATTTTTACACATTCCCTTACCTCCCCAGCCTACACAGATAGTACTCTTTTTGTATACAAATTGCCTTGTCTGAATATACCTATAAATGGAGTCATAGGATCAGGATCCTATTGCTGACTTTAACTGACTGAGCATGTGCTCAGGGTTCCTTCAAGTTGAAGCATGTATCAATGTTTTGTTACTTTTTATGTCCACATTCTGTCCATTTGTTTATGGACAGTTGAGTGGTTTCTTTTTTGGAGCACTTGAGTATATACTTGAAAAGAGAATTGCTGGTGCATGCTTAACTCTAGCTTAATTTACATTTCCCTAATGGCTTTTCATTAAATTTTAATTGTTCTAGCCTGAACTTTTCTTCTTTCTTAAACACCTACAGTCTTTTCTATATATTAACCCCATCATAAATGTTTGACTTTATAACTTAAAATTTTTCAAGAGGGCTGGGAATGTAGCTCAGTGGTAGAGTGCTTGCCTAGCATACATAAGACCCTGGGTTTGATTCCTTGGTACCACATAAACAAAAAATAAAATAATTGGGCTGAGAAGGTGGCTCAGTGGTAGAGCGCTTGCCTTGTATGCCTGAGGCCCTGGGTTCGATTCCTCAGCACCACATAAGCAAAAAGAAAAAAGCGGGAAGTGGCGCTGTGGCTCAAGTGGTAGAGCGCTAGCCTTGAGCTGAAGAGCTGAGGGACAGCGCCCAGGCCCCACGACCAGACCCAAAAAATAAATTAATTAATTTAATTTAATTTAATAATTTTAAAAAAGTTTTTCAAAAAAAAGTAGCTGAACTTTAACACTTTGTGTCTTTGTTGAAGGTGTGCTTTACTCATACCACTGGTGTTTACTCTTACCCTTGACTCTTATGGTATCACAGTTGCACATTGCCCTTGATCTGTCACACATCATTAAGTCATCTATACTTCTGGTTTAGTGGGGCCAGTTACATGAATCAGCAGAGTTTTGTTCATGTTCATTCTGTGCTGTTAAGGTTGTCCCTCTGGACAGGTAACTATTCTGTTCTTGTTCATGCTACTAACTTAAATATTTAAAGAACTCAAAGATAAAAGAAAGATAAAAAGATATAACTTTATACTGACCTCTCCAGAAAAGTAAAGACTCACATACTTGAACAATACTTCCAAAAATATACATTTGGTTATTGCATATTGACCAAACTGTTGTCATATATCTTGAGGCTCCCTAGCTGGAGAACCCCAGTGGCTGAGCTCTATGGATTGCAGTTCAAAGCCAGCCTGGGCAGGAATCTCCGTGAGAATTATCGCCAATAAACTTCAAAAAAGCTGGAAGTGGAGCTGTGGCTCCGATAGTACAGTACTAGCTTTGAGCAAAAAAAGCTCAGGGATAGCACCCAGGCTCTGAGTTCAGTATACACGCATATACACTCACTCACTCATTCACTCACTATTAGCCTGGTAAAGTAAGAGAGTTAGTCATAACAGACTCTTCATACTAAGGCATACTTAAAATGCTTCAAAATGGCAGATTAAAGAATGTAAGCGACCATTAAGTTTTAAGAGATGTTAAATATTGTCCTTCAAACTTAAAGCTAATAAATAAACCCTGGCTAGTAAGCATAGGTGCTTCTGGTGTATTATGTCCCAAAACAAAGGAATTTATAATATTTTAAGAACTTTATTTTTTGAAATTTAATGTTGGCTTATGAACATAGCAGCAATATACTAACAGGTCTTTAGATAACTAAAGCAGAGATCATTTTCTAGTTTAATTAGCTATAAGTGAAAAACAATGAATCCCACTTAAAAATGGAACACATTAAGAATTTTTGATTTCATAATCTATATGTCTTGAATGTGTAATATGATGGCCTCTTGAAAATCATAAATACCATTCTATCTTCTTGAGTGATAAGCCAGGGGGTAGATGTCATGGTGAGGATTCATAAATACAACTGTGAAAGCTCTTCTGGAGACAATCACTGAAAACTATCTCTTAAAGAAATGACCACTCCTAATACTGATATCCCCTTCTGTTACGCAGACATCCTCATAATGACCAGAAGGACACAGTTCCCAGCTCCTCACTGCTAAGGCAACTTCCTTCATCTGCCCTAGGAAAATTTCTGTTATTACAAGTGACGCTTTCTTTTTCAGCATGACAATATCTCGATTTTAAAAGTGCAAGAAGGCATTAAAGTTTAGTTTGTTTTTATTCCCACTTGTGTTTCTTGTTTGTGTTTGTAGGATTTGTATCATTCTAAGTAAGTTCTAATACCATGTAATCATATGGTTGCCCAACAACTTAAAGGAAACTCTAATCTTTACTAATATATAATTCTAGATACATGACTTTGAGCAATATGTGATTAGATTTAAAATTATTCTGAGCTCTTATAAAATCATAAATGTATACCTATACAGTTTCTTGTCATTCTTAAATTTCATAGTAATGAGGGTCAAAGTGCTCTTCACTCCCAGCTTGGCCCTCGTGAGTGTTGTCATGATCTTCATGATCATCCCCATCATCATAATCATCATCTTGAAATCTCCTGAAAACTTGGGTCTTCAGTTCTATCATTTGACCATCAATGCTCCTTTGTTCACCATAATAAATACTGTGTATATGAGGGAAACAGGAAAAGATGTATGAACTGATTGGTTCCTTCAGTCTGTTATGGTCCACACGAAGGTATGTTAAATGGTGGTCATATAAAGGGTCAACAGATGGACACATCATTGTCACATTGATATCTGGAAAATACAAATAAAAATTAGTCCTTTATTATGTCTGTAGTTTGTTGAGGTTTATGTTATATGTAATAGTTTCGTTAAAATACTTGTAAGTGGAACTATGTTGAATTATTTTTATACTACTTAAATAATAAAATGAAGGAAGTGAAACTGAGTTTTATATTACCTAAATAAATGTGGATTTATCTTTCTGATTGTTTAAACAGACATTCCAAATCTCACTACTCAGGGTATTCAGATTTCTTCACATACTCTATAGTACTTTTTCCAGCACTCAAGGCAGTCAAATTTAATAGAAAAGACTGTATAAACTTAATGATACACCTTTGTCTGGTACCAGTTTTCTGCCATTTCCTGAGCCAGCTTCAAAACAGCCCCTTTCAGTAAATGATTCTATCTTTTAAATATCAAATATTTTAAAAATAATTTGTTGGGTTCTGGTAATCTTAGCTACTCAAGAGACTGAGATCTGAGGACTGTGGTTCAAAGCCAGCTCAAGCAGGAAAGAAATTTAAGCTCAGCTACCTCTTTATCTCCAATTAATCACCAAAACTCCAAAGTGGAGCCAGTTGTTCAAGTAGTAGAGCTAGCCTTGAGCAAAGAAGTTAAAGGACAGCTCTCAAGCCTTAAGGTCAAGCCCTGGGATCAGCATAGTAAATTAAATACATACTTTCTATTTCATTATTTTCTAGATAGAGGTGTTCTAAGTTTCTTGGAATGTAGAATGCTTGCTTCAACTTGTTGTGTCCGACGTTGAGCTCGATGAGGTTGGAAAGATTAAAAGTATCATACAAGATATCTTCCAGTTTGTTGTGTGACATTCTTAGAGCATGAAGTTTTGGAAGTTTATCAAAGTAATTGTCTGGTATAGAAGAAATTGAATTATTTTCTAAGGATAGATACATAAGTGAAGAAGGCAATCCAGGAGGCATTGATTCCAATCTGTTATTACATAGGTTGAGCTGCATTAATTTTTCCATATTGGCAAGGGTTTTCTCTCTTAATGTGGAGTCATCAAGGTGATTGTGACAGAGATCGAGCATAGTCAAGTTTACTAGTCCATCCATTGCATTTGGTGGTAGTGTAGAGATTTTATTGTAACCAAGAAGGAGCCTTTCCAGAGATTTCGGAAGAGGAAATGGAAACTCTTCTAAATTGTTATGTTCTAGATGAAGTTGTAGTAGATTTGAAAACTTAGCAAATACACCATAATCAACTTTTTGAATTTTGTTGTGGCTGAGGTTAATTTCTTTAAGATGAGTTGCATTGATGAGTGAATTTGAAGTTACAACGTCAATTTCATTGAACTGAAGGTAGACTTGCTGAATGTGCATCGGAATATTGGGGATAGTTTTGAGTTTGCGATTATCACAGTACATAGATGACGGAAAGTTAGTTGGACAAAAGCATTCTCTGGCACAGCCTAAAGTAGGCTGATAAAAAGGAACTCCATATTCAACATTTTGACGAAATTGGAATTCAGGTTCATAATCCTCATTTGGTTCTTGGTCATAATCTTCATCCCATTGATAAATTTCATATTGGCAATATACTTTGACTCCAAAAAAGAGGAAAAGGACATATACTGGTCTCAAAAAGCCCATGTTTTTTGTTCTATTGCAAGAAGAAAATAGAATATATTATAGAAAACTAAATAAAACTCAGAATAATTCCCATAAAATTGGTAGTTATAAGAAATGTATTATATCTTTATATAAGAAAAGTATCCTAGAAGAATGATTTTCAAAACAAAATTAATATGTAAGTAGCAATGTAGTAGAATTTTTTTTTAAGTCACATAGTGCTTTGAGCCATAGCCAGAAGTCTGGTGTTCTAGACTTTTTACTAAATAATCACTGTCTTTTAAGAGAATCTCAGTTATCTTTGCTTATTAGAATATAATGACGAGGTTTGTGTTAGCTAGATTATGATGCTCAAAGGAAATCACTTAACAGCGCTCTTATTCCCTCCACTGTAAATGCTGTTTCTATCCTTTGGAGGTGGTCACTACCTATAAAAAGAATGACTAACAAGTAACTGGAGAACTTTTACCTCAAAGGATTATTAGTATTGTCCTCCTCTCTACAACTTCTTTTGATGATACTCTCTTCTGCCCTTTGAAAGAACATGAAATACTCTCTTTCATGTGATAAGCTACTTAGAAATAGCTATCGTGTTGTCTTACTGTGTTTTTTCCTCAAGCCTATTTGCAGCATCAAATTTTACTCAGAAGACAGTTTCTAGAATCTAATTATTTTGTCTCTATCTCAGCCAGAATAACTCCCTTTAATGATCAAATAACACAGCATTTACATCCTACCAATTTGTCATTCCTAGTAGATTAATCTTTGTATTTTTCCTCCTGACTTAATTTTTTCCTCTAATATGTTTTTGGAAATACTGAAGTTTGAATTCAGAACCTTGCATTTGCTAGGCAGGTGGCCTGTCACTTGACCCTTTGACTTTTTAGTTATCTTCAGGTAGTGTCTTATGTTTCCCTTCCATCACCCCAGACTAGCTTGGGACAGTGATCCTTCTGCCTATTCACACGCTCATCCCTCATAGCTGGAATTACAGGAGCATACTAACATGCTTAGGTTATGTTGAGATGGAAGTCTCAATAAGATCTTGCCCTGGGCTGTCTTCAAACTGTATTCTTCCTGTTTCCACCTCTCAAGCGGTTGAGATTATATGCATGAGCCTATGTGCAGTCTTACTAATATTTTTGAGTTAAGGCCTATATATACACTTATTAAAACCACACTGTATTTTTCCCAGGAGTTTAAACCTAGTGGATGATCAGAGAAGACATATACGTAGTGAAATATAGCAGAAGATCATTGTATGAAAGATTGTAAGGAAGGAAGGCTTCATAGACAACATTGGTTTTGCTAAAACTTAAAACTATAGAAGGGTAGATTAGGCCCTTGATAAGGACCCTGATAACCTGCATTTCACTCCTGTCAGTTAATATATCTGTTTCTTTATCAATAAAATGAGAATTGCAATTGTTGGACATGATGTCATATGCTTCTAATCCCAGACACTGTGGAGGTTGAGGGAAGAGGAGGAATCCAGGAGGAGATACTGAGAAGTTGAAAATCAGTCTGGCAACATAGTGAAACACTGTCAGGAGGAAGAAAGGAAAGAGGAGGGCAAGTAGGAAGGAAGGAAAGGACAATGATATTTACATTATACTTTGCCTGCTTTATCTTCTCTGCTTACTTTTATCTTGTATCTATTATATCTGCTTATCTCATTTAGGTAGTTAGGAACATATGAAATATCCAGTAGAAGCACATTGATGGTGTGAGCATTTTTTTTCTGAGACCATTTTTCTCTACCCTTCTCATCCAAGGTTTCATGGGAGAATGGATATCCTAACACAGCACTGTATTAATGAAATGAGTCATCTTCCTATTTATCTAGAATGATATTTCCTAATTTTTATCATAAGTATAATTGAGAAAAACAGTTAGTTGAGACATTTTCTGGAACAACCTATTTAAGAAACATCTTGTGAGTCACACCTGTAATCATACCTGTTTGGGAAGTGGAGGGTATGGTGACCTAGGAGGCTGAAATCATGAGAATCAAGGTTCCTGGTCAGCCTGGGGAGAAAAGTGTTTGTGAGTCTTCATCTCAAAGGATGAAAGCTGGGTGTGGTGGTATGTGCCTCATATCCTAACTACTATAGGAAGCATAAAATAGGCAAGTTATGGCACAGGCATGGACCTTGGGCAGAAAATACACAAGACCTATGTCAAAATGATCACTGCAAAGAAAGGATGCAGCTGTGACTCACTGGTAGAATGCCTGCCTAGCAAATGTGAGGACCTGAGTGCCAAATCCCAGAACCACTCACCAAAACAACAAAAACCAACCATCTTCCCAGCCCAAGATCTGAATTTTTTATTTCTCTTCTTGCTCCAAAGAAAAAAATCTATAGAATGTAAATCTGTGTGTTCCATATATGAGCTGTTATTTAAAGTAAAAATCCATTTCTATTCCATGATTTGTCAATTAATTCTCCCCATGCCTGAGTGCCTTGGCCCTGCTCATTACCATTACTACAATACCCTCATTCTCTCAATTTTGAATGTTTCACAATCTGACAATTGTCTTTTAACTCCAACTGAAATAATTCTATCAGTAAAACCTGAACTATATTGATCCTCTTGAAATGTATTGATCCTCTTATTTTTTCCATACTTTCCTTTAACTTAGATCCCATGGTTCATTCCTATTATCATTTGCACACTCCCTGAGCACACTACTCCTTTCACCTGGAAGACGCCAGTAATTTCCTACCTTCTGTGCCTGACTCACACAGGTGAATAGGCTAGAGAAAAACAATCAAGCAGATGGGCCTCACTGTCAACTTTTCTTTTTTGGTAGTACTTGGGTTTGAAGTCAGTGCCTCACTTTTACTAAGCAGGTACTCTACCACTTGAACCATGACCCCAGCCCTTTTTTCTTTAGTTGTTTTTCAGGGAGAGTGTTATGTTGAACCCAGGGCCAGTTTCAAACTGTAATCTTCCTCTCAGTGATTCCTACGCATACCAGTACACCTGACTTTTTAGTTGATGTAGTTTTGCTAATTTTAGACTGCCTTACAGTCCTCCCTGTGTCTGCCTCCCAATTAGATGAGTTTATAGGCATCAGCGTATAATTTCATGCACTTCTTTTAAATTGTCACTTCTTGAACACAACCTCAAATTGTACCTGGCTGGTTTTCAGTAGTCTACCCATTCCATTTCCCTTTCTTTTAGAATACTGATTTTACTTTCTTCTCTTGAACCTAAAACATCATTTTTCATTATTATTATTAATGACCTTGCTTTTTTAAAATTAAGAAAAATAGGATTAAATAATCATCCCTATTATTTTCTTATATCTATTCCTTCTGCAATAAAAATGCCAAAATGGCAATGATTTCATTTTTTTAATAGAATATGATTTTGAAACTCATGAAGTTTATTTTTGCAAAGCCAAATATATTAGATCTGTGTTTTATTTTCCATGGGATTGATGGTGGATTGCATTTGGCATAGACTTTGAAGAAATGTTAGTATTCTCACCGAATGAATGAAATGAAGATGATTATTTCCAAAATAGAGTCAGCCAAGGGTAAAGTGTCTGAGAAATGGGAGTTAACTGATGAAGGAGCAAAAGAAGATTATTAAAACCATAATCTAAAGAGCCTAAATTCTCTCCTAAATAATACACAATTTTAACCTAATGAATTAATGTATTTGAGCTGGGATCTTTATTTTTTGATAATGGTGTGAACAAAGTATATAATTTCATCCCAAAGGACTGTGTTCAAAGCAGGCCAATACTGCTAAGCTGGAAGATCCCTGTCAGTGTTCAGGAGCGTGCTCATTACTTGCTGAGTTATATAAGTGGCTGCATATGATGTGCTTTATAAGTATTAGGAGTTTGATTTGTAGTTAGTTTATAATTGTCTTGAACTGTTTTCTGTGAGGCACTCTGCTAAGTTGATAGGAAACACGGAAATAAATAAGCATGGAGAGATGGTCCTCTCTATAAAGAGTAAACAATTTAGAAGGGAAAAAACCCACAAAATGAACCCTAGTCTAAGGCAGATGACCATATAGTTTATAGCAGGGACAGATAGTACTGTGGGGCCCAGTGGTTGGATCTTTCTTAGGAAAGTCACGTCTTTTATAAATGTCATTTAATCTAGATGATGGAACATTAGAAAAATGGGTATAAATATTTGTGTGGGGGGGTAGGGAGGGAGAGGGAGAAATTGGGCTTCAACTCCAGGCCTCACACTCTTTGCTTAGCTTTTTTGCTGAAGGCTAGAACTCTACCACTGTGCCACAGCATCACTTCAGCTTTTTGCCAATTATTGAAGAGGAGTCATTTGGGTTTGTCTGCCCAGGCTGGCTTGGAACTGAGGTGATCAGATCTTAGCTTCCTGAATAACTAGGTTTATGGGCATGAGCTACTAGTATAAAAATGTTTATACCTTTTATTCACTTGATAACATCTTGCTTATAATTTAATGCTCATTGGTTTTATAGGACTTCCAGTACTCTTTTTAAATTTTTTTTTTATCAGTCATGGGTCTTGAACTCTGGGCCTGGGCACTGCCCCTCAGCTCTTCAGCTCAAGGCTACTGCTCTACCACTTGAGCCACAGCACCACTTCGATTTTCTGGTGGGTTATTGGAGATAAGAGTCTCACGGACATTCTTGCCCCAGCTGTCTTTGAACCGTGATCCTCAGATCTCAGACTCCTGAGTAGCTAAGATTACAGGCGTGAGCCACTGGCGCCCAGCCTCTTTTTAATTTTTTTTATTATCATTAAATAGTTGTACAAAGAGCTTTCAACTCACCAGGTCTCATTATGAGTACAGTACATCCTAATTACCCCATCCATTGTTCTCTCCCATCTGTCCCAATCCCATTCAGACCCTCAAGTTATTTGTTTTATACTCTTTTTAGTATAGCAGTGAACTTTAAAATATATCTGTCCAAAGACAGGCACCAGTGACTCATGTTTGTAATCCTAGCTACTCAGGAGGCTAAGATCTGAGGATAGGGGTTCAAAGCCACCCCGGGCAGGAAAGTCCAAGAGACTTTTATCTCCAGTTAACAATCAGAAAACCAGAAATGGTGCAGTGGCTCAAGTGGTAGAGCACTCACCTTGAGCTGAAGATCTCAGGGACAGTGCCCAGGTCCAGAGTTCAAGCCCCCCAACCCCCCCCCCAAAAAAAATCTGTCCTACTTTATTCCAGTTCCAATGCAGCGAGTGAAATTGGGTTCTGTAAGTCTACTTTCTTATTAAAACATGAAGATGTGAGCTGAGAGGCAGAGATGGGCCTGGCCCTAGCATTGGGCCAAGCCACAAAGAGCTCTGCCACACAGATGAACTTGGAAAAGAGTGTTGCTTGTGCACATTCAGTCTGAATTTAATCATTGTGTTCAAGACAGTTAGCAACTATCAATTAACCATCTTATCTTTGGGAATTAATCTGTTCTTAACAGATTACTGTTATAAAAAGATAGTTGGGTATCTTTAGTCCCATACTTAATTATAACTAACTTTGACTTAGAATTTTAAAAAAATCTCATAACTAAAGCCTTTCTGAAAATAAAGAAATTCTTTATCTTGCCTCCTTTTGGTCATTATGAACACTAGAAAGAAAACCTTTCCCCAAAGAACAATCTTTCTTCTACACTAAACATTCCCTCTACATGTGTGATTCTGTAGTGCTGGCTTGTTTTCTCTTTTACTCTGCATATTTCTGATATGAAATCTGGCCTATTTCTATCCATGTGCCTATTATCTACTGTTTCTTCTCGTGATAATTTCCCGTTACAATTATCTTAATTTCATTTTATGTAATGAATCTCTTCTCAGACATTTGCTAATTTTGCACATTTTGTTATGACTGCTTTTCATATTCCACATCTATGCCTTCTTCCCTGTAGGGATAACTCACAGCAGAACAGTATAACTTACTATTAGACCCCTCATTCCTGACCTCTAATCTTTAACAGGATCTAGTTAATGCAAGGTTTGATAAAGTACAGATTGTATCTTGTTAATAGTGCTGTGAGTAATGTTGATTTTTTACACATGGTAGTCTCTTTATATAAACCACCTTTGTCTATTGAATACTTCTCCATGATAATATACTGTATTCCTTACTTACCTGTTCTATTGCTAGAAAAAATATGTGAAAAAGAAAATCTAAAGGTCTGTGTATTACTAGATTTTAAATTGTTTCCATAGTGTGAATTTTTCATATATAATAAAAGCTTTTATGTGTTAACATTTCTCTTACTTGAAGAAAACTCATATTTTCATCAAGACAGGTTCTAGTTTAAATTATTATTAATATAACAGATATACTTGGTTCTGGACAGAAACATCGCAACATTTTACTATTTTAAAGAGGTAATTATTTCATCAGTATGCGATAGAGACCAGTATGTAAGAAATGAACCATTAGAAAAGTTAAACTGCAGTGCAAATCTAATTTTTCAGGACAGCCAAAATCAATGTTCCCATGTTCCTGTCTTGCAGTGGCCCAACAGAAAGTCTGTCCCTGGTGTGTCTATTTTGTATTTTATCTTAATAAAGATGTGGTGAACACTCAAAAAAAAAAAAGAAATGAACCATTAGTATATATTTCAAATTTTATCCAAAACAATTTAAAATTTTACTTTGTAAAATTCTTTGAATATTAAAATATCATTGTCTTAATTATTTTTAGCCATAATACACTTGACATCTTAACCAACTTAAGCCCAATAACTAGTTTCTTGACTAGACAGATAATATATTCATATCTTTCCTAAAGAGGTGAAAGTAAAAGCAAAAACATTATATATCAGGATTTGAGTGATAAAGAAATTTTGAGAAACTCTTGCATGAAATTTGTACAAATGCCCATCTTCCCTAACCATACTCACTAGCATGGTCCAGATTTGTAGATCAAAAAGCTTTACCACATTTTTTGCCATTTAAAATTGAGAATGAAAAACAGATCCCTCAAAGTAAGAGATTGATTTCTTTAGCATGAGAAGGATCTTTCCCTACTTAAAAGAAAATCTAATATAAGATTGGTTGGTAATTTAGAGTTAGAAATTTAATCTTACTCTGCTTATCTTCTTCCCTGAGTTTTTGTCTAAGCAAAATTTTAATGTAGCTTTAACCGTATTTTGTCTCCCCAAATTGTGCCACTATGATATTTGCAGTCTTTTAAAACTAAGCAAATACAATATCCTTTAACAATAGGAATAAGTTCTTTAAAGGTTGAAAATTATTTTATCATACCTGTAGAAATTGCTTTAGCTTTCAGGAGTTGATGAGTTTGCAAATCCTTTGAGTGAATCAGAAATTCCTAAATTTTTTAACTGAGTTTCTTAAAAATTCACAGTAACTCTGTGTCCAGACAGGGCTGTCCATTGAATTACTGTAGCAATTTAAGCAAATACAATCTGCTTGGAAAACACTTGGATTGAATTAAAATTCTGTATTTCTTTTCATTATACAAAACTTGGTGGATTCAAATTAAGATGTTTGTACTCTTGGTAAGATTTATGTGGTTTACTTCTTTCTTTTCCCCTTAATTTTGGTTTGAGGTGTGGTAAGAATTTCCTCTAATATGAAAGGCAAACAGAACTAAATGAAACAACATGTACTGATTACTGTTTTTATTTTCATTTTTATGCCAAGGAATTCTTCACATTAAAATCCACTGTGACCTGGAGCCCAGTGTCTCAGCAAATTTAAGGTGGAGCTCAAAATTGTCCTTAGTCCCTGGGTTTCTAGCACCACATTAATGCTTCCTTTTGTTACAACAAGAAGTCAGAAATACGGTATTTCACATCAGGCTTATTTCTTTTGTAATGCAGTAGATTGTCATTGTAATCTCAGACTAAAGATAGAATTTTTTCATACTAAGACTTAAATTATTTTTTCTGTCAATCCCTGTATTCATCTTCCTTCCAAATATAGAATGCCTACTAATGACCTTTAAAAGAAAAATGAATTCCTTGGCTATGGAAATCAATGCCTTGGACTCAATATAATTGTTGTACAGAAGATAATTTTATAGTATTGAACATAAGCAAATGAAAAGCTTCCATTGCCCAGTAGTCAATGACTTTACAGATTTAGAAAGTTTCCTATTTTACTGAATTATTCTCCTTAAAAATAACAGCTCACTAGCTTGCTTTAAATGCTAAGAGAGAGAGAGAGCAAGAGCACGAGCGAGCGTGTTTTCATGCTAATGCTAATATTTAAACAGAGTTAGCTGTGTCTTTTGGCAGATGATACTGAGTTCATTTGGGGGGATTCTTTCAAGCTTGAGCAAATAAGGTAAAGTAAATCCAAGAGTCCATTTTTGGTTCCTCAAAAACAGTGTTTTCCATTAAGACTTTACAAAGAACACACAAGATTTATTTTGTTATATTTCAGATTTTAAAAAAAAGCATTCAGTGTTTCAAATGATGCTTTGGCGGTATTATAAAATTCTAGTCTGTTATTTGAGACATTGGTATGTAAAACGTGGCAGACCACATTTGGGCCAGGATTCCATTTTGTTACCGATCCTTCCCATATGTTTTCTGTTAGTGTCTTTGTTCTTAAACCTCAAGCTTCCACACTAAGGAAAAGAGAACACATCTGTGTTCTTCCAAAAGTTTTTTTTTTATTACTTTCCCTTATAATTCTCTTGAAAATTAATTTAAAACCAATTATTTAATTTTTATGTAATTAATGAAATGTGTGATTTGAAGTTAGAATAGTTTGTGTTTCCAACAAACGTTTAAAAAAAGATTTATTGGTAAATAACTAGAATATATACAATCAAAAGTGTCTAAAAGTTTTAAATAATTTGACAGTGCCTGTGAGGTCTAAGTTGGCAGTGATTGGGATGAGGGAGTGGATGGTGTAGAATCAGAGCTTCAAGAAAAATAGGAGCTGTGAGTGCTAGTTGGTGATCACTGATTTAGTTAGGAGGTTTGAATAGTAGCAGTTGGTTAGAAAAGTAGGACAAATTGGTGAAAAGTGTAATTATATAGTATAATTAAGCTTATGTTATAATTTGAAGTCGATAGTTTCTCAAAGCAGAATGGCATAGTGCTATTTAGGAAAGGCCCTCCTCTAACCTGATGAATTAATGTAATAGGTATGACAAGTCCTCATTCATTCAACTTCTTTTCATAGAGGACCTACGTTAATAAAATTTTAGGTGCTGAGGTCTCAGCAACGAAAAACTCTGTTATCATAGTGAAGAAAGCGAAAAATAAACATTTTTCCAGTGGAGAACATAAGCCAATGTAGAAGGATAGAAGGAGAAAAAAGAATGAGGCAAAGGGGTACAGATTACTAGTTCGGTTACTGCTCTAACTATAAACTTGAATGGAGCAATTATTGTATGATGGATGATAGGAACCAAGTGTCACACTTTGAAGTGCAGCGTTATAGATAAGCAAGAGCAGGTGGTGTGAATGCTTCAGGTGTTAATGAATTAAGAGTTGGACACAGCAGTATGAATCCATGTTTAGCTAAATATACATACAGGGATAGTTGTATATATGTATAAAGGGACTAGTGTATATGTATATGTCCTTGCTTTAAAACTGCAAGACTTCTTGTTTCTAATACTACTCCAGTACCATGGCTGATTTTTGGAAAAATGACTGATTCTAAGAGAACTAGGGTAGGAAAGTGCAAAGTAGAGCTAGAGCAACAGAGTAGTACTAAAAGGAAAGAAGAAAACACTCAGCGGGATCTGGTTCAGTTCTGTGCCTGCCCTCAGTTTTACTATGAACCCAAGATTGCTTTAAAAAAAAACACAAAATCTATTCATTAAAAATAAGAAGAAAAGCTGGGCGCCGGTGGCTCATGCCTGTAATCCTAGCTACTCAGGAGGCTGAGATCTGAGTATTGCAGTTCAAAGCCAGTCTGGGCAGGAAAGTCCGTGAAACTCTTATCTCCAGTAAACCACTCAGAAAAACCTGAAGTGGCTTGTAGCTCAAACAGTGGCTTGTGCTCGCCTTGAGCTGAAGAGCTGAGGGACAGCGCCCAAGCCGAGTTCGACCTACGACCGACAAAAAGAAAAAAGAGGATTCCAACCAGTTACTGATGGCTTACACTTGTAAGCAACCAAGAGGCTGAGATAGGATTTTGGTTTGGAGCTAGCCAGAGCAGGAAAGTCCATGAGACTCTATTCACCAATTAATCAGCAACAAGCTAGAAGTGGAGCTGTGAGCCAAGTGGTAGAACACTAGCCTTGAGCACAAAAAGCCAAAGGACAGAGCCCAGCCCCTGAATTAAGCCCCAATACCAGCACTAAGTATAAAGGGTATTTGAGATAATGTATATAATTTAGATACTTAGGTCTGAATTTTGTGAGGGAGCAAGCCATGTTGTTTTCCAAAAGTGAAAGACAAGAATCAAAGCAAGGTAGTGAGCACCAGCATCAAGGTAGATGTGTGGTTAGAATAATACTGTTTTAAAAATGGGATCTTGCTATGTTGCCCAAGCCTGTCTGGAACTTATGGGCTCTGGAACTTCTCCCACATCATTCTCTCAAATAGCTGGGACTGCAGATAATTTACCACCACCTCTAACTAGGAACCATGTTTGCAAGGTAAATATAACACTTAATAAATGAGCTATTTCTAACAGCAGGCCATTTGGGCAGCATTATGGAACTATCTGAACACTAAATGTCACATTTGCCCAGCAAACACAGTCCACAGCTTTGTGTATCTGCCCCCTACAGGGATCTGAGGAGCAGCTTGCTTTTCCTTCATGTACTTTTTCTGTATATGTTAACACACACACACACACATGCACGCACGCACACACGCACACACTTCTGTCCTATACAAGCCAGAAGTTTCAGTGTGTGATAACAAGTCTAGAATTGCTAGAGCTGCTTGTTAAAAACTTAAGATCTAGCATCTCTACATTCTACACCTAGGAAACCAGACTCTCAGAGAAAGGGCCTAGGAACTTCCACTTCTTAGAAGTGCCCCAAGTGTTGTGAAAACACGCAGAAGCACTGATTCAAATGTCTCCTCTCCCCTAATTGGACCCTCTCTTAATTGGACCCATTTCTAAATCTTTTGTACCCTGCTTCAGATTTTTTTTTTAATCTGTCCATGTCTTGTCGTTAAAGTATCCAGATATTCTGAGTAAGGTCTTACTCAGATATTCTAAATAGGGTCTTACTTAGTTTCCTTGTGTTTATATACACTTTCTTCATCCCATTTTCTTATTTTATACAAAAATTAATCTGATTATACAGTGCTTATACTTTATATCCTCCAGTGCTGTTTCATTTTGTATATTTTAAAATCATTGGATGGGAGGAATTTGAATGTTCTCACTACAAAGAAATGATAATTAGGCTAATTATTAGGCTAATAATCCTATTAATTAATGTAATGTATACATGTATGAAAATATCACACTGTAACACATAAATATATACAAATTATTATTGGTCAAAAAATGAAGAATAAGTTAATTCTCGTTATTAATTTTCAAATATGGAGAAGATTTGACCTTGTATATGCCCACACTTTTCTCTCCATTAGCTTTACATAGCCATATTCCTGCCTTGCTAAGACTTTTATAAGAGCTTCTGCTACTGAGAATGCTGAGGCTCCTCACAGCTCAGTCTCCTTGATAAATAACTCCTGCTTATTTTCTAGGTTTCATCTTACTCCAGTTGTAAATAACTACAAATTTGATTTCGCCCTTAAGGCTAAACTCTCAGTAACTTCCATGATTCATCCTCTTCTCTATTTTCTGAATAGTTTCTTAATATCCTGCCTGTTTGTGATATCCCTAGAAAACTGACCCTATACCAATCCAAGAATTATTTGTGTGTGTGTGTACATAAGTATAGTATCACTGAGAAAACACAGTAACTAGATGGTTAAACAGGAGAAAGAAGGAAAAGGTGGAATAAGAGGTTCTTATCCTTAATTAAACATCTGAGTTACCTGAATCACAGTACAATTTTCTGCCAAGTCTTTCCACAGATACTTTATTAATATAGAAGCAAATATATAAAAAAGCCATTTTCAAAAACTGGGAATTTTAGCATTGTAATTAACATTATTGATATATAGTATGATGAGTAAATGCTGTTCTTTCATCATCATCATAAAGATTTTCTAATATTATGAAGTGACTTACATACTTTAAAAGTATATATAGCATTCTGCTTGTCCAATTTTCAAATTTCCATCCCTTTGTTTTTCTAATTTTTTTATTAGTCTAGCAGTCTAGTCAGTTGTCATTTTCCAATTTTTTAAAATATGATTAGTAACAACAGTATGAAAGTAAAAATATTTGGCTTTGTTTTGCTTTGTATTTATTTGCAGACTTCTGTGGCATATTAGAATAAGACCGCCCTCCCATGGTGAAAATTGGGTAACTTGACCAGTTTAGTATGCTTGTTGGGGGTGGGGGGAGGGAGGATACTCTGAGATATTATCTTTTTTAATGGGAAATAGAAGAGAATAAAATGAAAATAGTTAAAACCCTATACATACCCTATGGAAATGAATTGATGAGCCCTAAAAAAAGACTTGTAGAAACGTGTTTGTAATAGCTTATTCACAATATCCCACAATTGGTGATACTCAAATGACCCTCAGTATTAGAAAGGGTAAGTACTATTCAACAATAAAAAGAATTGAATGATAACACATGATATTATAGATGTATGTCATATGTCATTTTTTTAGCATATTAAATTTAGTCTAAAGCTTCTATACATATTCCAGTTTGGGTTAAAGGAAGTATCTCCTTACATGGTTAGTATAACCTAACTTTATGTGTAAATTGTAACCTAATTTGATATGTTAGCAGACTGTGACTTATTCTTCTAACAGTAGCTGACTCTCAATTAATCAACAGAAACCTACCATTCAAACTACATTCAAGCTACTAAACTAGTTTGACCATTTACTTCCATTTCTGTACTTTACTTTCTTCTATTTGTACATATAATCTCCCCTGTGTAAGGCAGACTATCCTTAATGATTTTCATCTCTGTAAAATCTAAAGGAAGTTAAGATTTACACAGCCAAATTTGTTGTAATCTTCTCACTTAAAGAAGCCAGACACTGGTTATTCATGTTTGTAATCCTCACTACTCAGGAGGCTGAGATCTGAGAATTTACGTTCAAAGCCAGCCTGAGCAGACAAATCCAAGAAACTCTTAAATCTCCAATTAACCAATAAAAGGCCAGAAGTGAAAATGTGGCTCAAGTGGTATATACAAGTCTTAGCAGGGGAAAAAAAAAGTCAATCTAGAGTACAAGGCCTAGTACCAGCACCAAAAAATAAAAATTTTAAAAATTTAAAACGAAAATAGTAGCGAAAGATTTATATATATGAGTTCATTTATTTGAAGTTCAAGAACAGATACAATAAATCGACAGCGATGTATACTACAAAATTAGTGTCTTAGGCCTAATACTGTAGGATAATAAATGTATATCTCCACATTTGATCTGCTTTGCCCAAAGGTGCTATTTGCATTATGCCATATACAGAACTTACAAATAGAGCAAAGCTCTCATCAGAGTTTAAACTATTAAGCTTTAAAAACATGTTGAAAAATTTTGTGAACTTGGATTAGGCAGCAGTTTCTTCTGTGACCCAAAAGTTCAAGCAGTAAAATAAACTAGATGTCATCATTAAAACCTGTTTTGAATCAAAGGACAAAAACTAAAAAGTGCATAAGAAGCCTTAGAATGAGCCCTCCATGTAGAACATAGATTTGCCAGGAAGGGAGTGGGGATAGTGTTTTGATGGTTATATGGCTTGTTTTTGTGGTGATAAAAATGCTCCAGTATTAATTATGGTGAGTGTACAACTCTAACTACAGTAAGGACCATTGAATTGTATGCTTTAATTTTTTTAACTATGCTTTAAATGGTTGAATTATATGTGAAATTTATCTCTTACTCAAAGCAGATGCTGGACCAGTTGAGTCACACTTCTAGTTTTGTGAATTTTATTGATAAAACTTTTACTAAAAATAGTTAAGAACTAGGCTGTGGTGTACGTGTCTAATTCTAGCAACTCTGGACGTTTCAACCTGGAAGAGTTGTCTCTCAAAGCCATCCTAGACAGAAAAGTCTGCAAGTCTTCATCTCCAACTAACCAATAAAAAACTGGGCTGGAGACATATTTCAAATGATAGAGCATTATCAGTAGGCAAAAAAGCTGAGCAAACATGAGGCCCGGAGTGCATGCTGAAGTTGAGTAACCATGCTTTGAAAAATGAGACCTTCCTTATTTACCTCTTCTTAACCTTGATAGCCAACCCCCTCTCCTCTTTGTGTACACACACACACCTATACCTGTAATCTAATTCTGTCCTTGTACACACGCACTCTCACACACCCCTACACCTGTAATCTGATTCTCTCCTAAGAGTATTTTTGAGGTTGTTTGAGGTAAGGACAAAGGATGAACCAATTCTTCAATTAGACTCAATAGACACTATGTAGGAATGAACTATACAACCTAGGGGGAGGGATGCCAGGAGGGGGAAAACTGGAAGAGAATGAGGGAGGGGGTAACACTGTTCAAAAGGAAATGTACTCCGTACCTGACTCTTAACTGCAACCCCTCTGTACATCACCTTTACAATAAATTTCTTTTTAAAGATGATCTCTTGTATAGTGCAGGAATTACATGTTGTGTTTTAGTGTTGTTATGGAGGATAAACATTAATGTTGCTTTAAAAATGTTACATGCAATTTTTATTTATTTATTTATTTTTTGCCAGTCGTAATCTTCTCACTTAAAGAAGCCCTGGGTGCTGTCCCTCAGCTCTTCAGCTCAAGGATAGCACTCTACCACTCAAGCCACAACACCACTTCTGGCTTTTTCTGCTTATGTGGTGCTGAGGAATCGAACCCAGGGCCTCACACATGCAAGGCAAGCACTCTACCACTGAGCCACCTCCCCAGCCCTACATACAAATTTTTTTAATTAAATTTTTTGAGTGGGAGAAGAAAAAATAAATCTAAGAATACTTCAAACTAGTATCTTAACGATTCCCTTAATTTCCAATTGTACATATTTTATGTTGAATACCAATAAAGAACACATAAATTACTCTTTAATTTTTGCACAGTTTTGAGCTTTTATTTTTTTAATCTGATACTCTGCCTTTTCTGGTAAGCCAGGTATGATTCTCAGTTAACAAGTCTGATTTTGAGGATAAAAATTGTTGTAGACTTGATAGATATCAAGATGCTTCCAAGCAAAGTCTTCCAAATGGACATCCTGAATATGTTCCTAGTTGAGGTGACAGCGTTACATAAGCTAACAATTGACATGCTACTAAAAGCTTATACTAACTGATCATGAAAAATGAGTTACAGATTTTACATAAACTCTTACAACGCATTTTAACAGTTCTTTTTTCTCTTTTTTTTTTTTGCTTATGTGGTGCTGAGGAATTGAACCCAGGGTCTCATGCATGCAAGGCAAGCACTCTACCACTGAGCCACCTTCCCAGCCCATTTTAACAGTTTTTATAGTTAATAGTCCCCAAACCAGCTCTTATGAAGTGACCTATTCAGTTGGTAATGCACACTGAAAGTTATATTCTAAGAGTTCATTTGTTTATTTTTGTTTGCTTCTTTTTGCTGGTACTGGGGTATGTAATCACTATCTCAAGCTTGCTTTGCTTGCTTGCTTGCTTAGTGCTTTGTCACTTGAGCCATGCTTCCAGCCTAGCTTTTTGTTAGTCAATTGAAGATGGAGTCTCATGGACTTTTGTGCCTGGGCTGGCTTTGAACCATGATCCTCCAGATCTCAGCCTCCTGAGTAACTAACATTACGTGTGTGAGCCTCTGGTGCCTGCCTAAGATTTTAATCATAAAAGATGGGCTCTTACACATGAGAATTTTAATATGATTATATTGAACCATACTTCAATATGGTTAGAAATATTACAGTACTATCCAAGTTATTAAAGAGAATAGACTACTCTTCATATAGCTGTCCTTTTCAGTCTTGGTTTTCTAACAGCAAATGAGACAGCACAAATGTTACTAAGTCAAGCATTTCATTTACAGTACAATTCTGTTAATGTACTTGGTAACAAATGGTTAAATAATGAATGTCTTTTTTATTGAAAGAGGAATATTCAAGCAAGATACTTATATAAAATCATTTGTATGCAAAAGGAAACTGCAATAGATGCTTATTTCTGTTAATCCTTGTATATCAATAGTTTGGCAAAATTCTGTTGAAATTTTTTGTCATTTACCACTTGGGATAAATTTTTGCTTATATTATACCACCATTATTAGTCAAGTTCAAGTTTTCCAAATGTAAAAAAATGTTGAATTATACACACTCAATGGACATTACTAATTATTACTTTCTGAAGTTCCCAAGCTGAACACTCATTCTGCTTAGCACACAACGGAATGTTGCAGGTTGTATTTCCCAGTACTTCATTGGGTTGTTGAATAAACTTATTGCACTATACAAAGATTTCTTCATCTTTGGTATTGTTGGACAGAAGTCATTCACTCCCACTTTTGTAATTGAATTAGAATGAAGGAAGATTATCTGTTAAAGAAGAGGGGAAAAAAAGACTAAGTTTAAAATAAAATATAAAAGAAACACATTCTATTAAGTCAACTTTTCTTTCCTATCTCCCTCTGCTCCCCTGTTCAACCACTAAGCTACACTCCCACTTCTTTTTAAAAAATTTTTTTTTTGGGTCGGCCGTGGGGCTTGAACTCTGGGCCTTGGTGCTGTCCCTCAGCTCTTCAGCTCAAGGCGAGCGCTCTACCACTTGAGCTACAGCGCCACTTCCGGTTTTCTGGTGGTCTCTCCTGCCCGGGCTGGCTTTGAACCGCGATCCTCAGATCTCAGCCTCCTGAGTAGCTAGGATTACAGGCGTGAGCCACCAGCGCCCAGCTAAAATATTTTTTAGTTTTTAATTGTTACTATAAAACTGATTTACAGAGGGGTAGCATATAGTTATGTAAGTCAGGTAATGAGTACATGTCTTTTGGGACATGTACTCATCCCTTCACTCTTTCTGACTCTTTGATATTTTAATTTCTGAGACAGTCTTGCTGAGTTGCCCTAGCTGACCTCAAACTTGAGAGCCTCCTGCCTTGCCTCCTGCATAACAAGGAATATAGTTGTACACCAGTGTGAGTGGCTATGGTTATCATTTATTCATGGCTTTATTCATCTGTTTATTTAACAATGGTTTGCCTATATTTTTCATGTAAAATAGATATATTCATTTACACATTATATAACTTATAGAACTGAAGCTCACATAATTTACAAATATGTGTCCTGAAGATGCATTATGGAGAATGGAACTCAGGCTGAGAGACACTGCCTGGTCTGGTTGGCCACTTTGCTTCTCCCACTTTTCCCTTTCTGCACAGTTACTTCTATGCCATATTTATATTTGTTTAAAAATATTAGAAATGGGCAGAAGAATTAATTTCAATGCTCTCAAGAATTTGACTCATTCTATAAATGCAAAGAAACAGCATTTTCTGTTATTAAAGATATAGAACTGATTTTTATGTTTTACAGAAAAAACATCTGACATATATATTTGTATTAGAGCATCTGAATCTTTCTTTTGCACCAATAGATATATCAACTTTGTTTTGCTTTTTGGTGCCAATTCAGGGCTTGAACTCAGGGGCCTGGGGCCTGGCCCTGAGCTGTTTTGCTCAAGGCTAGCATCTACCACTTGAATCACAGCTCTATTTCTGGCTTCTTCTTCTTCTTCTTCTTCTTTTTTTTAAAGGGTGATTAATTAGGGATAAGATTCTCACAGACTTTCCTGCCTGGGCTGGCTTTGAACTATGATCCTCAAATAAATCTCAGTCTCCTGAGTAATTAGCATTACAGATATGAGCCATTAGAGCTGGCTTGTCACTGTGCTTTTGTGCTCAATGCTAGCACAGCACTCTCACACTTCCACTTAAGCCACACCACCACTTAAGCTTTTTGGTGGTTAACTGGAGATAAGAATATCTCATACTTTCCTGCTTGGCCTGGCTTAACACCCAAGATCCTCAAATCTCAGCCTCCTGTGTAGTTAGGATTATAGGACACCACACTTGTCCTTATTTCCCAGTTTTATAGTCTTAACATTGTTACTCATAAAGAATAGTGAATATAAGAAGTTTCCTTTATTCCTATTAATAGCTGTTCTATTTTTTCTTGGGTCTTTTATTGCAGTAGTACTATTTCTTGAAAGTAAAAGCAATTTACTTAACTGATTCATTGTTGGCCTAGTCAAAAGCAGAAGTGTTTTGCTTGCAAAATTACAATACTAGTTTTGATTCTTTTTACCTCTAGACTCTGCTTTCACTTTTGACAAAAACAATATAAGCCCAATCATGAAAACTGTAGGCAGTACTAAAATGTTCATGTTTTGTCTTCATCTCCCCTCTGTGCTCTATCTGTCCTGGGATTTTTGTACCAGGTAATGTTCCTCTCTGTTTCCTTACTGCTCATTGTCAGAGCAAGTTGGGGTTTACCAAAGCACAGAGGAGGCATCAAGTAAAACATATGAGGCATGAATCTGTTTAGGCTGTGAATATTCATTGACTGGAACAATTGTGACTTTTGTTCTTCTCTACTGTAGTTCTGTTTCATATATGTGTAATTCTCAGTGCTAGGAAGATGTAGGCAAAAGGGTTGTGAACCTGGCCAGCTCCAGACCAGCCTAGGCTACATAGATCCTGTCTGAACCCCTTCTCCCCACAATAAAATAAAGACCTGAAAGAAATCTATAAGCAGAGTATTTAATGCCATTTTGTTTTCAGTGTCTTTTGCTTCTTGAAAGATTAGGGCTTTACATCGCAAGAAAAGCCCGTGAGAAAAGTAAGCTTAAGTGAAAAGAGAATTGGGTTTAAGTAGAGCTTTCTTAAACTGAAAGCCATAGAGGAGAATCATAGAAGTTGTGAAAGTCCTAAATTATGTGTGAAATATTATCTTCACTTCCTGTGGTTCCTGTCAGTAAAGAGTTAGCAAGCATTCTACCAATGAGCGGTACCTTGTGTAATATGAACATGTGATGCTGCAAATGATGACTTGCAGTTATGTATTCTTCTTTACCATTTGAAAAAACACTTCTAATCCAGCACTACTTTGATAGTGAAAAAAATCTGGACCTTAATCTTCTTGCTTTGCCTTGTGAAAGGTTTCTAGAACAAGATGACCCTCCTTGGTTTCCTAGCCAGCCCTGCCTTGAAAGGTGCAGCAAGTTGAACTTGGCTCTATTAGAAACTTTGCCACAATAACCTCAGCAGTTTCAATAGGTGAAAGTGGATACAAATGGGTTCTGAGCTTCTTGGGTGAACTATGTTTAGAAACAGTTATCCTAATACTCTTCTACTTGGTAAAACATCTCATGCAACCTGAAAAGTCATCATGTTTCAATTACCCTTGCTGCCTGCTAATCTTTGTTAGAGATACACTACTGTGTTTCTTTTTTTTTTGTCGGTTGTGGGGCTTGAACTCTGGGCCTGGGCGCTGTCCTTCAGCTCTTCAGCTCAAGGCGAGCGCTCTACCACTTGAGCTACAGCGCCACTTCCGGTTTTCTGGTGGTTTATTGGAGATAGGAGTCTCATGGTCTCTCCTGCCCGGGCTGGCTTTGAACCGCAATCCTCAGATCTCAGCCTCCTGAGTAGCTAGGATTACAGGCGTGAGCCACCAGCGCCCGGCTACTACTGTGTTTATAAAATGTAAAGTGCTCATATCTACCAAACACAAGTAGGATGCTTTACCTGGAGATATTTCAACTCTTGTAACCCTGAAGGGATTTTTTTAAGTTTGTTGTTTTCCAAGTGTATTTCTCTTACACGTTGTATGTTAGCAAAACTTCCATTTTCAATATCAGTGATTCTGTTATTTCCGAGGCCCAGCCTAAAAATGATTGGAAAAAAAAATAATGCATCAATTCTTAGCTTGTTAGATTTGGTAGAGTTCACTGAAAAATAATACAACCCCACTTAGAATATAAGTCTGTCCTATTTTTATATACATTCATGAAAACGTGTTACATGGCTTCAGCAACCTTTTCAGTGTAGGACAAACCATCCCCTACCATTCTTTTGAAAAATTATCTGTTCTAAGCCTTTATAAAAGAAAAAAATAGTAATGTGATTGTTTTCTTCTGTCCACAGGATTTGCCTTTCCCATTAGCATAGGCCATAGGGATGGTGGTTCTTTCAAGTTTTCTCTAATGAATACAGTCCTCAAGCACATTCTCTGAAATGCTTCATTAACATCTTCATCATATAGGCTACTTCTTTTAACCTAAAGTTTTGGGATCTTTTACCTTTGTAGTTCTTTGTATCGTTTAAAGTCCTCCAGTTCCACAGTTGAAATTTTATTATAATCTAGATGGAGCTCCAGTAAAGTTGATGGTAGGTCTAGTAAGAAAAGAAGAATGTTTATTATATCAAGTAAGGCCAAGCTCCACTGATTAACTCATTTGTCAAGTTTCAGAGGATAGATTTTGGCAATTTTTTTAAGAACCTGCTTGTAAAAATCCTTTTATTATGGAAAATTCCAAAGTTACCCCAAAAATAGAAATTGTTATGTGAACCACGACACTATGTCCAGCTTCAACAAGTAGCTTTACTTGTTTTCAACAAGTTCCTTTACTCCATTTATCAACTTCTGTAGCTGCATTTTTTTTTTGTCATGAGGCTTGAACTCAGGGCCTGGGTGCTGTCCCTGAGCTCTTTTGCTCAAGGCTAGTTAGTACTCTACTCTAGTACTGTACTTTAAGCACAGCACCAGTTCTGGTGTTTTGAGTGGTTAATTGGAGATAAGAGTCTCACAGGTTCTTTTCTGCCTGGGCTAGCTCAAACCACAATCCTCAGATCTCAGCCCTCTAAGTAGCTAGTATTACAGATGTGAGCTACTAGCGACCAGCTGTAGCTGCATTTTTTGTTGCTGTTGTTGTTGTTGTTGATCATGGGACTTGAACCCTGGACCTGAGTGCTGTCCCTGAGCAATTCAGCTAGGACAGTGCTCTACCACTTGAGCCACAGTACCATTTCCTGTTTTCTGGTGTTTTATTGGAAATAATAGTTTCACAGCCTTTCCTGCTGGGACTGGCTTTTAACCACTATCCTCAGATCTCAGCTTCCTGAGTAGCTAGGATTACAGGTGTGAGCCACTGGCGCCCAGCAGCTGCATTTTTTTTAACTGCAGTATTTAAACTTAAATCCCAAATATAATGTAATTTCACCTGTAAATAATTCATTACATGTCTAACTGGTAAAGTCAGTTTTATGAGTAACCACATTTTTAATATCATATCTGAAAAAATTCCTCATCTAATATCTCCATTTGTCACAAATACATCATTTTGCAGTTGATTTAAGTCAACATCCAAAGTAAATTTATAATATATATTGGGTTCTTTTATAATCTGTTCACTGGGAATGAATGGCCATGCCTGTCATTTTAGCACTTAGGAGGCTAAGACAGGTGTATTGCCAGTTTGAGACCAACCTGGACGACATAGTTCTAGCTAGTTTGAGTTACATAGCAAGACGCTTTCTCAAAATCAACAAAAAACAATAATAAAAGGTCTCAAGTGGCAGAAAACTTGCTTATCAAGACCTTGGTTTCAATCCCAGTGCTGCAAAGAAAAAAAAAAAACCTCTCTTAGATAACATATTCTTTTTCTTCCTGATATTCACTAGTTCAGATATGGATTTGAAAAACTGTTTTCTGATTTGGCTGATGCCTTCCAAATGACCTTACTTATAATAACCCCTTTATTTCTATGACCTGGCCATTGGATGCAATCAGCTTCAGGTAGATCATCTTTCACCTGATTTTTGTTACTCATTCATGGGTACTTCCTTAATCCATTCATTAATTATAAATTGCAAAATGATGACTTGTTTGTTTGACCCTGGGGTCTCATGAACTCCTGGGCATAAGCCACCCCCCTGGCTTAGCTTCCCAAGTAGCTGAGATTAAAGATATACATTGCTATATTTGGCTTTGATGACTTTGTGATTTTATGATTTTTTATGGATTTAGTAGAATTTTCTAATTTTCCTTCATCAACTAGCTACTTTGTAAAATAGTTTTTACAGAAAAAGGAAAAGAACATTTGATTCTTTCAAATAATAAATTAGTACAGCATCCAGAGGTGATCAGTTAAAATGTTTGCTTTTAATATCATTTTAAACCTACAAATGCTTTATTTGTGGTATTTTATCCATTTTAGCATTTATTCTCTCAGTAGTAGTAGTTAAGGACTGCATTTGTAGTTTCCTGCTTTTGAAATAAAGGTTTGTTCTTTCTTATTTCACACTGGTGTTTCCTGCTTCCAGCCCTTGTCTCATTACAAAAGCTTACTGGAAGAGTCAAACAAATTTTTGTTGTTTTTTTTTTTTTTGTCTCATGGGGCCTGAACTCTGGGCCTAGGTAGGCGCTGTCCCTCAGCTCTTCAGCTCAAGGCTAGTGCTCTACCACTTGAACCACAGCGCCACTTCTGGCTTTTTCTGCTTATGTGATGCTAAGGAATTGAACCCAGGGCCTCATGCATGCAAGGCAAGCACTCTACCACTGAGCCACCTTCCCAGCCCCTCAAACAAATTTATGATATTTGTCAATCAAAGGTTTTAGATAGCCCATGGGGAAAGCTTTCCTTTTTTCAAATTTTACTAAAACATTTCCTTCCTATATTCATGGTAAAGCCTGAATGAAATTGATTTTTTTTTAGAGTATCAATAGTCTTAATAGGGCTGAACTTACTTTTTTGAATTTTATTGTCAAGGTAATATACAGAGGGATTACAGTTTCATGTATAAGGTAGTGAGTACATTTCTTTTCAAACACTGTTACCCCCTTGCTCATTTTTCTCCTACTTTCCCTTCTCCCAGTGCCACCCCCCCAGTTGTATCGCTGTTGTATTTGGTTTGCCCTTTGCCCTTTGTCTCACCATTTAGTTGTTCCCCTTCCCTTCTCTAATTCAGGTAAACATATATCAATACACAGGGTACCAAATTTCAAATTTTACTTTGAATTCTTAAGGCAAATAAACTAGAAGGCAGGAAAATACTTCAAAATGAAAGGTTTCTGGTTTCTTGAACTTATGATTAATTGAGCTTAATTATAATTATGAAATGATATGGTCCCTCCAGAAGGTAAGACAAAGATATTTGAGGTTTTTTTTGTACTCACACACTATATGCTAGCTAAATAAATAATTGCAAACATAATAGTTAATAGAAGAGTAGATCGTGTCCTGGCCAGCCAATTCTAGTGTAGATTGTGAGAAGTTGGGGGATAAGGGAGATCTTTAGAGAGAGATTTAAAGAACTTGAGTGGTCTGTATGCCCCTAGGACATGAGGAAGATAAATAACCAGAGAGGAGATAGAGCAGAGCCTCTAAGACAGGAATAAGCAGAGTTGTGAATTTGGCAGATAGTTCAGTAACTACCAACAAATTCTAGCATGTTTTTGTACTAGAACATCTATTTCCATCGCAAACAGGTGTCTTCCCATGCAATATGATTATGCAGTAGAATTTCCCAGATTAGCAGGGAAAAAGACTTTTTCTCATTTTCCTCTTGTACAATCTTCCTGGTAAGGACTCCTGGGAGGTCTGGCATTTCCTTCTGCCATAGTGATAGTATTGATGGGATTGTGAATGCGGCCACCTTATTTTAGTGAATGGAATTTTTTAAATTCCTGGCTTCTGAATGTCAGAGTGATCTGGAAAGAGCAGTTATGTAAGTTCCAATTTATGTAAGATTCCAATTTAATTTCCTAAAGACATAGTGTTCCTTAGTTTCTGAAAGAATCTTAAGAAGTTAAATCCAAGATATGCTTGAAATTAGAATCTTAGGGTATTTTGCAGTGTTAGAAAACCTGCAAGTGTGTTGCCAGGCGCCAGTGGTTCACGCCTGTAATCCTAGCTATTCAGGAGGCTGAGATCTGAGGATTGCGGTTCAAAGCCAGCCTGGGCAGGAAAGTCCATGAAGCTCTTATCTCCAATAAACCACCAGAAAACCGGAAGTGGCGCTATTGCTCAAGTGGTAGAGCGCTAGCCTTGAGCTGAAGAGCTAAGGGACAGTGCCCAGGCCCAGAGTTCAAGCCCCACAACTGACCAAAAAAAAGAAAAGAAAAGAAAACCTGCACATGTGAAGGGTAAAGAATGGCCATGCAAGGGGGAGAGGGGATGGGAGATGGGAAGGGTAAACAAAGGAGGAGGCAACAATGCTTGATAAGAAGTGCACTCATTATCTTGCCCATGTAATTGTAACCCCTCTGTACAGTATTTTCACACACACAAAAAAAGAATGGCCATGCCCAGTAGTGTGGGTCAGATTGTGAACATAAACACAGCAGCGCTACCCTGTCCCGCCCTGCCGCTCCCTCTTCCTCTCCTGCAGTTATTGCCTTGACTCCTCCCTCTTCCTCACTCCTTTCCTCGTCCTTACTTCCCTTTTCTCCATCTTAGTTCCATTAGTTTTAATCTTCTGGGAAAAGTTTATATTTTTTTGTCATTGTTCTCATATGCCTTATAGATATACAGTCACCTTCTTCAAATGAATGAAGCTCATTTTATATTTGTGTGGTTCTGGATTAAACTGTTTCTTTCTGGGTAGAAAATCTGTCTTTTACTTCTGATGATATTTCTAAGTAAATGAACCCTAAGTGAAAGATCACTGCTTGATTTAATAATACCAACTTCATTGTGTCTTAATTCTGTTTATCTTGTTAGTCTCTGGGTCAGGTGAGCAATAGAGAGGATTGCTCTTTGTACTGATGGATACTGAAAGATAGCTGTATGAAATTGAAAAATATGTTATTATGAGTTATTTTCCAAGTAGTCATCACCAAAGAAAACCTTTGTCAGGAGCAAGGAAAGCAAGATTTTCACCATGAGTTCCAAGAAAGGCAGTCATATCCAGCCAGTCATCAGGTAGTGAGCTTGGAAAGAATAGCATAGAAAACTGGTCATCTCGCAATGTGGAGGAGCACCAGACTTGGATGTACCTGCTGCAGGTCTAAGAATGTGAAGTGAATAATGTAGGATGATATCTTAGATGTAAAAGATATTGTCACTTACCATGTTCCAGACATTGTTCTCAAACTTGTTGTATGTTGGCTGATTCATCTTCTCAGCACCTGGGAAGATGCTGGAAGAGAGCCCCTTGTAATACATCCATTTCTGCCAGAGCCAGGCCTGCCCCTATCTGGCCTCATGGACCCCACACTAAACTAGAATAGCTGGGGATAACAGTATGGCCCCATGAAGCTTTCCCCTTTTTTTCTCTATAGAATCCTCCCCCTCTACTGTGCTTCACCAAATGATTGATGTAGATAAGTAAATGTCAGATAAGAGAAGAGAAATTAAAACTTCTCTGCTTCTTGATGTTTATTCTCATAACTAGGGAAGATAATTTTGACTTAATACTGTCAAAAATTCACTACATGTTGGTTCTTTATTTGCATATGAAAAAAATACTAAATTTCATCATATATACTAGCACAATGATTTTTCATTGAAGTATGGTTTTGACAATGCATACTACTAAAGTTTACAATACAACATTTAATGGTCATTGAAACATAACAGATTTTAAAAGTAAATACAAACCTTTAGGAATTGAGGTTAGTTTTGCTTCAGCAATTCTCATATGGAATACCGTCACCCCTTCAAATGCTCCTGGCTCTATCCCATTGTTATCAAGAGGGTTTGCACTCATTTCTGTGGGGGAAAATGACATGAGTTAGCATACATAATGTAAAGGAAACTCACAGTACAAAGACATATCCTGGGAAGTGTGAGCTTCATTGTTCACACTCATTGTCATTTCAGGTGTTGATTTCTATCTACTCTCCTTTTTGTCAGTCTCAGAAAACATTCTGTTTTGTATTTCATAAACTAGATTGTATAACATATTCTCTTTTTTTGCTTTGAATTACTAAATGACACTTTATTCCCCTCTAACCATAAACATGTTTTATTGTAATATTGCATCAAAAAATAGTATGGTCATCTTTCATATAATTCAAGATTTTTATATTTTCCATTTAGTTTTCTTTCTAAACTTTTTGATCATAAATCAATTAGAAATTATGTAATTAGCAGAAATATAACTTTGAGAAATACCAGTAAGAGGCTAATTGGCAAAAATGGCAGGTACTAGGAAGAATTAGGAATAAATAAACATGAATCTTCCTTGGGAAGTTTGAGTGGATTTTCTGAGCAGACAGTATGGTTATAAGATGTCCATTAGAAGTAACATAGAATGGCTAGGCACCAGCAAGTCATAACTGTAGTCCTTTCAACTGAAGGAGGCAGAGACTAAAAGGATTGCAGATTGAGGTTTGTCTATACAAAAGGTTTTGAGATAATGTCAAAAATAGCCAACAAGCTGGTCGCTGGTGGCTCACACCTGTAATCCTAGCTACTCAGGAGGCTGAGATCTGAGGATCACAGTTCAAAGCCAGCCCAGGCAGGAGGTCCGTGAGACTCTTATCTCCAACAAAACCACTAGAAAACTAGAAGTAGTGCTGTGGCTCAAGCAGTAGAGCACTCGCCTTGAGCTGAAGAGCACAGGGACAGCGCCCAGGCCCAGAGTTCAAGCCCCATGACCAACCAAAAAAAAAGCGAACAATGGGCTGGGAATGTGGCTTAGTGGTAGAGTATTTGCTTAGCATGCATACGCCTTGGCTTTGATTTCTCAATACCACATAAACAGGAAAACGCTGGAAGTGGTGCTGTGGCTCAAAGTGATAGAGTGCTAGCCTTGAGCAGAGAGAGACTCAAGGACAGTGCCCAGGCCCTGAGTTTAAGCTCCAGGACAAAGAAAGAGAGAGAGAGAGGGAGAGGGAGAGGGAGAGGGAGAGGGAAAGAAAAGAATCAACAAAAAACAATAATGGAAGTGTGGCTCAAGTGGCAGAGTGCCAGCTTAGCAAGCATGAGGTCCTGGATTCAAACTCAGTACCACAAAAAGTAAAATAAAATGATGTTTATATTATACAATAAGAAATTTCATGAATCAGCAATTTAAACCAGATAACTAAAGCTTAGGTTTGCATTCCATATACTATCAGAACATTATAATTGAGTAATTTATACAATACACCAAAAATACTATCTTTAAATAAAAATAACGTAGGTTTTATTAGAGTCTAGTACATAAAACAGAAACCATATCCAGGTATTTCAAAGGAAATTCTTAAAGAAAAAGTATCACAAAACCTTTTTTTAAATACCATAAATTCTCTTTCACTTTTTTTGATGCGTGTCCCAGTCCTGAGGCTTAAACTTGGGGCCTGGATCTGCCCCTGAGCCTTTTTTTTCTCTTGCTAGCACTCTACCATTTGAGCCACAGTTCCACTTCTAGCTTTTTGTTGGTTAATCGGAGATAAGAGTTTCACTGGACTGCCTGGGCTAGCTTCATACTGTGATCCTTAGATCTCAACCTCCTGAGTACTTAGGATTATAGGTATGAGCCACCTGCCCTGGGCTTGTTTCACATTTTAATTAGTTTATAAATGGTTTGTCTAGGTAAGGATTATTGGATTCAAAAATGAATTGTAAGGCTGGAGGCATGACTAAGCAGTAAAGTGCCTGCTCAGAACCACCAAAGGGGCTAGGAGAGGGGGGTGAAGCTAATTGAGTAAATTATCTTAAAACCTATTAATGAAGTGCTGGGAATGTTACTTAGTGGTAGAGTGCTGGCCTAGAATGCATGAAGCCCTGGGTTCCATTCCTCCGTACTTCATCAACAGAAAAGGCCAGAAGTGGTTCTGTAGCTCAAGTGGTAGAGCAAAAAAGAAGGTTAGGGGCAGTGCCGAGGCCCAGAGTTCAAGCCCTAGGACTGGCAATATGCTCTCTCTCTCTCTCTCTCTCTCTCTCTCTCTCTCTCCCCCTCCCCCTCCCTCCCTCCCTCCCTCCCTCTCTCCCTCTTCCCTCCCTCTCTCTCCCTCTCTCTCCCTCTCCCTCTCCCTCTCCTTAATAAACCAGGTGCTGGTGACTCATACCTGAATTCCTGTCTACTCTGGAGGCTGAGATCTAGGAATAATGATTCAAGGTCAGCCTGGGCAGGAAAGTCATTGAGACTGTTATTTGTAGTTAACCACCAAAAAAGATAGAAATGATGCTGGCCGGGCACTAGTGGCTCATGCCTGTATTCTTGGTTCTTAGGAGGCTGAGATCTGAGGATCACGGTTCAAAGCCAGCCCGGGCAGGAGAGACCGTGAGACTCCTATCTCCAATAAACCACCAGAAAACCGGAAGTGGCGCTGTAGCTCAAGTGGTAGAGCGCTCGCCTTGAGCTGAAGAGCTGAGGGACAGCACCCAGGCCCAGAGTTCAAGCCCCACGACTGACAAAAAAAAAAAAAAAAAGAAATGATGCTGTAGCTCAAATGATAGAATGTTAGACTTTAGCAAAAAAGCTCAGGAACAGTGCCCAATCCCTGAGTTCAAGCCTCAGGACCAACACATATACACACACCCGAAAAAGTTGTTAATGATAACAAAGTCTTTTATATAAACATTTTAATTACCATTTCAGGATGTCTTGGTCATTTGGAAAACTTACCCAAAACATGTAAGGCATTCATTCCTTTGAATGTGTCCTTTTGTATTTTCTTTACTTTATTATCATGAATTCTGAGTTCTGCTAATGATTTGGGAAGATTAAGTGGTATTTCACTTAATTGATTGTGAGATAAATACAGCCTTCGCAACTTCTTTGTGGTTATAAAAGTTTTGGGGTGAATCTTTGTTAGCTTGTTGTTGTTGAGAATGAGAGCCTGAATAAAGCATAAAAAGTTATATGGTATTAGGGAGTGGATTTCATTTACTGATAATTCTACAATAACTAGTTTTGGAAATTAATATGATTTCTGTCACTTGTAAACATAAAATATTTCCCATTCCAATGTAAGCTTAAAAATATTTGCAGTGGGGTGAATATCTGAAGTAGTACTGTAATAGAATAAACACTTAGTTGGAATAGTGCAAAGCTTTAATGCTTTGTAATATGCATTTAGTTTAGATAGAAATTCAGGTTTTTAAAAAAAATCTTTGAATAGACATTCACAAGTTTGAAGCTTCAGCCTCTACTCACCTGTGTGTAAGTGCTCAACAATATTATCTTTATTTTATCTTAAAATCTGTGGACTCTAAAATTTTTTTAGTGTACATGAAATATATTTTGCATGATTTTCTCTATGTGGAAGGCTTCATCTGTAATGCTTGCCATTTCTCCCAGTGGGAATACAATGAGGTAAAGCCCCTGATATTTCTCAGGGCTCTAGAGTAGCACCCTTCAGAAGGGATTTAATCCCAGAGAATGAAGACCTTGTGCTAGAACGACTGTGTTCTTGGTAGCATCTTGACATGTCTAAAACCACACATTATGGCTATTGTGTGACCAGCCATTTCCATCTGTTGGGATCATGAGATTCTGGCATGTGGGAATTTCAGAACCAAAGCTGTGGCAAAATCTTACTGGTTTTCCTGATAGCTATTTTGGAAGGACATAGCTCTCAATTCTCCTTTGCCAAACTACATGTAAAGATTTTTTGATGACACAAAAGCATATTAAGTTCAGGGCCTTTGTCAATCACTCTTTAATCTAGCCTATCTGATTCTCTCTAGGAGAATCTCTCTGATTCTCTCACTTCTTTTGTAAATTTCTTATCTATAGCTATCTTCTCTTTGTTTTAACATGACACATGCCTTATAGATACTACATAGTTGTTTTCCCATAACGCTCTGGCTGCCCGGTAAACTTTCTTTACCAACACATTTACTCATTTTACTCTCAGTCCTTTGTGACTCTTTTGCCACTGTCTTTCAGACAAGCACTCTGTTAAAGGTTTCACCTAGAAAGGTTAAGTCTAGAAGAGGGAAAACTATCTTGTTGCCAAAATAAGTTCCTTTCTGAGTGTATAGTGCCAGGTAAGAGTGTATTCACTTTTCTATTAGTTACACTGAAAAATGAGGCCAAGCCAACTTAAAGGGTCATAAAGATAGCTTATGAACCCCCACTTGACCCTGTGAGAGTAATTTAACAGAAACATGTACAATAAAGGAAAGTGACTTGCCTACAAGTAAAGGTCAGAACTGACTCACCTAAGGGCTCTAGTAATTTAGTTAAGGGCTTGTTTTGTTTCATTTTTGTTTTCTGGTTAATAGATGTAGTTTCTGGAACTGCATAAAAAGAATTATAAATAGTAAAACTAGGTTAACAGTTTTTATTCAGCACTGTAAAATACGGAGCCAACAATGCCTGAATTTGATGGGCTGGCAGAGTGACTCCAGATCAGCTGTACTTTCAGTGTTGGCTTTTCCTGGCTGTCATAGAGCCACAGAGTCATCACAAACAAACTTTTGGTTATGTGTTAGGGCAAAAGACAAGTGTAATGTGCAGAAAAGGACAGTAAGTCATGATGAACCTATCAGTGATAGTGGTAAGAAGTGGTGGATTGGTCTGAAAATGTTTAGGCTCTCACATATCCTTCTCTGTGTAAGAGACACAGGTAAAGCATAACTGACAGTCACAGAATGCCTAAAATAATTTGATTTCTCTGTAAGACAGGCACCACATAAGGAGATATAATTAAGTATTGTACAACTATCACTACAACTGTATTTCATAATAAAACATGTACTTTTAAAAGTGCTTTATAGCCTGGAAAATCAAAGCTACTTGGAAGGCTGAGATAGGGAGATTATTAAATCTGAGTTGTTGGCATGATTTGGAAGGAGCTATCAAAGCTCATTTTTCTTGCATTGCATTCCTTCAGCATGAAATTTTCAAGGCAGCCTACCCAGGCTTCAGCCTCTTTGTGATTTTCTTGCTAGTCCTCCTTACTATGAAGACTGCCTATCTCTCAGTGTGCCTGAAACATGATGGCATGTGTGGCAGGAGGCAAAGCGACCTCACACCTCTCAGATACAGGATCTGTACCTGCTCCTGCCAGATACAGCAAGGGGGTAGCACAGTTATATGTTCTTTTTATTTTTGGTCAGTTCCTGGGACTCAAACTCAGGGACTAGGCACTGTCCCTGAGGTTTTTAGCTCAAAGCTAGCACTCTTGAGCCACAGAACCAATTCCAATTTTCTAGTGGTTAATTGAAGATAAGAGTCTCATGAACTGCCCGGACTGGCTTCAAAGAGCAATCCTCAGGTTTCAGCTAGGATTTCTGATAAGAGCCACCAGTGCCTGGCGAAATGGTCATGTTTTCTACCTTGTCCCATTAGTGTTGTATCATACATAGATATGACAGGTTGTAGTTTTTTTTTTTCTCTGACACAGCCTGGAGTGTGGGGAAAATGACCTGGAAGAGGTAGTCCTGCCTGACCATCCCAGATAGTACAGAGTCATCCTAGCCCATCTAGTCTTGGCAAATCAAGAGTAGTGCTGAGGGCAGGAGGTAATACCTCCAGCAGTGACAGTGAAAAATTAGGCTTTCCCTCCAAACTCAGTTTTGTACTAACTCAAAAATTCGACAGGATAGCTCAAAATGTTCCAATTGGGGATTAAAATACTCATATAACTATAGTAAGAAAAAAATTCCAAAAAAGTTTCCATCCATGTATATGTTAGATAACATTTTCTATGTGCCACTATTAGAGGTCAACAAGATTGAGGAAAAGATTTCTTATACACTCTGGAGATGATTGCTGTGAATAATTGCTTATTATTCATTTTAGTGTTTGGTGACTGTTGTTACCTGAGTGGATTATAAAATAATAATTAAACTCTCAGCCCACTGCCTTTTATGTACCTATTGTTATTCAGTAAGCATCAGTTGAATTAAACTATAACTGAATTATAGCCATAATTTTTAGTTGGCTAGAACCTTGATAAATACAGGGATGCTATAATACTTCACAGAAAATAACGACTCCTTTACTAATGCAATATAATTAATCATTTTAGCAATGGTACTTTCGCTTAAATATTTGAAAATATGAACATATGTTCTTACATAAAGTGAAGTGAGTCCTTTAAAATCATTTTCTTTGATTTCCTTAATTTTATTGTTTTGAAGGTCGATCATTCGAGTATCAAATGGAATGTTGCCAGGGACTGAGGTTAAACCTGAAATAAACATGTTATATAAGTATTAAACATTGATGTTGAAGATGAGATCACTGACATTTTTAAAGAAATACATATTTTTTAAACCTATGATTATCATTAAGTAGCAGAGGACTTAGTTGTAACAGATGACAAAAGTACTGTTTGGAAAAGACCTTTTCTTTTTAGTGATACTTGGATTTGAACTCAGGGCCTTGTACTTACTAGGCAAGCCTAATCACTTTTTTTTTTTTGTCAGTCATAGGGTTGAACTCTGGGCCTGGGAGCTATCCCTGAGCTCTTCAGCTCAAGGCAAGCACTCTACCACTTGAGCCACAGTGCCACTTCTGATTTTCTGATGGTTTATTGGAGATAAAGTCTCATGGAATTTCCTGCCAGGTTGGCTTTGAACCATGATCCTCAGATCTCAACCTCCTGAGTAGCTAGGATTACAGGCTCCCAGCCTGATCACTTTTTTAAGACTCAAAATACAGAAAGTTGTGCTTAGAAAATATATAAATTTGATTTATTTTCATGTACATTATCAAAAACTTTCCTACTCACTTACTATAAATAATCAGCTCTGCTAATTACTTGCAAATTCTTTGATTTTAAAAGTTCTTTTTTTTTTTTATCTGAGTCCAGCACTCAAACTTGGTACCTGGTACTTTTGTTCATTAGCTGGTACTCTACCAACTGAGCAACACCTCCAACCCTATAAATTCTTATTCTTACATAACTTTATTAGCATGTAAATGTAGATTATACCTTTTCTTCATTACCCACAGTAATTCAAAGACAAGGTAATTTGACTCATTTCTTTTCTATCCTGGTACCAAAAGCATATTAGCTGCCATTCACCTTTGTAGGTACTACAACTGTTGTTGTTGTTTTTTTAAATTCTGAGATAAATAACAGTTTTTAAAACAAAATTTTATACTTGAAAACCCATATCTCATTGCTTTCTACATCAGCATTTTACTATATTAAATTTTACTGTTTATCAATTTATCTTTTTATTCATTTTAAGTGAACATCAGATATTTTCACACTTTTGGCAGAACTATTTTTACAGAACAGTTGTGAATTTAATAGACTTAAAAGTTAAGGCATCGTATATCCAAATATTTTGAACATCTGTATTCTGCTTAATAGCACTATGTATTTTTCCTTTCCATACTTTAAAATACTTTCAAGATATCTAACCATAGATAGGAAGGGAAAAGATTGCTTTCTACATTGGTAAGATAGCAACGTAGAGCCTATTTTGTTTATTCCTATGGATTCATTTTGCCATCTTTATGAAAATAAGATATTATTTTGATCTTAGGCAATGAAGTGGAAGTCTTATTAGAAGATGGAGTTTTACAGGAAGGATCCTTCTTATAACACTGATTTTTGCCAAACCTACCCTGCCTTGTCCCTGGTAAAGTTAAGGCTCTGAAAGGAGTTTTATTTGAGAAAGGAAGAGTGACCAAGTAAGTGTATAGACCTTTTCTTGATCGTGCTACTAGGGGAAGTGAGATGTGTCTGCCAGCTTCTCAGATGGCTCAAAGAGTGGTCTGCATGAATGACCTCCACAGTGGAGCAGGTATTCCATCTTTTGAAAATAGCTGAGTACAACTCTTGATATGCATTCCATTGATCCCTGCTCTAAGCAGCATGTGGAATGTGTTCAAGAGACTCTCTTCAATTAGCCACTAAAAAGCCAGAAGAGGAGATGTGGCTCAAGTGGTGGAAAGCCAGCTTTGAGTGAAAAGGCTAAGGAACAGCACCCAAGCCCCCCCTGTTCAAAGCTTAGTACCATCTCGTGCACATGCATGCATACACAAATAACCAAGGCAAAAACAGGCTGGGGCATGTGGTAGAGTGCCTACCTAGCAAATCTGAGGCCCTCGGTTCCGACCACAGTAACAACACCTCTTATCCTACCCCGCACAAAAACAGTAAAAAGTAAATTGGGACAGTTAATCTTGATTGAATTGAGATGTACCTAGAAGATTAGTAAAGCACAACTTTGGGTATGTCTGTGAGAGTGTTTCTAGAAAAGACTGAGTGGGGGAAAAAATTGCCCAAAATGTGGGTTGCACCATCTTATTGTGGGCCTGAATGGAATAAAATGGGATAAAGGGGAACACCAGCTCCTTTCTCTCTTTCTCTTCTCTCCTTTCTCTCTCCCCCACTCCTTTCTTTCCTCCCTCTCTCTCTCCTTCTTTCTCCTCTCTCTGATAACAATGAGGTGAGCTACTCTGCTACCTCTGGAGTGATTTAAACCTCTGAAACCAAAAGCCAAAATAAATTCTTTCTCCTTAAGTTCTTTATATCACATATTCTGTCACACTTAGGAAAAAACTAATCCAGAAAATTTACATAAGTATATACTGATCATGAACCACAATCCCAACAAACTCATTGTCGCAATTAGCTAGGATTACAGGAGTGAGCAACTAGTATTCATCTTTTTTTCTGTCCTTTTAATTTTGTCAGAACAGTATTATTCTTCAAAAAGAAGTTGATTTATGTTTTTACCTAGATCAGAACAGTGCACAACTCGTGAGTAACATTGGCATCCAAACGGACATGTTGGAAACAGATCAAATGGGAAAAAGGGGTTTACTGGCTCTTTCGTTGGAAAAAGAGAGTTATCATCACTGTCGTCATCATCATCATCATCTGCATCTTCCATGTCCTTCAACATCATATTCTTCAATGACATATGCGAAGGGCTGAAGAAAGGTTTGGCAGAGCATACAGCCAAGAGCAGTAGGAGCACATATTCCTTCATGCTGTCTTTTATAGAAGTCTGATCTAGGACTAAGTAGACATAAATTATTGAGTTAGAGTTTAAACATATATACTTGTTTGTGCATAAGTTTCTCAGTGCTGGCAAGAATATGATAAAATGGCATTTTTATCCATGGTAGGTAATATGAGAATAAATCTATAAGAATTTTGTGGAAGCCAGGTACCAGTGGTTCATACCTGTAATCCTAGCTACTCAGGAGGCTGAGATCTGAGGATCATAGTTCAAAGCTAGCCCTGGCAGAGACTCTTCTCTCCAATAAACTACCCAGAAAAAGCCAAAAGTAGCACTGTGGCTCAAGTGGTAGAGCACTAGCTTTGAGTAAAACGTCAGGGAACTTGCTTAGGCCCTGAGTTCAAGCCCCAAGACCAAAAAAAAAAAAAAAAAAGAGCATTTTAGCAGTCTGGGAGCTTCAGCAATTCTACTTTTAGAGTCTAGTTTTAGGAAATAATTCTAAACTACACAAACAGGCTGACATATAGAGTATGGGCACCAGTGGCTCACACCTATAATCCTACATACTCAGGCACCAGAGATCTGGAAGATAGTCCATTCAAGATCAGCTAGGGCAGAAAAGTGTTAGAGATGCCATTTCCAAAACAGAGAAAAGCTGGGCTGAAGGCATGGCATAAGTAGTAGAAAGCAAGCTGAGCAAGCATGAAGCCATGAGTTCAAATCCTAATAGTGCCAAAATAAAAAATATAGAATATAAAATACATATTCTGTGAAATAAAAAAGCAAATATAAAAATTCACAATCAGTATACATGTAAGCACAAAGAAGGAAAGTAATTTTTAAAAACACCCAACACAAATGTACCCAATTAATGATAAACTCTGTTGATATAACTATGGATGATGTTTTAACCTTTAATTTTTATAATGAAAAATAAATACTATTATCATTAGAAAATGAATAAATGTTCTAAAATAGAAAAGTAGGTCATCATACCTTCTGTTGTCTAACATCTGAGAAACATTCTCAGTGTCCCATAGACAACAAATAGAAATTTTCCTCAACTGATTCATCCTTGCCAACCTCACTCTCATTTTTGGTCACTTTTTCCAATGTCATTTGAATCTTTTTTCCTTCTAATCTATTCCATTGTCCAAAACCTGATCCAAGCCATCTGATGTCCAGATTGCTCTATCTTACTCATTTCTGCACATGCGTTCTGTCTAGTTGGTTGGTTGGCTTTGTGGAAACTGGGTTGTTTCAAGTTATTTTCACAAACTCACAGGTACAAATAAAAGATTCTAATATTGGAATCTGAAAATTCTAATAGTCTCACAGGTACATTTGCCTATTTCTTAACTGTCACCTGTGATTATTATAAATTTTAAGAAAATTTTAAAAATTAAAAATATGAAATTATCCAAAGTAAGTGTGTTCTAGGAATGTTCATTGACAAGATTCAGTCCTGGTAGGAGGACACCTGCCCACTGCCAGGGTATAGAGCTCCACAGCCTCTGCCTAACAGCTTGCTGGGTCTGTATTTATTGCCTGGGTGCCAGTAATGGCTGTAAGAGAGAATGGTAGTCAGTCAGGGCTAGCCCAGTATCAGGAAAACCTATCCTGTGATCCTGGTTACTATTTCCCAGAACCTCAAAATCAACTTTCACATTTCTAGGTAGACATTTTTTTCTAGATTTAAGAATAAGTAGTGAATTCACTAACTTAAAATACACATTTATTTAGCATATGTCTTGTTTTTATTGTTCTTGTTGCCAGTCCTGGAGCTTGACCTCAGGGCCTGTGCACTGCCCCTGAGCATTTTGCTCAAGGCTAGCACTCTGTCACTTGAGGCACACCTCCATTCCTGGCTTTTGGTGATTAACTAGACATGAGTTTTACAGCCTTTCCTTTCTGGGCTAGCTTTGAACCAAGATCCTCAGATCTCAGCCTTCTGTAAGTAGGATCATAGGCATGAGCCACTGGCACCCAGCTTTTGATAATCTCTGAAAAAGAGTTGGAAAATCTTGTCATTAGTTATTAACCTGGTAATAACTTTAAATAATTTTATATGTTCCAAAAATCTAAATGGTGACATGAATATTTCCCCTTAGGTCAGTGCTTGTCAGCACTGGCCATATTTGGAGTGCACCAAATGCTTGTAACAGTGTTTAAAAATATACAATATAAAACCTGTGCATCAGTGGCTCACACCTGTCATCCTAGCTACTCAGGAGCCTGAGATCTGGAGGGTCTCAAGTCCAGCTTAAGTCCTAGAGACTCCATCTTCAGAACAACTAGAAAAAAGCTGGGCTGAAGAATGCTGAAGTTGTAGAAGGCCAGCTGAGCAAACACAAAGCCCTGAATTCAAATTCTAGTAATGCCAAAATAGAGTATGAAAAATAGAGTACAGATTTTTGTGAAATAAAAAGGCAAATATGTAAGTGTGGTACCTCTGTGATTATCTATACTTGGATGTGCTAGGAAAGCGTTTACAGGATAGATCTCAAAATAGCTAAACTTTGTATATAAAATAATCTTACTCTGAATTCCATTTTTAAACCAATTCTAATCTCTCATCTATACATACTTTTTTTTTTTTTTGTCGCTTGTGGGTCTGAACTCTGGGCCTGGGCACTGTCCCTCAACTCTTCAGCTCAAGGTTAGCGCTCTACCACTTGAGCCATAGGGCCACTTCTGGCTTTTTCTGCTTATGTGGTGCTGAGGAATCAAACCCAGGGCCTCATGCATGCAAGGCAAGCACTCTACCATTGAGCCACCTTGTCAGCCCTATATATACCTTTTAGAAGTGTCAACAACGTTTTTCCTAGACCCTTCATTTATGTTAAATAAGGAAATGGTCATCAAAGAACTTGAAATGTAACAAGTTAGGTCTCCTGTGGCCCAACTCTTTCTGGGACACTTGATGCCACAGCTCCATGGAGTAAGGCAGGGGCCTATAGAAGCATGCATAGTAGCTTTGCAAGCACACATGCCATCTCTTATTCAACCAGCAAGCTTGGGTGGGGAGTGTTTGGATTGGAACGACTGTGTGGTCTTGCATGATGCAGAGTGAAAGATTATACTGGCAAAAAGAATCTGTGAGAATCACCTGTGGTGACATCTGTCCTGTCACTGCTGCGGGGTGTCTCTGCTAACCATTTCTGAAAGTCCTGATACAGTGTTCTAGTGAAGGTCCCTGGGCTTCATTTTCAGTATCATTGTGTTTCTGTGTTTCTTCTCAGCTACCTGTCTAATTTTAACCAACTGTGATATTTTGATATCAGACCTTTATGTGATCACTAGCTCCTCGGTGTTTTGTCCCCAGGGCCTCTCGGCCCTTACCAGAATCAAAGTTTGTCCCTAATTCCAGTGTATTTATTTATTTCCAGTGTTTTATTTATTTATTTATTTATTTTAGCATCCTTACATTGCAGTTCTTTCTTCCTGTACACAGCTATTCATGACCTTATCTATTGTTAGCAATGACAAACTTACAATTACAGTACCATTGGAAGTCCTATCTCTGGCTTAGTTTGAGGTTGCCAGAGTTGTTCAAAGAGCATTTTTAAGTACTACCAAAGACATGATTTCGGTATGCTGAATAGGTGAGGAAAATCATGCCTTTTCTCCTTCCTCTTCGCTCTTATACTTCCTACTCAAAAACAACCACAGCTCCTAATCAGCCATTCTCAGATAAATATTGGATTGCTGGTAAAGCTAATACTCAGAACCATGTGTATTCATAGAGGAAAACAAAAATGGAAATCAATGTTGACACTGAATCTAGGGGTAGAGGCTCTCTTAACACTAGATGTGGATGCCTAGAACTTGGAAGGTGCCATACTTCACCAAGTATGTCTCTGTTCCTCTTGACCCTTACTACAGCTAAAGACATCTGTAAAAACACATATTGCATATGAAGAAAAGTAATGAAATAGAATATATAATGCCTAGCAAGAGCAGTAGATTGAAGCACTTTGTACATAGTTTTTAAATTATGTTGTTTTTAAAATATTTTTTAAATTACGTTTTTTGAGACATAGTCTTACTATGTAACCCAGGCTAACTTCAAACTTGTGCAATCCTCCTACCTCAGCCTCCTGAGTGCTAGGTATAGGTTTACATTGGCCACAGTCAGCACTATTCTAAATATCTATAAACCAAACCTTATTTGCTTTGTTCTCACTTTTGCCTTTTATTTAGCATTGGATAATCCAGGTGTTAACAATCAAAAGTTTCCCAGACACCTATCTCCCTCAAAAGTCAAACAAAAATACCTGCCAGTGAAACTGTTTTGGAATTCACAATTTATTGAAGCCTAACCCCATTTTCTGGTCCACAGGAAATGGGATTTTAATGAAGGTTTGTTTTGTTTTAGTTGGCTGTTTTAAGTGTTATCTCATGGAAACTTTGAGCTATATGGGCTTTAGTTTCTCAGTCTATACCAGAGAAACTATTAACCATATAATATACTTGAAATATAGAGCTAAGGAAACTATGGAACTTTAAAAAAGAAATGTGTAACAAGAAGAATGTGCTGGAGTTTCAGAGTGGCTGCCAAGAGCAGATTTTGGTTTTCTGTGTGGCCTGGCAGCTGGAGTGAGGGCTGGCCTTAGCTCCTGTGCATGCCACATGCTAGTGTCACAGTTTCCTTTGGTATTGTTGCTTCAATGAGCTCTGGAGCTTCTCCTCCAGTTTTGGCTGTTAAGTTCAGGCTGAAGAATGGGATCAGGTATGAAAAGCAGGATTTGGAACTGAGAGAATAACAAGAAAGGTGCACAGCTCTGAGAACAGAGAGGCTTGCCTCTCTTCCACATCCTGCCTCAGCTGTCCTAAACAGCCCACTGTCTGTCAGTGAACATCAGCCAAGGTCCCTGCCTTTCTTAGACTGATGGCTATCAAAGGAGCATCCCTGCATTAATTCACAAGTGAGGTAGAAGTCAGACACAGTGGCTAAATTCTGTAATCATAGATATTTGGGAGGCAGAGAATGGGAAATGGCAGCTCAAGGCCTGCCAAGCCCCATCTCCCCCCATTTTTTTTTCTTTAAAAATAAAGTTTGGGGCTAGGAAGGTGGCTCAATAGTAGAGTGCTTGCCTTGCATGCATGAGGCCCAGGGTTCGATTCCTCAGCACCATATAAGCAGAAAAAGCTGGAAGTGGAGCTATGGCTCAAGTGGTGGAGCGCTAGCCTTCAGCTGAAGAGCTGAGGAACAGTGCCCAGGCCCAGAGTTCAGGCCCCATGACTGACATAAATAAATAAGTAAATAAATAAAAATAAAGTTTGTAAGACACTTTCCTCAACCAATGGCTGGACATGGTCATGTGTGACTCTTGTTCCAGACTAAAAGGAAAACAAAGTGGATGGATACAGCATTGTGCACCTGTCATTCCCAAAGACTCAGAGAATCATAAATAGGAGGATCAAAGTCCAGGCTGGCTCAGTCATAAAGAGAGACCCTATCTCAAAAACAACTATTGCTAAGAAGGGTCTGCTGAAGAGTACCTGTCTAGAAAGCATGAGGCCTTGAGTTCAAATTCCAGTATATCAAAAGAAAAATAGAGGGAAAATGAAAATAGGAAATTGAGAGTCTGCCTCCCTGTTGGCATTATCTATTGTAGTTAGGGACCACTGCAATTTACTGCTTTAGCAGCTGGGTCCTTCCCAAGTGAACAGTGAAGGCTGTTGAATGCAGGGCCTGCTATCTAGTAGAGACTCTTGCCTGTTGATGGAGGTTCTAGAACATTCTGGACAACACTGTATGAGTAACTCCAATAAAAGTACTAGTAGGTTGGAACACAGTACTTTGAGGCATTATTGTCTAGTATTGCCCACTTCTGGCTATTACAAAAGTCTTTCGGGTCTGGGCACTGAGCTTTTGTGCTCAAGGATAGCACTCTACTACCTGAGCCACAGCTCCACTTCTGGCTTGGTGGTTAATTGGAGATAAGAGCCTTATGGATTTTCCTGCCCTGACTGGCCTTGACCTGTGATCCTCAGATCTCAACCTCCTAAGTAGTTAGGATTATAGGTAGAAGCTACCAAGTCGGGCTGAAAAGTCTTTTTTTTTTTTTTCTTGTTAGTCATGGGGCTTGAACTTGGCCTGGACGCTGTCCCTGAGCTCTTTAGCTCAAAACAAGCACTCTACCACCTGAGCCACAGCACCACTTCCAGTTTTCTGGTGGTTAATTGGAGATAAGCGTTTCATGGACTTTCCTGCATGGGCTGACTTTAAACCAAGATCCTCAGATCTCAGCCTCCTGAGTAGCTAGAATTACAGGGGGAAGCCACCGGTATTGGTCTGGGCTGAAAAGTCTTTTTATTGAGACCAACAATGCCTTCTGGCAGATTCTTCTCTGTGTTCTATTGTTCTTTTGACAGCCATATAAAATATATCTCTTTGCATTGTTATCCTGGTGTGTTTGCAAAGAAATGTCAGATCAACCTTGATATCTTGAGGTAATTTACCATTTAGACTCTTCATCTGATGTTGCTGGTTCTCTACTATAGTCTTGAGGAACCCAAGTATATGCCCTAAACCTCTCCCTGTTTTAGCTGTGCAATTGTTTATCCATAAACACTGGAGTGTAAAGGCACAAGCCCTATGTAGCAATGCTTTCTTCTAATAATGAGAACAATATAGGGAATAGTGCTATGATTTATTTAACATAATATTTTTTTAATTTACTGAATGGTTCAGTCTCAGTTATATTTATTTTGGCAGCATTTGGATTATGGTATTTTTGAGCTTTAAAAAATATGTCCTGTTCTCTGGAAAACTCAGTAATTTTCTTATATTGACCAGTTTTGATAAAGATTTCTATTCATGGGAAGCTTTGAGTTTGAGTCTCAAGTTTCTCTTAATCAGAAAACTCTTGGGAATATTATTCTACTGCTCCTGCTGTTACTAGTAGATTGTAATTGTTCAGAGCTAAGAAAGCTCTCTGAGTCATCCCTCCCCGACTCCACTGAGGCTTGTAGGCACCCAGAACTCCCTGGAGGCAGCAGAGCTGAAGGAACTCCCTCCTCATTCAGGTTGCTTTCAACTATGCTCACACATTCTAATTGATTTTCATCTCCTAGTTTCTTCCAGCCCATAATCAACCTTTCCACTGGGAAAGAGTAGGAGAGTAGATTTGGCTAGGTTCTCATGAGCATTTATAATAGGATTGGAATTATAGCTAAAACATGTAGAAGTTTCCCTTTTACTACTTAACTGGTCCTCATACTTGGAATGGAAAATATGTGTAAGTGAAATGGTATTTCTCAGCAGACACTATATTAGGTAAATAAGTCATTGTGCTTTTGAATTCCCATGTTTAAAGGTCCACTTAACTTTTTTCTATCAGTTGTAGATCTCAGTTATAACATTCTTCATATATCTCACAGAAAAAAATCCAGACTTCATACAAGTATATTCAAAACAGAATCTTGTAAGCTAAAAAGTTAGAAGTCCAAGCATACTTTTGGAAACCTTTTTTTTTTTTTTTTGCTGGTCCTGGGGCTTGAACTCAGGGTTGGGCACTGTTCTTGAGCTTGTTTTGCTCAAGGCTGGTGCTCTATCCCTTGAGCCACAGTGCCACTTCCAGCTTTTTCTGTTTATGTGCTACTGAGGAATTGAACTCAGGACTTTATGCATGCTAGGCAAGCACTCTACCACTAAGCCACATTCCCAGCCCATGCCTTGGAAACTTAATCTCAGAACAGTTTGTTTATGGACAGTGATGTCTGTCTTTTCTTTTAATTTGGTCAGTCATGGGTCTTGAACTCTGGGCCTGGGTGCTGTCCCTAAGCTCTTCAGCTCAAGGCAAGCAATCTACCACTTGAACCACAGCACCACTTCTGGTTTTTGTGGTTAATTGGAGATAAGAGTCTCATGGACATTTCGCGCAGGCTGTGATCCTCAGATGTCAGCCTCTTGTGTGGCTAGGATTACAGGTGTGAGCCATTCGCCCCCAGCCAATGATATCTTTTAAAATAGCATATTCTTAAAAAATAGCTTATTTTACTTCAGAAGTATAAATAGCATTTGGATTAAAGAACTGGCTTTTTATTTTATGTCAATTTTCTCTTACATCAGTTTTTTAAAAAAATATATCTAGCAACCTAACTACTGTTATAAAGAACACATTTCTGCATCTCCATTTGTCTGATGTTTCCTACAGTGCTTGTAAAGTTAATCTGTTTTGTCTCATGTCTCAGATCAAGTATCAGAATATTTTTTTTAATGTAGTGGTTAGTTGTAACAGAAGACTGCATACTGTCCATTCTTTCCACTACCACATTTAATTATTGAATGCCAAAAACTAACTAAAAGCATCAAAATGTTTGGATTATCTGTCTCTGTCTCTCTCTTTCTCAACAGTTCAGTGATTCTTCGTGCAATTACCAAAAAACAACTATTTTTAGAGAGATAAGATAAATATAAACCCCTTTAGGTTCCCTGTGACTCAGTCCTTACAACATGTGCCACTGCTTCTTAGCTGCCATATCTCTAAATAAATTAACATGAAATTAACATTTCACTTAAATTATTAATGAAAAGCAAATACATTATTTAATTTTAGTAAAAAATTGGCTTTGTGAAAGGAGAAAGGAAATCTTTGGGTATGTTAAATTCTGACTATGGATTTTATTAAAAAGAAGCCCCTTATCTTTCATATCATATAGAGAACTAAACTATTGCTGATAAAAGTTCTGTCTTAGAATTATGTAGATTTCAGTTTTATCTACCCAATACCATTTTATTGCATATAAATAAGTTATCAAGAAAAAAATACAAGTAGTCACATATCCAAGTAAAACTGACTCTTGAATAATTTACATGTTTTATAAAAATACATTACCAATCATCAGTTTTATACTTTGAAATCAATATTTACTGTTTCATTTAATGTATATGTGGTGGCCTGTCCCCAGACTTCATTATCATTAATTATTAACGTTATTTTCTTAAAATAACATGGAAAGTATCTGCTTAAATAACTTTTCAAATTAGTCATTTTGACATTTATAGTAAAACCTAATTACAAGTTTTCATTTGATTGTAAAAAAAATAAAGGCACATTTAAATTTTTATTATAAGATATAAAACTAATTTGAGGAACAACTTTAAGCTTGTATTTAAATGCTGATTTTAAGATACTATATAGCAAAGCCTTAAACTTCATAGTATTATTTACAAACATTTATTAATAACAATGACTCCTTAATATTAACTATAAAGTAATTGTACAGTGGTACTTGTAAGCCAGACATGAAAACATACCTTGTCAGAAGAGAGTAGTTTTCTTGAAAAGTAGTACAGGGCAGATAGCTACAATGTAAATGTTCTCAGGCACTGTTTAAGAAAAAAGATGAGGAGGTGCTACATTTAAAAGAGAAAACACCCTCCAGTTACAGCCCCTGGTGTGGCTGCACCCTGGCTGATACTGGAATAAACTGCTTCCACAGATTAGTCCATGTTAGTACTGAGGAGCAAGATTAAAACTTGTTACTGCTCATATGTTTTCCATCACTGTTTGTATCGTAGCCAAAACTTCTAGCTAAACTCTAGACGTCTACTGGAAGATTCAGAAGAAATAAAAAAAGGAGTTTAATAATATATGGCAACTGGCCATGGAAGTTGCAGTCATAGTCACTCAAATACCTGATTTTTTTTAATTCTTAAGTAAATGAATACTTATAAATTACAATTTCAAAAATCACTCACTGTGTAGACTAATAAAACATTTATCAATTGTAGTAAAGAACATCAATTTTAATGAAATGGAAACCCAAACTCCAGATGTATCAGAGAAAATAGCCATATTTTGTTTTCTCCCAATGATTGAAGCTACTACATTGAACAGATTTCCCAAGATTTTTTTTCTTTGAAAGCACTTATTCCTGTGATAGATATGTTAAGGGAACTACAGACTAGGGTCTGTAAGCTGTGTGTGGTGTATGTAGACAGTTGTGTACAGCAGGTAACTCTGCTAGGATTGCTGAAGCCATTCCTTCGCAAGACAAAACTGTGCCCTCTCTCAGCTGTGCTCTCACTGTGTGTAAGAGAGCATAGAAGGCACTATTCTCTGAAAAGCCCCATTTCTACTCACACCTCCCCCCAAAAAAATTACCCAATACCCACAGCTACTCCAACATAATTCTTTAAGAGAGGACATTTTTCTGACTCTAAGAATATTAAAGACTTTCTTGTATAAGTGACCATAATGGATCACTCGATTGCTGTGTATCTTGAAAGACACCTTCTTTGACGAGCTTTTCCAGTGGGTAAGCAGAATTTTTCTCTCGTTATAAAGAATCTGTGCAACCATTTGTTCCCATCCTCGAGGGAAATAGCACAATTTGTTGAAGCAAGACAACCACAGTCATAGAACACTTGTGCCTAGCATGTTCAGAGCAACTGAGCCATGTGTTCATCCTCTCCTCACTGAAGTGAAATACTTGTCTTAAGACCTCAAGTGTGACCATCACAGGCAATCTCATACTGCCAGCCTTCAGTGCAGCTCATGTGCTGTTCCAGCCCTCCAGCACCTGATGGAACGTTCAGTTATTCAGTTATATTTGAGTTAGAAATATATTCATTAACTTGATAAATTGGAAACTTCATGAAAGTATGAAGTGTATTTTATTCATCCTTGTGTCCAGAACAACCAGCATCTGCCTGAAGTCCATTAGAACAGTCATAAACAGGAAGCCCTGGAGTAACATTCAATTTGTTCTCAATAATACTTTGTTTTATTAATTAACATTTTATTGAGGCATATATTAAAGAGAGAGAAACACCATTATGGTACAGCTCACTAACTCTCACAAACTGATTCTTGTTCAAAAAAATCACATTTCTTAGTCCTTCTTCATCCTCTGAAATTGGAATATAATTTCCAGTTTAAGCTACTATCTGACTTATGTAAATAGAATATATGGTGCATTTACTCTTGTATCTGGCTAGTTTCATTAAATATAATGTTTCATTTTCATTACTATGTAGTATTGTCAGAATATGCTACAAATTATATATTCAACTGAGTTAATTACCTTTTTTTTTTTGGCCGGTCATAGGGCCTGAACTCTGGGCCTAGGTGCTGTCCCTCAGCTCTTCAGCTCAAAGTTAGAACTCTACCACTTGAGCCACATCGCCACTTTCAGCATTTTCTGCTTATGTGGTGCTGAGGAATCAAACCCAGGACCTCATGCATGCAAGGCAAGCACTCTACCACTGAGCCACCTTCCCAGCCCCCGAGTTAATTACCTTTTAAAGATCTTCCATGAACACTCATAATCTCTGGGAGTCATGTATATATGTGTTTTATTCCATGTCTAAAAAGTAGAAGATTTTATCTTCTTGAGAAATCAAGTTTTGCCTATGCATGGTACCTACTTTTACATGGAAACAGTTGTCTGGAGCTCAGGTTCCTCCTTTTAGGGGAATGTGTGCTTTCCCTTTTCTGCTCATGCTTTGTCCACATCAACTACCAGGAAATTTTATTTCACAGTCCAGATTTATAATTTCTCTTCCTAACACTACTTGGCCTTAAATCCTACACAGCAAATTGTCTGAAGATGGAGGGCCATCTCCCTCCTCTGCAGCATTGGCAGCTCATGGACTCATTGCTGCTAGGTCACAGAGTTGAGTTCACTTGTCATCTTACGTGACTGTGAAAACTGAATTATTGCCCCAGATGGTCATGTTGTATGGATTTAGTTGAATTTGTATATAATAAAGGACTTATGCAATTTAAGTGTAGACATATAATTTATATGTCAAATGTTAAGAATCTCTCAAAAGTCAATTTGTGTTGAGAAGTCAGTACTAGTAATGGTTTTGTTTTAAGTAAAGTTCTCAGCCTTTTTCCACTGAGAGGGTCTGAGAACAATGAGTACATGTAGTTTCCAGACCTGTGTTTCTAAATAACTTTTTTCCTACTGAAAGTAATGAGTGCTCTTTGGAGAAATGGCCAGTAACAGATCTGTGAAGCCTGATTAGGTTTTGAACCTCACAAGACATTATTGGGACATCTGAGGTCTGAATATGGATAGTGTATTATTCTGAATCAATGTTAGATTTCTTGGATTTTGGTAAAATCAAAGTGATAATTATCTCAAGATTTTTTTTTAAAATGCCTTCGGGGCTGGGAAGGTGGCCCAGTGGTAGAGTGTTTGCCTTGCATGCATGAAGCCCTGAGTTCAATTCCTCAGCACTGCATAAGCAGAAAAAGCCGGAAGTGGCACTGTGACTCAAGTGGTAGAATGCTAACCTTGAGCTGAAGAGCTGAGGGACAGCGCCCAGGCCCAGAGTTCAGGCCTCATGACTGACCCTCCTCCCCCTCCAAAAAAAAGCCTTAGTTCTTAGGTTATCCATATGAAGTGTTGCACTAATTGTTGTCTACAATATAAATTCAAATGGCCCAGAAATATCCCCCATGGATGATGGATGGATATTGTTGTGGATGGAAGGATACAGATGGATCAATAGATACAGATATAAATGTAGTACAGATATCATATATAGATGGATGGATGGATAAGATGGATGGATAGTTGTGGATATGGAAGGTGAGAAAGATGAAAGAAATGTACAAAGCATTAATTGGGAGTAGAGGAGTGAGATATAGAGGTGTACATTACATTACTACTGAAAGTTTTCTGTAGCCTTGAAATATTACTAAATAAACGGGGTAATAAATACATTAAAAATGAAGCAAATATGAGGACAGTCTTAATTTTAGCTTTTTAATTTATCCTTTTATTACTAAAATATTTTTGGCAAAATTTATGTTAATTCATATGTTGCCTAGACAGGGATTCTTAACTTGGGCATACAAATCCCTGCAGGAATTTTAGAAATTTTTTTTGTGTGTGTGTGTCTTTTTTTTTTTTACAAATCTCTACATACATGAAGTGTTTGTTTTGTTTTGTTTGTTGTTTTTGGTCAGTTGTGGGTCTTGAACTTTGGGCCTGGGTGCTATCCCTCAGCTCATCAGCTCAAGGTTAGAGCTCTATCTACTGAGCCACAGGGCCATTTCCGGTTTTCTGGTGGTTAATTGGAGAAAAGAGTCTCATGGAGGGCTGGGAAGGTGGCTCAGTGGTAGAGTGCTTGCCTTGCATGCTTGAGGCCTTGAGTTCGATTCATCAGCACCACATAAGCAGAAGAAAAAAAAGCCGGAAGTGGTGCTGTGGCTCAAGTGGTAGAGTGCTAGCCTTGAGCTGAAGAGCTGAGGGATAGCGCCCAGGCCCAGAGTTCAGACCCCACAACCGGGGCACCCCCCCAAAAAAAAGAGTCTCACGTACTTTTTTGCCTGGTCTGGCTCTGAACCACGATCCTCAGATCTCAGCCTCCTGAGTAGCTAGGATTATAGGCGTAAGCCACTGGCGCCTGGCTACATGAAGTGTTTTATATGTATCCTTTTCTTCAGTGAAGGGTCCATTGTAAATTTTGTCATATTGCCAAAGGGATCTATCTTTCAAACAGTTAAGAGCTACTGCCCTAAAATATATAATTTTTATTTTCTTTCTGAGTGTTGTAATCTAGTGGCATTAGCCTTCAAAATGGTTCATATATCAATTTGGTACCTATGAATATAATTTCTAATTTTGTAAAACAAACAAATCTTTAGCAGATCCCCAGTAAAAAAGATTTGCTTGTATCAGCTGATAGTTTAATGTAAGTTTACTTGACCACAAGGATTCTGTTACTTAGAAACAAACCAGAACATTTTAATAACATGAGGTATTCCTTTCCTTTTCCAAACTAATACTCAGTGTAATCACATGTTATTTTTAATACAATCATGCTTTCCCTGGTGTGGAGTTCACATTCTTCACATTTTATGCAAAGGAAAAAATAACCTAGTGCATAAGTTTTGATTTTTATCCATTTACATGCACAAAGGAAACATAATTTCACAAAAAAGAATAGATTCTCCAAGATCTACTTACTAACAGAGTAACAGCATGTGACAGATTCAATTCCAGCAGTGCTTACCATTGTAAATGTTTCTGTACAGCATATGGAAGCAAAGGCATGTGAGTAATATGCAAAAGTTTTCCTTAAAACATGTAGAATCATAGGGCTGGGAAAGTGTCTCAGTGGTAGAGCGCTTGCCTTGCGTGCATGAGGCCCTGGGTTTGATTCCACAGCACCAGATTAGCAGAAAAAGCTGGAAGTGGTGCTATGGCTCAAGTGGTAGAGCTCTAACCTTGAGCTGAAGAGCCAAGAGACAGCGCCCAGGCCCAGAATTCAGGCCCCACAACTAACAAAAACAAAACAAAAAACATGTAGAATGAAACATGCATTACACAGACCTACACAGTTTGTAGTATAAATCTTTTACAAATGCCTGTGCTTCTGTTGGGTTAGACTCAAGTGGAGTTGATAAGCATAAAGCCTGAAAATGAAATAGAAAAGGGACAAACTGGGCTGAGAATGTGGCTTAGTGGTAGAGTGCTTGCTTAGCATGCATAAAGCCCTGGGTTTGATTCCTTAGTACTACGTAAACAGAGAAAGCCGGAAGTGACTCTGTGGCTCAAGTGGTAGAGTGCTAGCCTTGAGCAAAAGAAGCCCTGGGACAGTGCCAGGCCCTGAGTTCAAGCAAAAGGAAGGAAGGAAGGGAGGGAGGGAGGGAGGGAGGGGACAAACTTGCTCGGGGAATCCTGTACACAAAGTTTGATGCTGTATCCAAGGTTAGGAAGGCCTAGACTAGTCAGTGCAGACTGGCCTGTTGGAGACACTCAGAAATCCATGCACTGGACAGGCTTATTGATCAAATGTTTTTCCACTTTGGCTAGCTGTTTTAAGTAATATACTGTTTTTCCCCTTTTTAGGTATTACAGGTAATCACAGTAAGTCATAACTTACCGGTCAAACAATTTTATTTCCTATCATTAGTATTTTTTAACCTATAATGAGAAGTAGTTTAGACTCTTCCAGCTTTCTTACCCACTGGGCTCACTCATCCTGGATCCTACGCAGGGCTGATCTGCACAGAGGTTTCATTTTGTTTTGCCATGGACATGAACATGCATCCTGACACCTTTAGAAATGTGGTTGATCAGACTTGAGTTTTGTTGTAATCCATCTTCTCCTCTGGAGGGTCATGGTTCACTAAGCCACTAGCATGGCCACAGGGTCTCTATTGTATCTGTGCCGGTTGCAAAGCCTAAGGCTTTTAACTCTATGGCCCTCTACAGAGCAGGTCCTGGTGGAACTGGACCACTCCTTTCTCCACTATGCTTCATACCAGTCTAAGGAGCCTTAAGTATTACCACCAACTTAAAAGGCCTGAAATCTTAACCTCCCTGAGTGCTAGTTTTCTGAATGCAGACACTGATAGCCATTCATTTAGTATCTGTCCTATGCCTGGCACTTTCTCAGCACTACCTCATTTCGTCTTCCATCACCCATAGACAATACATGTTTTCCAATTTTGTGCATGAGGTAACTGGAACTCAGAGCCCACAATATTTGTGAAGGACCCTTCCTTGCCAATACCAATTCCAATTCAGAGTCATGCTAATCTTTTTTTTTTTTTGATCGGTCATGGGTCTTGAACTTGGGACCTGGGTGCTGTCCCTCAGCTCTTCAGCTCAAGGTAAGCGCTCTAGCACTTGAGCCACAGTGCCACTTCTGGTTTTCTGGTTATTAATTAGAGATAACAGTCTCACAGATGTTCCTGCCCAGGCTGGCTTTGAACATTGATCCTCAGTTCTCAACCTTCTGGGTAGCGAGGATTACAGGCATGAGCCACCGGTGCCTGGCTAATCATTTTTATTTTAAACTACAAGACATGAATCTCTACATTTCACAAACATTTGAGATTCAAGGGTCCCTGGCAATCTTCTGGTGTTAGAACTGGCTATAACAACAACAAAAAAGAACTGGCTGTGAACTTCTGGTAATGAGCACTTTCAATATTTTGAATTTTGAATTGATGAATGAGCTGAGTTGGTATTCAACTAAGAAGAAAAAGTAGTTTTTTTATTTCCTATTTTGTAAATACTTCCATGAGGAAACTTTCCATTCTTTCTCTAATTAAGAGGAGGAGTGGAGTTGATTTCATACAGGGTTTTATCCCATCCTTTGCCATTTCACTTAAACAGCAGAATTTGAGTATTCCAATAACATAGAATTTTGGGACATAGTAATTCATGGTATATTTAAATGATGGCCTTGGAAGGATAGAGTCAATGTTGCTATTATACAGAACAACCAGATTGATTACTAAGTACTACCAGTTGTCAAAGCATGACTTAATTGTTTAAAACATAAACTCTTTGGTTTCCAATGTCCGTCAGAGAAATTATTTCTAATTTTATGACCTGTGTAAATCTTTTTCCATTAGGTTTCTTATTTTTCTTTTGAAAACCCTTAAAATTTGCAAATTCATTCCTGGCTTTTTATTAGTTCATATTAGTTTTGAACAACAGATGAGCATAGTTTGCATTGTGGACCAAAGGGACAAACTCTTTATTCAGCAGCCAGTTTAGCACTTATTTTACATAGAATGCAAGGGTCCAAGAAAGGAATTCCGGTTTCTCCAAATTTTTATGATCTTTTCTTGAGAAAAAACACTCATCTCTACCCAGTTATTGTGCAAAAGCGACATATGCAACAAAGTAGTAATAGCAGGTATCCAGTTAAATCTATAAACTCAGACTGTCCTGGAGTGGTGGCACCGACATCAAATGCCTAGAAGGCTTTTGAGGATGTAGACTCTAGGTGCAGTTCCTCCTATGACTAGGTGCTGGTTCTGGGAAGTCAGAGGCTATGGTGACTTTAGCTTTGCCCTTTTGAAATGATGGTCAGTGCCCTTTTATTCACAAACCCCTGCAGGCACATGTCCTCACCCTGTGTGATTGTTTCCAAGCCTGTGTCCTCCTATTTTTCTGTCATCTGTTTTCTAACCAGGTAAGAAAGGTAGTTCAACACTACCTTTATTTTTTTTATTTTTGGTAACAGTCCTGGGGTTTGAACTCAGGGCCTAGGTGCTGTGCCTGAGCATTATTGCTCAAGGATAGTGCTCCACCACTTGAGCTCTATTTCCAGCTTTTTTGGTAGTTAATTGGAGATAAGAGTCTTACAGGCTTTCATGCCTGGGGTAGCTTCAAACCACAGTCCTCAGGTGTGAGCCACTAGCACCCCAACTTAGCACTAGCTCTTCTGATCAACTTATTAGCAGCCTCATGTAAACTAGAGAAGTTGCACTCACTGGTCACATCTTTGTATATCTTATCTGTTCAGATGACTACTCACTAAATTCCTTTTGGTGTCTCCTTTTCATCCACACTATATGAGTTCCCACTTAGATACTACTCTTTCTGGATTTTTTTTTTTTTGGTCTGTTGTGGGGCTTGAACTCTGGGCTTGGGCACTATCCCTGCGCTCTTCAGCTCAAGGCGAGCACTCTACCGCTTAAGCCACAGCACCACTTCCAGTTTTCTAGTGGTTTATTGGAGATAAGAGTCTCACGGACTTTTCTGCCCAGGCTGGCTTTGAACCGTGATCCTCATATCTCAGCCTCCTAAGTAGCTAGGCTTACAGGTGTGAGCCACTGGCGGCGGCTCTCTTTCTGGATTTTTATAGTGAATGGCTTTCATGTCCTTACATCATTGTTTTTATGATATATTCTCTTCTCAGAGCATTCTAATGGCATACTGTACTTTGCATCTAATGAAGCTAGTCTCTTCCTTGTATAGCAAGCCTTCCCTTCTTATTCCTCCAGTGGTCAGAACACACTTAAGTCATGCTTACTTTGTGTTGTCTCCTCAACTTATTCTGCCTCTGGGCCCAGCTCAGACCTCTATCTAAATCTATCGATTCAAGGGAACCAATTTTGCTTAATCCTAGAATGTACTGCTAGCACAAGTTTGGGTTTAGCCTCAAACATGGATCCTCTCAATCTCATCTTCCCAAGTAGACTGCACCTTTTTTTGTGAATTTTCATTTATTCATTTGTGGATTATCTTACAAGCTAGAATTAGAGGATGAGGCAGGCATTATGCCCAGCTTAAAATATTTTTTTAACATTAAAAGATTGAACTTCTAGAAGTTTCAAAAATAGTACAGAATTTTTGTATCTCCTGCTAGTTTCACTTAATGTTAACAATGTACATAGCTCACAGTGCTGTGATTTAAACTAACAAGTTAACATTATAATACTGATTTAACTCCCCATATGTAGTTTAGAGAAGGAACTAAAGCTAACTCAATATGGTGGCATATTTATAACAGTAATTACAATACAAGGTTTTGTAGAAAATAATAAACTATAACAGCGCAGTAAATTCTACCTGGTCTTTTTCCTGTCAGAAAGTCCTTTGGTCTTCCTATCATCACATATAAAAATTTTTAAATCAGCTAATAGCAAGAGTAAGGTTGAATTTGTTTTGTTCAAATTTCTTCTGGTCTGTCTCAGGATAATAATGGGAAATGGGGGATTTTACACCTTCACTGAAACTCCTAAAAGACTACACCTTTTCTGTGAATTTTCATTTATTCATCTGTGGATTAACACTGCAAAGCAACTTGACTTGCACCATAACATTGAGGATAAAATGAAGATTCTCTCCCTCTCTCTCTCTTTCTCCCTCTCTGTCTCCTTCTCCCTCTGTGTCTCCCTCTCCCTCCCCTCTCTCCTCGTTCTCCTCTCTCTCTTCTTTTTCTTTCCTCTCTCTCTCTCTCACCACTCCTGCGGCTTGAACTCAGGGCCTGGGCACTATCCCTGAGCTTCTTTTGCTGAAGGCTAGCACTCTACCACTTGAGCCATAGCACCACTTCCAGCTTTTTCTGTGTATATGATACTGACTGAGGAATCGAACCAAGGGCTTCATGCATGCTAGGCCAGCACTCTACCACACATTCCAAGCCCTATTATGTCTCTTATTAGTGACATGCTACTAAAATATATGAGCAAAATTTATAAATGGCAAAAGAAAATTTTGTATTACTTGATGTTTTGTGGTCTAAGAACAATACTTGAATATGATCTTATACATAAAAATGCATAGGATGATATTTCTCTAGTTTTGATATAATTGTTTTCAAGATGAAGATGTTCCAGAGTTGAATCCTCATCCTCTTCAATATTGCAAATTTGTTCTGGAAGAATATGCCTGAAGAAAAATAGACATGAAAGTCACTAATGATCCAAGAAAGAAGTTACTTTTTAAGATTTAAGAGTTCAGTTTACTTTTCACTTTTTGTTTTATTTTGTTTTTGGTTCTGGTACTGGGACTTGAATTCAGTGCCTGGGTACTATGTGCTCAAGGCTGGGAACTCTATAGCATTTGAAACACAGCTCCACTTCCAGTTAATTGGAGATAAGAGTTTCACAGGCTTTGCTGCCAGGATCAACTTCAAACATTGATGATCAGATTTCAGCCTCCTGAGTAGCTAGGATTGCAGGCATGAGCCACTGGTACTTGGCTAAATACGTTTTAAAATATGCTTTTACTGTTAAAATAATTGAATAGTCTTCTTATATCCTTGGTCTTAAACCATAACCTAAAAGTTTTTAAAGGATTTCAGGAAATAATCAGCTAACAGCGAAAGTCAGACCAATTATAAAGAACATTTTGTTCTGGCTTCCCCTGGTGTAGCTCAGCATGAACAATGCTAGAACAAATTCCAATATCAAAGATGTAAATGTGAAAATAGAAACTATAAATGCACTCAAGCACATGGTTACAACCTGCAAATGGGGAAAACCTTGTGATTTGAAAACCAGAAAGACCAAGTATGATGGTTTGTGTCTGTAATCCTATCTGCTCAGGAGAGATCAGGAAGACTGGTTTGAGGCTAGCCCCTGGGAAAATGCTAAGACACCTATCTAAACAAACAAGCTGTTTGTGAGCTAGCTGAAGGTTTAAATTGCACTTATAAAGTGCCTCAGGTTAATCTTCCAGTAATTCATGCTGTGTAGGAAGAACAGAACAAACATATACATAAAAATATGCCCCGCTCAAATGATAATAGTAATTCAATATATTCAAAATTTTGCTTCCATAAAAATCTAGATAGAGGTCGGTGGCTGGTGGCTCACGCCTGTAATCCTAGCTACTCAGGAGGCTGAGATCTGAGGATCGCGGTTCAAAGACAGCCCAGGCAGGAGAGACCGTGAGACTCCTATCTCCAATAAACCACCAGAAAACCGGAAGTAGCGCTGTAGCTCAAGTGGTAGAATGCTCGCCTTGCGCTGAAGAGCTGAGGGACAGCACCCAGGCCCAGAGTTCAAACCCCACGGCCAACCAAAAAAAAAAAAATCTAGATAGAAGGGCTGGGAAGTTGGCTCAGTGGTAGAGTGCTAGCCTTGAGCTGAAGAGCTGAGGGACAGCACCAGGCCCCGAGTTCAGGCCCCACGACTGGACCCAAAAAAAAAAAAAAAAAAGAATAGTCATCTGATCTGCAGATGAGTTTATTTAAAATTACTTATGTAGGTGAAAGTAGTACTTAGTCTGTTAACAATGTGCAGTATTATTTGAACCTGTCTCCAAGTTCCTGAATTTTTATGTACCCCACTCAGCAATTATTAATACTTATTAAAGTTATTAATACTTAATCTCAACTCCTTAGTGGCTTTTTTTCTTTTTCTGTCAGTTGTGGGGCTTGAACTCAGGGCCTGGGCACTGTCCCTGAGCCTCTTTGTACTCAAGGCTACTGCTCTACCACTTTGAGCTACAGCACCATGTCTAGTTTTTGAGTGGTTCATTGGAGCTAAGAGTCTTGTGGGGAATTTTTTGCCCGGGCTGGCTTTGAACCGTGATCCTCAGATCTTAGCCTCCTCAGGATTACAGGTGTGAGCCACTAGCACCCAGCATGTCCTTTTTTTCTTAAATCCTGGAGTTCATGCCATCATTGTTTAATCATACTTTTAATCAAACACAACTTAAATTCATTATTGAAAGAGCCAAATTTTACCGAATCCTATTGTTGTTCAGCCTCAGAAAATGTAGTGCTTTCATTTCTTGTATCCCAGGTGGTATAGATTTTAAATCATTGTGATCCAGAAATAACTCTCTCAGAGAATGATAGGCCCCGTAGAATGAGACTCGGTCCACACCATCATCAGAAAGTCTGTTGAATGACAGGTACAAGTATTCTAGGCCTGGCTCCATATGGCCAAATACATAGCCAGGGATCCGTTCAATCTGGTTCCCCACGAGTACAAGGTGCAGCAATGACTTGGGTAGGTAGGAGGGGACATGGTATAGCTTGTTGTAGGAGAGGTCAATGGATTCTAGGTTTCTGTAACAAAGAAAAAGTTAACAGGGTAGGGACCTCAGGAAAACAACACTAGAAGCTCTAAATCTTTTCTTTTTTTTCTTTCTTTTTTTTTTTTTTTTTTGATCGGGGGCTTGAACTCTGGGCCTGGGCACTGTCCCTGAGTCCTTCAGCTCAAGGCTAGTACTCTACCATTTGAGTCACAGCGCCACTTCCAGTTTTCTAGTGGTATAGTGGAGATAAGATTCTCATGGACTTTCTTGCCTGGGCTGGCTTAGAACTGTGATCCTCAGATCTCAGCCTCTTGAGTAGCTAAGATTACAGGCATGAGCCACCAGCACTCAGCTCAGCTCTAAATCTTAATAAGGCCAGCTGGTCTATATTTCTATAAGTACCAGTTTGCAATGATGATTCTAAATAGAAACTTATTTATTGCCAGCTTGGGTCTATCTGGCTCCAAAGCTCATGTTCTTACATCCATCCTGCCTCCCAGCTCTAGATCCAACAAAGGGGCACAGCAGGGTCCAGGGAAGAAATCTCAGATCCTTGGGGTAAAGTGGGGAGTAAAGGAATTTTTGGTTTTTGCTAATTTTGTTTTCTTTTCCTCTGCATTTTCATTCCACATTTGTTTTGATGATCTGACACACCTGGGACTTGGAATGAGACAGTGATCTAGAAGTATTAATGTGCTGGAAGGTCTGGGGAATGTGGTGAACTCTCTTTTCTTTTAGGAACTTCCCCTGAGTCTTCTGGAGCATCTGCTTATCCCTTTTCACCTGATAAACACTCTTACCCTCACAGGGGCCTCCACAATCCTCCAGTTGGCTCTTCAGACTTCTTTCATCTCTCTCTATCATACTTCTAACAACCCGTATCCCAAGATGTGCTTTACTCAGGACCTGTGGCTCATCTGTTGGACTTGCTGCCAGACCACACCTCTGATTCCCAAGCCTCACCTCTCCCCTTTACGGAAGCAAGGCAGCTTCTTTAATGTATTTTGGACAAAAGAAGGTGGAGTGGGACTGGAGGACAAGCCTAGTCTTTGGAGCCTGGTGCTTCTACCTAATAAGGATTAGGAAAAAGGATAACCCATTTCTTCTTCATTGTGTGCAGGGGATTACTCTAGTTAAGCCTGTTGACAGCTTGTGAGGTAGGCAGAGCTGGACCATCAGTTGAGTTACAGTCAGATCTCAGATCTTGCTAGCTTAACACTTGGCGCACATTGGCAGGGTGTCCATTAGGTAGTAGTGATCCTAAATCCTGTTACATAATGAGCAGTTTGGAAACTTCACAAAGTAACACAGTTTTGAGAAAGGATGCTAAGAAAGTTAAATCGTCACTTATACTTACTCTTGATTTATCCAGGCTAAAGGAGCAATCCTACTTTCTTCTATCTTATTGTAACGTAGTACAATCACATTTATCTTTTTGGTATGATTGAAACAAATTTCAGTTATTTCTTCAATTTTATTATTTTCTAGGTATAATTCCTATAGAGAGAAAATACTATTATTTTTCTTCCTTTTGTTCTCAGTAATATATTCAGTTTCAGAGACTAAATTTTAATGTAGAATATTTGAAAATACATATGAGTAGAATATTATCAGTCTTTTACTGCTTTTTAAAGTGAATTCATACTTTTTGAGTTTCAAATTTTATGTCTAATAAAATAAAAAGTACTGTCATACTGATTATGGAGTTAATATGTTTCATTTTTAGCCAGAATTGTTACAAGATATAGTATCACCATATATTTATATAAATCTTTCTAGCTTGTAAAATTTATTCATGTAACTCTCCCTTTTAGACTTAAAAATCTTGGGAAGTAAGAAGGCCCTCTAGTGAAGGGCCTGAAAGGACTGTAATGCCTGACCAAGCCTCCAGGGCTATTACAGCAGGGGCTCATCCTAGCTGACCCATACCTCCAGGCCAGCTTCCCAGCATTCTAAGAGATCTATAAATTTTTAGGCTGCTGTTTTTACTCTTATATATATATTACGATTAATTTAACTTAAAGATAATTATGTTAAGAGCTTTAATTTAGGATCTGAATTAAGTTTACTAGAACTACCAATAAGATTTGAATAGCTGGCTGCCTTCAAATTAAATTCAGTTAGCATTATGAATTTTTGTTAATAAAGGATCTAAATAAAATTTTTCCTTGTATTCCCTAAAACATAGGAGTAGAATTCTTCAGTGTAACTTTCCGTTTCTATCATGTTTCTTCTTTGCCACTTAATTTATTATTTGCTAGAAATATTTATTAGAAAACAGAAATTCAGCTATCTTTGCTTTATCTTCACATATACTCAAGGAGTGAGTTAGATTAGTGATTTTTTTAGTCACTTCATGAGCTTTTTAAAGTCTAATTTCCAACCTAATGATCCCAGTAGGGGACAAGTTAAATAAATCCTGGTATACCAATCCTTTAGTTGAAAATTCTGCAGCTGTAGGAAAGAATGATGTGAGTCTTGAGACATGAGTTAGGTGAGGCTGGCGTGAAGCAGAAACCTTGGATTTATAGTTCATATGTTTGCATACTGTTTGCCTATACTTCCCAGGTTGATGGAGTACGTCCCTTTGGAGAGAAAGAAGCCAGGATGGAAGTTTTGAGAGGTTCAGACATAGAGAGGCACATTCATCTTTTGTATTATCCAAATTATTGTATTTTAACCAGTTGCATAGATAATCTACATAAAATTTTAATTGTTTTTTAAATTTCTGACTCTGGCTCTCCAAAAAATCTAAGTTGGCATATTCAGGATAGGTCCAAGAGATTGTATGCATTAAGAACTTAGGTGGTTCTGATATAAAGCCAAATAGTGATAAATTCCACTGTTATATAACTCTTAGTCTGGAAACAGGAACAAGGAGAGTGGTAGCCATGACAACAGCATGAGATCACAACAGATAACTGTTCCGGATCACTGCACTAGAGGAGGTTCCATCCCAGCTTCTGCTGGATTAATTACATAGCGTGGTAGAAACAAGCTCCGATAAGGAAACTGGGGTTCCAGCTGGCTCTGTTCGTATTTTTAGACTCTCTAACTTCAGTGTTTATAGTAGAGGAAATGAGGAATGTTGATGCTTGAATACTCCTTGAAGCAAGAAGCTCACACTCCAGAGAACTCTTAGGTTGACTCTATAACAGCTGAAAGAAGGAAGGGACTTTGGTCCTGGAGGTAATCAAAAGGCAGTCTCGATAGAACTGGCCAAAATTTGTAAGGTACAAAACAAGGCCAAGGCCTTGTTGATACAACACTTGGATCTATATAATAGGATTCAGTTAGAGCGTATGAGGTTTTACCTGGAACTTGAGTGTAGTCAGGTTGTTGTTTTTAACAGTTTGAGCTTAGTCTAGATTGTACCTCATGATTCTATTTGGGACAGTTTAAATTGTCTTAGAGGTACCTTTTGAAAGTTGTGATTTCTGTTCAAACTCTCACTTCCTCTTCCCCATTCTTCCCAAAAGGAACTGTCAGTAGTACCATTTATCATCTTATTAAGGGCATCTAAAGCTCAGATTTACAGTAAATTCTGAATACTGCACAGAAACTTTAGCAATTTAATAAATGTATATTTGTAACAAAAATCTTTTAAGATATGTTTATTTGTTATTATGTTAAAAATGTGGTACATTTAAAACAGTAGAAAGATACTGGTACCTCAATAGAATCAGGAAGACCCTGTGGTATAATTCTAAAATTATTTCTTCCCAGGCGTAGATAGGATAAGTTCTTCAAGGGTTTGAAAGCTAAAGGATTGACATTGGTTTCACTGAGATTGTTTCCTTCCAATTCTAAGGTGACCAATTGATTTAAGTCTAAAAACACAAAATTATCAAAATATTAGAATCATTGGAAAACATGGGGTTTGGCTGGTAGTGGGGCTTAGTTATAGAACGCTTGCCTAATATGAGCAAGTCCATGAGTTCAGTCTCTTGTATCAACCAGAAAGAAGAGTCATACCATTTTGGTTTTTGTTTTGGTAGTACTACAGTTTGAACTCAGGGCCTCATATTTCCTAGGTAGATGCTTTTCCACTTGAGCTATGCCCCTAGCCAAGCATGCAGGTTTATAGCCTACATGTGAAAATTTAGTATATGTGGAGATAATAGTTACTTTATCTGCATTTCCCACCCCCATAGACCTCTTTTCTAAGTACTTTGCACATCACAGATGAGCAATTCAAAAAAATTGCATAGTCCAAATAAGAAACCATTCAAGAATTGAGTTGTATCTGGGTGCTGGTGGCTCACACCTGTAATCCTAGCTCAGGAGGCTGAGATCTGAGGATTGGGGTTCAAAATCAGCCTGGGCAGGAAAGGCCATGAAACTCTTATCTCCAGAAAACCAGGTATGGTGCTGTGGCTCAAGTGGTAGAGCACTCGCCTTGAGCTGAAGAGCTGAGGGACAGTGCTCAGGCCCAGAGTTCAAGCCTCATGACCGAAAAAGAAAAAAAAAAGAATTGGGTTATGCAAATGTGTATAAAAGAAGCAAGAGAGGGATAGGAAAAGGTACTCAGAAGTCAGGGGTATTCCTAGAGGCCACTCTAGCCAAGAAGGAATTTGGAATATAAGTAGGCAAGTAAAGAAGATTATAGGAAGTCATTGGAAGGATTTTCAAAGACCTGTAGGTAAGACTGGCAGTGTCATACATAATAGGTTGGAATTTATTCCTTTTTCCAAAACATAAAGGATTACTTTCACTGGCAAACTTTCAGCCTTTGAATAAGGGAGTTAGAAATAAAGCAAAGCAGTAAATTCCAAATTGATTCATTTTGGGGCATAGAGTGCAACCACATAGGTATTTTTTTATGTTGCTGCTGTTGTTTCAAATGGGAGTATTTGAAAGAACGATGATCAAATATTCTCCACACATTCAGATTTATCTACTAAGAAAGGCTTTAATACAAACAAGTTTTTTGTTTTTTCCTGCACTGGCCTCAGGAGTAATATCATCTAGGTCAACTGGAAGTTAGTTTTGAGCTAGAGCATGCACCACTCAACGATGTCATACCCAGGGGCCTCTGAGTCAGTGGTCAGGGCGTAGCCAAGATTCCCAGAACCAAGGATGTTTGCCTGTCCAACTTCTGTTATAGACATTGCCCCAAATACCCTGTACAACTCAATCCTACTTAACCCAAAGATGGATATCAGGAGTAAAGATACAATCCATGTTAGAAGATTAACGAGCTCTGAGTTGGATAAAAGTAGACATCTCTTAAGAGTAGGAAGATTTGGGGCTGGGAAGGTGGCTCAGTGGTAGAGCGCTTGCCTTGCATGCATGAGGCCCTGGGTTCGATTCCTCAGCACCATAAGCACAAAGAAAAAAAAAAGCTGGAAGTGGCACTGTGGCTCAAGTGGTAGAGCGGTAGCCTTGAGCTGAAGAGCTGAGGGAGAGCGCCCAGGCCCAGAGTTCAGGCCCCACGACCAGACCCCCCCAAAAATAAAAGAGTAGGAAGATTTAAGTTAAAATGGGAGAAATTTTCAGGCTGAAGCAGAAGGTAAACTGCCTTTGGGTGTGCTGGGAATAGACCTCATCCTAGTGGGGTAAGAGAAATGCCCTGGGGAAGGACTTTGTATCCTGGATGCAGATTGGCTCTCATTCTCTCTCTGCCAAGAAGCAGTACATGGGATGGAATGATAAAGCCACATTGTAAAAGATTAGGATGGTACTTAGGGTCAAAGGGTTGGATGACAGGAAAGAGGGAGGCCAGCCAGGAAAGTGGATAAGTGGTTTTATTTCCTCATTTTTTCCCTAAAATTAAAAGTAGTGAGAATTTAGCATTTCTGTGTACAGAGATGAAATTTAAAATGTAGAAGTTTTCCACTAAAGGAAGATAGTGTAAGAAGACTAATGGTCATCACATGACCTGAAAGAGAAACATAGAGCTAAACCATGATTCCTTTGATGTTTTGAGGAGAGTGGGGAGAAAACTAGAGGAAGATAGTTTCTGGTAAATTAGATTTAAGTTGATGTTGAAAGAAGATTCATGAACAGTTAATAGAAGTAAGAGAAAACTTTGTGGGAGAGGTACCATGACTAGTTGTGGACAAGGTAATTTGTCAGTGTCCCTGTTGGGCTAGAGTGGCCACAGTGGTCATGACTTGGTTGTTTTGGTCATTAGGCCTGACAAAAATATGTCTATTGAATAGTGGCTAAAGCTATGGCTCAAACGGTAAAGGGCCTAAATAGCTAGCATAAGTCTCTGAGTTCAAATGCCAGTACCATCAAAACAAATTTTCTGAAGCAAGTCTGTTTTTCCAGTGTTCTTCTCTAGCTTTCGATCTTCTCCATCAGTGGTAAGCCTTCCCTCTTTCTTTAGTACATATTCACCTCTCAAGCATCTCCCACAATTTACTTGCTCTCATGCCCTTGATTCACAACTGGTTTACAGATGACCTGCCTGCAATCCCCACAGCAGAGTTATCTTGTGTCCTCATGTATTTCTGGTAGGTTTTTTTTTTTTTCTCACTGTACTGCCTTCTTCCCAACTTCTCTGTGACTATCATAAGCAGAAGCTACAGGGAGGAATGTTAGAGAGCAGCAGCCACTGATGGTCAAGCCAGGGACTCCATACAAGAGGGCTGCATCATGGCACCTAGAGGGACAATGTTTAGCTCACTGGCCCACTGCCAGAGAGCCTGACCATACCATCCACAGCAAGACTCATGGGAGCCAAGGGCGCCCAGCAGCTGCTGCGGCCAAGAGAACATCACTACTCAAGGGGCTAGTGTAGCTGCAGGATTCAGAACCCAACCCAAGGCCAGTCTGCAGGCTGGGCTATATAGAAAGACCTTGTCTGAAAAACAAACAAAACTTAGATTATGATCTATAAGGTATCATTCTGATAGTAGAGTTAGAAATGTAAACCCATATATAATAGTTCATACAGCCCATCAGTACACTTATTCTAAATTTTATGTTTTCAGTGTGTTTAAGAGAGCAGTAAATTTTCCAATTTTTTCCATATGACAAAGCCCATCAAAATTTGTGTTTATTAATGTTTTTCATGTGTGCCCTGAAATCCATCTGGAAATAGAGTATTTCCATAACTATGTAATCCTCAGGAACTGGTCATTCTTAATTACTGTTCTTTTTTCATAACCAGAAAAGTTTTGTGGTTATAAAAGTTTTGGGAATTAAAGAAATAATTTAATTTTTCCCTCTTTAAATGCTTGGTTATCGACATTTACATGATAGACAAATCAAGTTAAGAGAAAGTACCAATACTATACACAGCAGTGCTATGTGGTCTGTAAGATGAAAAAGTAAAATAGGTGGTTTTACCCTAAAGAAGCTCACAATCTAATCAAAAATATCAACTCGAATTAATGAAAATGTGGTATAACTTCAGCTACCCAGCACTGTCCAGAAACAAGCACAAGAGGAACTAGTTACTGCAGGTTTAAACACCCCTCGCCAAAATATATCCATAAGGAACGCACGTTGAGGTGGTACCATAGCACTGCACATACAATCTTATTGAATGTGTTAATAGCAGGACCCAGTGCCGTACATGCTTATATCTTTTGTTTTTCTTTTTTTATGCAGTACTGTATGGTTTGAACTGAAGGCCTTAAACTTGTTAGGCTAGCATGATATCAGTAAACCATACTATCTACACCAGTACACACTCAAGTGGCAATCTACCCACTTTAAGTCTTCCTGTTGTTGGTAAGATCACAAGCACAAGGCTCCTGTCCAGGTTCCTATCATGGAAACAAAGTCAAATTTTTCTGCCCTAACCTGGCACCATGATTCTCCTAATACTATCTTCCCATGTATTTTGTGATGACAAACACATGTCACTTCGCCCCAGCTATTGGTTGAGAAGGTCTTGCTAACTTTTCTGCCCAGGTACATACAGTCCTTCTGTTCTTAGCCTCACAAGTAGCTAGGATTACAAGCATTAGCCACTGGCACCCAGCTGTTAAAATTTCTTTATAATTAAGTCTGACAGTGAAAAGTTAAAATGTTTATCAACTTAAATGGAAAAATGACCCAATTTTTTCTATTTATTTGGTAATATCATAAATCAATTTCTATAGGACAAGAGAAGAAAAGTTTTAAGAAAAACTGTCATGAAAAAAATATTAAATACCTGATAAACTTTCTTCATCAATAGCCTGAAGATTGTTCTCATTGATTTTAAGTTCTTCTAATGTCGATGGTAATTCTGAAGGAATCTGTACCAAATTATTTCCATCCATATTCAGACGCATTAACTTCTTCAGAAACTTTTAAACAAAATCTCAAAATTACCATTTTATCTGATGGCAGCTACACAGTTACACCTTCTACATATTGGTCAGTTTAAATAGATACTGAAAGTCACACAGACCTGTACTTCCTAAGGCTTGGGCAGTAATATTTAGACTGCATGGCAATCTGCATATCAGTTTCCCTTAAACAGTTAAATATTATCTTAATAATACTTCTCTGGCCTTTGTAGCAAACTATGTTTGTTAAGTTTATATTCCTCTTGTGAGTGTTTATATTGCAGCTCAAGAAAGCAAAAGAATGCTACTGCAGTCACTGGATCAGTCATATTTTGCTAGGACTGAGGATGTTGCCTTCACAGCAGCTGACAGAATTTTGCTTAATTCCTACAGTAATTTGTCATGGATGCTAACAAATAGATGTTAGCCCTTCTACCATTTATAAAATTTACTTTCTTATCTGCACTAATATCTATGCTAGGAAAAGAGTCATAAAACAGCAGTAATTGCTGTGGCAAGTTTTCAAAACAGGGCTCCAAGTATCATCAGTTGTTCCTATATAGTTACTCAGTTAACTTTCAGGAAAAGGCATGTCCACATTGTATTCTTGCGTTAGTTGGCCAGACCTAGCCTGCACCACCACATTTTACTGAAGTTATATGGAATGATTCACTTCTCCAGTGATACTCAAATTTCAATGGTCTTAGAACAGGACAGAAAAGGATGTAATCTCCCATAGTTGATCAAATGTAAGAAAAAGTATGACTCTCTAATGCCAGCCCTTCACATTAAGCAGGCATCTGAATCTCTCCCACTACCTCCTTATACTTCAGAGGAAAACCAAGAGCAGAGACTATAAGAGGGTAGGGACATTCCCGGAGAGTAAACAGAGGGCCCAGAAAACTGTCCAAAGGAACAAAAGTTTTACCTAAGGAAATACACTGTGTTCCACTGAGGTCTTTTGAGGGGAGCAGTACTGGGGTTTGACCTGAGGGGTTCATGTTTGCTAGGCAGGCTCTCTACCATTGAGCCATACCTCCCTCTTGCATTTTTTGAAGTGGGTCTCACTTCTTACCCAGACATACACCTGTATCACAATCTACCTATTTCAGTCTTCCCATGAAAGCTGGGATGTAGGCAGACTCCACTGAATCCAGCTACCTTCCATTGAAATGGAATTTTGCAGACTTTGGCCTCTGTTGACCACAAACAGCAAAATCTTTCCCATTTGGGCCTCCCAAGGAGCTAGGATTACAGGCATGAGCCACTGCTGCTTATGGTTTTTAAAGTACATATATTTCTGAGTTTTCATTTACCCAAACCAACTTTTTGTCTCTTCTATTTTTGTTTTCCTGTGCAAATTTTCATCTGAGCCCATTTGTGGGTTTTGTTTCCCCAGAACCCCATCTGCTAAAATTCCTCCATCAGACTCTTTCCCATTGTGCAGAAAAAAGGAAGTTCTGTCTTGCTGGCCTGGAAATTTTAATAAGAGGTTCCAAATAAGCTCTACTTTAACACTAAACAATACTTCATATTCTAGGAGACCAGATATCAACATATTTTCAACTACTTAGAACTTGCTTTGTAAATTGAAAACGCCAGTTAATGTCACTGATGTTATTATTGGTTAAGACTTAGATTAAGACTAAATGTTGGCAAAATAAACTGTAGTCAAGAGAAAACTAGAATGCAATTTAGGAAACTTTGTTAATGTGAAAGAAAACCAGGACAAAAATCTTTCTGCCTTTTTCTCCCTTCCCCCCTTCAAACCCCGGCCAATGGCAGTCATGGTGAATCTGTCCATGGGGATTATTAAATACAAATTGGAACATTTACCTTGAATGCTTTGGGACCTATGCCCAAAGAGGTGATATTATTTTTGCTCAGATCAAGCCTTTCCAAATTTGGTAATCCATTAAATGCTTCATCCGGAATGGAGGTAATGGAATTCTCTAGGACACAGAGCAAATTATTTTTATTGGGCACATGTGCAGATACATGCATATATGTGCATGAATATGAAGTGAGAGTTATATATGGAGGAGAAAGCAATACTCACAACATTGACAGGTTAATAGAAACAAACATGTTTGGAAAAATAACAAGATTGGGACTAGATGATTTTACATAGTCAAAAGTTTCTAGTCAAGAATAAATTGTGGCCAGGCACCGGTGGCTCAAGCCTGTAATCCTAGCTACTCAGGAGGCTGAGATCTGAGGATCACGATTCAAAGCCAGCCCGGGCAGGAAAGGCCATGAGACTCTTATCTAATAAACCACTAGAAAACCAGAAGTGGTTCTGCGACTCAAGCGGTAGAGTGCTCACCTTGAGCTGAAGAGTGCAGGGACTGCGCCCAAGCCCAGAGTTCAAGCCCCACAACCAACCAAAAAAAAAAAATCTATTGTGGCCAGTACCTCATATTTCAGATGAAGCTGCTCAAAAGAACCAGAATATAGTCTGCTGGACAGTGCTAGTAGCTTTTATGCATCTATAACAAGGGTATGTTTCTGCAAGGCTATAGAGAAACCAATTTTTGTTCTTCATTCTTTTCATTACCATTTCTTTGCACTCAAAATATGGTGCTAGTTTTGTCAAGTAAATCACTCACTGCCATTCACTTTTCCTTCTCTTCACAAAGGAACTTGGGCTGGGCACAAGTGATGCATACCTGTAATTCCATCTACTCTGGAGGTTGAGACCTGGAGAATCATGGTTCAAAATCAGCCTAGACAATGCTCAATAAGAAATGTACTCATTACCTTACTCATGTAACTGTAACTCCTCTGTACAGCATCTTTACAATAAAATAAAAAATTTTTAAAAATCAGCCTAGACAGAAAAGTTTATGAAACTCCATCTCCAAAATACTGAGGGGGAAAAAGGCTGAAACTGTGGCTCAAGTAAGAGAACACCAGCGAAGCCCACACTAGTTTAAACTTGAATTTAAGCCCTAGTTTTCTCTTCCCCCTCCCCTCCCACAAAATGAAAGCTTGGGAAAATAATCTCTTAGATTCTCCTCTCCAATAGTTAATATTATGCTTCTACTGTCTTCTATCTACAGAGGTTCCTACCTGCTTTAATTTTATGGACTTTTGTTTTGACATGTAGTTATATGACATGTAGTCAGTGGCTAAATGAAAAAAGCAAGTTAACAAAAACATGGTAACCTTGTAATGCAATGTCACACCACTTGAGTTTTTCAGCCTTTCCAAGCAAAACTTGACTTTGACAGCCTGAGTTTTCCTAGAGCACAGTGTACCTCACATATAGGCTACAAGGAGAGGGCCTTGGGGTGGGGGGGGGCGAGTATAAGGAAGTCCTTAGGCGATCATGTGAAAGAGGGATGAAAGTAGTGTCAGGGAAGCCATGAAGGTTCTCACGCATCTGACACTTGCCATCTCTGCACATGGAACTTTAAATCCATTCAGGTGCCCTCACCTCTACATCCTTGGGGCCAGCCTGGCATTTCCCTACCAGCTAGCCCCTCACAGCTGGTCCTGCTCTTTCTCCGCTCTGAACACTTCAAGTGGGCCCTATGGAGACATGGGCCAGGATCTAGACACCACATTCCCATTCACCAAGGAAGATAGGCAAGGCTGAAAACAGCTGACAATAGGAAGTACTGGCTTTGTGGGAACTCAAGGACATTTTTGGGAACAATAAAGTTGCTACCCTAAAAAACTGTTGGGCACTTTCTACCATACAGTAGAACACCACCTGGCACTAAAAAGATGTAAAAAAATAAATAAAATAAAAATAAAAAACCAAAGACACCCAATCTAAACAGTAAGTGCTGTGTGATTCTGTAAGAACAGGAAACAGAATCATTTTATTCTGGTAGCCAAGCACTAGTGTAGATATTGACATGAGGAATTTTGAGAAGTGACACAAGTGTTCTATATCTTGATTATTATGATATTTATTCAATTGCGTGTGTTTGTCAAAACTCATTAAAAAAAACTTGAACATTTCTGGGAACAATAAAGTAGCTACCCTAAAAAAAACTGTTGTGCAGCTTCTGTCCATACAATAGAACATAACCTGGCACTAAGAATGTTCTGTCATATTAATTGTGTCTCATTAAAACTTTCAAAAAAGGGCCATTAAAATAATTTGGTATGGCTCACACCTATAATCCTTACTACTCAGGCTGAGATCTGTGAATCGAGATTCAAAGCCAACCCAGGCAGGAAAAGTCTGTGAGATTCTTATCTCCAATTAACCATCCAAAATTTGGAAGTAGAGTTTTGGCTCAAAGTGGTACAGAACTAGCTTTGAGTAAAATAGCTCAAGGATTGAACCCAGGCCCTGAGTTTAAGCCCTATGGTTGACAAAAAAAAAAATTAATTGTGTGTTAGCCAGGCACCAGCTCATGACTGCAATTCTAGCTCCTCAGGAGGCTGAGATCTGAGGATCATGGTTTGAAGCCAGCCAGGGAAGAAGTCTGTGAGACTCTTATCGCCAGTTAACCACAGAAAAAGCAAGAAGTGGAGCTATTGGCTCAAGCATAGTAGAGTTCTAGCTTGAGCACAAAAGTTCAGGGATAGCACCCAGGCCCAGAGTTCAAGCCTCAGGACGAAATAATTATAATTTGGTTTGGAATTTATTCTTAATGGAGCCATTTTTCAGTGAGTGCCTGACTCTTTTGCACAATTCATATTATGAAGGTGATAAAATTAGTCTCTATTATGAAAGCAAAACGTAACATTCATAAAGTATTCATAAATGTACAAACTAAAACAAGTCAACATCTCTTACCTATGAGTTCCAGACTTGTTATCTCTGGTGCTGTCAGCGGTGGGATCTGGGTAAGGGTGGCATGGATGCAGCTGATGGTCTTGTAAGAGAGGGAGCAGCCCGTGGGCAGGCGCGGCCTGCCTCTGGGAAGAGCAGGGATGGGGACTCGGGAAGGCATTTGGAATACGTCTCCTCTTATGGTATCTTCCTCCTGTTCCTCCTGCTCCTCCTCCTCCTCCTTCTCTTCTTCCTCTTCCTTCTCTGCTTTCTCTTGATTCTCTTCTTCCTCTCCCCTTCCAGGATGCAGTCTTTGCTGTACTGACTTCTCTTCCCCAGGCCTCAGCTTTCTCTCTCTCCTGTTCTGCTCACTGTGAAGTTTGCTCTGATCTCTAGGTTCAGAAGTCTTTTTCTTATGCTCTTTATCTTCTTTAATTGCTTCTTCATCCTCCTCAGATTGAAGTGTTTCTTTATTGTGTACTTGGTCCATCTCTACCTGAGGTGGTGGCAGTTGCTTATGAAGTAAATCGGTAGCTTCTGTTTGTTCTGAAGAATCACCAGAAAATTCAGTTCTATCATTTAATGTTGCACCATTGGGAGGGGAATGGGAGACTAATGACCACACAAGTAGGAGATAGCAGGGCCAGTTGATGATGTTAATAAAGGAAAAAGTATGAAGATGAGAGATAAGTAAATATTATTCCCTCCACATGTTTAAATGCTATCTAAAGATGAAATGCTTCTTAAAATTTTTCCATGAAAAGTCTAATTGTAACTTTTCTTATGTTTTGTTAGATCTGCTGTTGATAATTTTTTGATCCCACATGCCTAGTTTTTACACAAAATAACTTAATTCTTATTTGTGCAAGAATATAGCACTACCTGATGTCTGAAGAGGGAATAATATTGTCATATGATGCAAAATGGAAAGCAGTCCTTTCGTAATACTAAAATGTTATCTTATGTAATACCTTTATAATAGATACTGTTGCATTCATCAGGGCTACTGATAAGGTAACAATTTATAGCCTATCAGAGATTTTAAAAGGTGCCACAGGATGTATATTTTACCTGATTACAGAAGTGTAACTTTTATAGCTTTATTATTATTGTTATTATCATCATCATCATTATCATCATCATCCAATTTTCTTTCAGTTTCTGATATCTTCTGGTTTCTGGTTTCTAATCAAATTACTGATAGAAAATTCTCCCTTTCGGACTGGGAAGGTGGCTCAGTGGTAGAGCACTTGCCTTGCATGCCTGAGGCCCTGGGTTCGATTCCTCAGCACCACATAAGCAGAAAACACTGGAAGTAGCGCTGTGGCTCAAGTGGTAGATTGCTAGCCTTGAGTTGAAGAGCTGAGGGGCAGCGCCCAGACCCAGAGTTCAGGCCCCACAACCAACAACAACAAAGAAAATTACTTTAATTTAGACTTCTGCACAAAATTGCTCTTTGTCCTTCCACAATGTTGGGGGTAAAATAGATAATAGCAGGAAGTTATTTTTAGCTTTATGCCTTTGGAAGAAAGTAGGGAAGACTTAGGTCTAGACTCAGTTATACTCTGAATAAAGAGTACTAAGGATGAGTACACAATACATATGATTTCTTCCAACAAAATTTAAAATTCACTTGATCCTCTCTCTCTTCCTTCACTGAATACTGTTTATAAACCATCTCCCAAAAGAAATCAGGAAATACAAATATTTGAACAAATAACTTGTGATAGCATTACAGTATATATTATAAAGTCAAGTTTTTTTTTTTCAAATCTCTAGCAAAGCATGCCAAAGGTATAGGAAAATATTAGTAAACTGAGGCTACCATATTAAAACATTTAAAATTCCTCCCATATGTCCAAGTTATTTTTCCAATATAACTTCAACCGTTCATGAATACTTAAATCTTTCATAAATACTCTTAAAAGTCTTGAAAAATGTGTTGGAATGTCTTGATCTTATCTTGTATTTTACTCCCTGGAATTAGTTTGTCTAAACAATCACATATCTAAACAGCATAATACTTAAATGGAATACCTGACAGTATGAAACAAAAATGCAATTCCTAAATATTCTAATATTCCTTCTGGCTGGCAGGAGATTTTTATAGACACTGAACCTGTGATCATCTGTTTTCATAGAAGTAATCTTCCTTCTATAGACAAGAGAAAATGTCTCTATCCTTTCTTGTCAAATTATTTACCAAGCATTTGTTTATTTTCATATGTCATTCAGCTTTTTTTTTGTAAGAGACCTTTCAAGGGTGCCCATTTGGTTAGTTTGAATCTCACTGAAGAAGGGGGATCAGGAACCAGGTGCGATGGTTCAGCCTGTAATCCTAGCAATCAGGAGGCTGAGATCTGAAGATTGTAGTTTGAAGCCAGACTGGGCAAGAAAGTCGGTGAGATTCTTATCTCCAATTAACCACCAAAAAGCTGGAAGCTGTGTTCAAATGGTAGTAACTAGCTGTGAGGAAAAAAGCTCAAGGACAGCAGCCAGACCCGGAGTGCAAGCCCCAGAACCAGCACAAAAAAATGGGGAGGAGCATAGTCAGTGAAAATCCAACAAAGCCAATGCTATGACTTCATGTGTGCAAAACTGCCACACAAGAAAATCATGCTCCAGGACACACTCCTGCATCTCCCTAGGATTTCACAGGCCTTGATGTGGGTTCCTGGATTGCCTTTGTGTGGTTGAGGCTTTGTGTTCTGCAGTAGAAACCACTCCTTTATTCAGTATCTTGGATTAAGTGAGAGAATGTATGTACAAACCAACGCAGAACCCTTAATACACAATAACTCAGTCTACTGTAGAAACTGTCACTGTATCACCAATGCTAAGGGTCAGATATGGGATATAATCCAACAGCTGTAACTATAAAGCCACAATCTGTTATGTGTGTACCCTCCTACATATTTCCCCAGATGTTTCTATGTTTATCAGCATTGTGCCATATTTCATACCCAAATGATGAAAGTTTATCATGATTTACACCTTAATGTAATGACAAGATAAAAACAAATAGAAGTTAAAGACTAAATCACATGTGACACTTTGTTTTGGCTAAATCTCTGTACCAGCATTAGAGCAGACCGGGCAGCATTCTCCATCAGGTACAACTGTGTAGGGGCACATCTGAGGTTGGCACATGGTTTTATCACAAAGCACTCTTCCATCTGAGCAGAGGCAGGTACTACAGGGATCAGGAGACCATACAGCTTTGTTGTACATGGTTATGCCCTTTACCAAGCAATGTCCCTTCTTTCCTATAAGAGAACAGTAGTACATTTAAATTTCTTAAGTAATTATCTGCATCTATGAACCAAAGTTAAACTGATATGGGTGTACATGAATAAGATTCTATGTACAGGACAGAAATGTCCTACAGATATAACCCTTTGAAGTACTTTGACTCTTCAGCTCCTCATTCAGTCACAGTGTGACCTCCTTGGGAAAACCTAACTGAATTGCATACCATAACAATATGGAAAATAAGTACAAAAAAACTCTTACAAGCCAGTGGCTTATGCCTGTAATCCTAGGTACTCAGGATTCTGAGATCTGAGGATCACAGTTGAAAGCTAGCCCAGGCAGGAAAGTCTGTGAGACTCTTATCTCCAATTAACCACTGGAAAACTGGAAGTGGTGCTGTGGCTCAAGTAGTAGAGTGCTCACCTTGAACAGAAGAACTCAGGGACAGGCCCAGAGTTCAAGCCCCATGACCGATCAAACAAACAAAAGAAAGACAATACATTACAAAAATTAGCAAAGAATTTGAATCAAGATTTCCCCAAAGAAGATAGACAAATGGACAAGAAGTCATGAAAGCATCATTAGTCATTAGGGACATATATAAATCAAAGATACAATAAAATCCTACTTCACGTTCACATGTATGAAGGTCCTAGGTATGTACTGAAAAGAAAACATGTTCAAAGCAAATGCTCAAAACGTACAGACACACACACACAAATGTTCATACTTGTGTCATGAACAATAGCCAAAAGATGGAAACAACCCACATGCCCATAAAGAATAGATTAAAAATAGGTAAAATATAAAATATTTTTCCATTTCAAAATATGTCAACTATAAAGAGAAGTAAGTTCTGATACAATCTAAACATGGACAAAACTTGAATACATACTCAGTGGAAGAAACCACATGCACAGAGCCATATAGAAGATGATTCTGTTTATATGAGATTTCCAGAATAGGCAAAAACACAGAAGGCAGATTAGAGTTGCCAGGGGTGAAGGTAGGTGGGAATGAAGGGTTGTGCACAAGCTTTTCTTTTGAAATGATGAAAATGTTCAGGGACTATATTGTATAGTCACAATTTATATTGAACACTATAAATTAGTATGTTTCATGTCATATGTGGTGATACAATAAAGACCACCAGAAAACAAATTGGGCAAGTAAGGAATGTTTAGTATGTATAGTCTATTTTATTTATAATATATATATATATATATACACCACTCACACACACACACAGATATAGATATATACCACTCTGTTCTATGTATTTGTTTAAAACTAAGCTGGGCTGCTTCTATTGTCCCAGTCATTCCAGAGCTAAGGCAGAAAAACTGCCACTATAGAAGGCTAATAGTTTCAGGCTAGCCTGTGTAGCATAATAAGACTCCATCTCAGATAGATAACTATAAAGGCAAATGAGAGACATAATATGTATACTACTTTGAGCTTGGATTGGAAATGAATGTTATCATTCTGTAGCAGTTAATGATACGCTATTATTACAGTCCATTTCTCTGCCTTCCTTTTAGAAGGATTTGGCTTTATTTAAACAATGTATAAGGTATTGGCCACAGATGATTATAAAGGATTTTTTGTCTTTTCAGTTTTATTTAGTGGTAGCATACCTACAGTATACTGTTTTCCAAACCTGAAAAAATATGGATTAATACATACTAGGGTTTTTTTTTTTTTCCTGCTTATGTGGTACTGAGGAATTGAACCCAGGGCCTCGTGCATGCAAGGCAAGCGCTCTACCACTGAGCCACCTTCCCAGCCCCACTAGGGTTTTTTTTTTTAAATGCCTACTTGAAAGCCTTTAAGTAACTCACATATATAATTCTAGCCACTAAGAAGGCTGATATATGAGTATCACAGTCCATAGCCAGCCTGAGCAGAAAAGTTCTTGAGACTTATCTCCAGTTAACCAGAAAAATGCTGGACTGGAGACATGGCTCAAGTGGTAGATTTCCAGACATCAGTGGAAAAGCTAAGCAAGAGCACAGAGTTCAAGCCCTGGTTCTCTCATGTTCTCATGCTTGAATTTTCTCTCTCTCTCTCCCTCCCTCCTTCTCTCCTCTCCTCTCTTTTTCTCACACATAAAACACGCAGTTGTGCTAGGCGCAGTGGCTTACACTGTAATGCTAGCTATTTGGAAGAGAAACATCAAGACAGTCAGAGTTTGAGACCAGACCAGGCAAAAAGTTACTGAGACTCTAGCTCAACAGTAAAAGCTGAGTGTGGTGGTATGTGCCTATCATCCCAGCTATAGTGTATTTATGAAGATTATAGTCTGGGCCAGCCTGAGCAAAAAGGACTGGAAAAATAAAAGCAATACTAGTATTGCTACAACAAAACACTTAGGTGAAATCTTTGACAGAATTTCCAGTCTTTCAGCCTTTATAAAGTCAGTTATTTGGTCTAAATTCATTGGCTTTCACTGTATTTGTGGTTGAGGTTGAAAAAATATTTAAGACCTGTGTGTTCATAAAATTGTTATTTCTATTCTAGATGATCTGGACAGATAATCTGTCATTATAAATGAAAAAACATTTTAGGTTTACAAGTATATTATCTGTTTTCTGATTGTGAGTACTTAAAATATGGGCATAATAAGTATGCTCAAAGAAAATAACTTCATCTTATAATACAGCAGTAAGTAATTATTTTGTTGTATAAGTATACTCACTAAATGTTTTTTTAATTATTTAAAAGTTTATGTTTAGATTAAACCAGAGGTACTGCAAGAACTTGACGTTTTCTTTGAAGATTTAACTTCAGAGTTATTCTTGTTTTCTTTCCCTCTTCCCTCTCCAACCTCCTCCTCCTCTTTCTCCATTTCTTACCTGGTAGCACATTATAGCTTGATTCTACTCCAGGAAAACTAAGAAAAGATTCAAACTTTTCCTCCACACTGTAATCAAAGTTGATCATGGGCAGTCTTGCTACTGGTGGAACAGTTATGGTTTGCTGAGTTCCGAGTTGTTGGTTTGACCTATGGTTGAGTAAAGAACTTTTCCTCAATCTTTTGTGGTACATTTTCCTCCTTTGTTTCTTAGGAGTTTTTTCATTTTGTCCAAAGTCAGTTTGAAAAATAAGAACAAAACAAAACAAAAATGCAAATTTCATGTTTGATTTTTTTTCACCAACCAATGTCTAGAATGAAACAAAATTTCAAAGTTAGTGATGAGTAAATTTTTATATCTGAACATTGGTTTCTAGCTGCCTAAATGCCTTAGTAGGAACTCTTTATAAACTAGCACTGATATGATATATATAATATTACTACCAAGTCAAACTTGGGAGTTTTTTTTTATGTCTTTGTTGCTAGACCAGTTTTGAGCAAAGTTATTCTGTATATGGCCAGATAGTAAATATCTCAGGCCTGTGAGCTGCATATTCTCTGTTATAACTATTCAACTCTCCTACTGTAGCATGAAATCAGCCATAAGCAATGTGTAGTGACTGGACCTGTGTCCTAATAAAATTCATAGTAAAAGGCAGTGGGCAGAAGTTAGCCATTGGGCTTCAGTCAACTCACCTCAATGTGCTATGGGCTTTTGATGATCTACCAAGGTTCCCTGTGACTAATATCACCCACAACCCCTTTCCCCAGCCCTTCCCTTTTTATTTTGATTGCTCGCTTTAAAAATTTCTTTTCATAAATGATTGTATGGTGGTACCATACAGAAGTAACTTGCAATAGCATCAGTGTAAGGAAGCAAAAGATAGGAAGAGGTCTTAATCAGCTGGTTTTGAGGGCAGTGAATGACCACTGCTCATGGTGAAGCTGGCAAACAAATGTGAGAAGTATATATTTATCCCCTTAGTGCCGCAGCACTGCTGATGCAGTCCCTGTGAAGTTGAATACCATGGGCAGGCAAAGAGAAACCTCCACAGTTATCTCAGGGACTGTCATCAGAGGATTCTCCTAGCCTAAAGTTATTCGTATCAGGAAATCAAAAATCAGAAGGCAAGACCATTTTCTTCAGGGTTTAACTCCCCAGGTGCACCCCACCCCCTCCCCCCTCCCCCACTGCCCACCTAGCAGCTCTTTTCCTGTGGCCCTCACTTAGGTCCCCTTACTGTCAGTATCCTGATGAAAACCCTCAATGAACTAGAAATAAAGGGGAATTTTGTCCATGTAATAACTTGTTTATGAAAAGCTTGAAGATAACATCACACTTAATGGTGAACTACAATATTTTCCTAAGGTCAGGAAAAATGCAAGAACATGCATGTGTAACACTTCTGTTCAAAACTTCACTGGATTTTTTGAGCTAGTACAGTGACAACATCAAGAAATAAACTGCATCCAGATTGTAGATAAACATTTTATCATTCTAGAAATAAGTTGTATGTATTTCCCCTTTCAGACCCAAATATATTTCGTCTTTCTACAAAATTTAAGGAGACTAGAACTTTAATTCTTAGCAATTGTAAGCTGGCATTTGCTAAGAAAACTCCAGCCAAATTGGAAAGGAAGAAGTAAAATAGACTTCATTCACAAGTATCTCAGTCATTTATATAGAAAATCAGATGGAATCTACCAAAGAGCTCTTATAACTAGCAACAAATTTTAGCAAGGTTCCAGGCTAGAATATCTGTAAAAATCAAGATTACTTCTATGTGCTATAGCAATCAGAAATAAATGATGAAAATAAATAATTCATAATACCATAATTGTGAATTATTTGTTTTTGTCAAAAGCTGGGTAAAACACGAGCCCTTAAAACCCTAAAATGATGCTGAGAAAAAGGAAATAAGATTTCCTATAAATGGAATTGTACACCATGTGTATGGTATATAATTTAAATTCTCAATTCTCCCCTAACTTAACCTATAGATTGGTCACAAAGTCAGTCCAAATTCTAGCCCTTTAGAAAATTTCACAAGCTAATCTAGGTATGATGGCATAAGTCTGTAATCCCAGCTATTTAGGAGGCTGAAACATAAGGGAATGGTAAGGTCAAGGGCAGCCTGAGCAACTCAGCATGACTTTTGACTAAAAAATTCAAAGGACTGGTAGTATAGGTCGCAAACAGAGCACTTGACTAGCATGTGTTAGGCTCTGGGTTTAATCCCCTGTATCCATCTATCCATCACTCTGTCTTATACACACACACTCTCTCCTTCCCCCCCCACAAAGAGAGAGAGAGAGAGAGAGAGAGAGAGAGAGAGAGAGAGAGAGGTTGATCCTAAATGGACATGGAAACTACAGTTAATACAGACTGTTCTATGGGGAAAGTATGTGAGTGAGTGCTGCTTCAGGATTAGGATGGCAGTGTGGCTGAGAAACAGGTGAAGGCAATCATTGGGGAACTTTGGAGGATGGTAAATATGCTCGTTTTCTTGGCTGTGGTCATAGTTTTACAGTAACTTAATTTTCACTTGTCTTCACCCCTGTATTTGGACAGGACTTCCACTTTATTTTCTGAACAAAAGGAGTTATGTGGAGTCATGCAAGTGAACCAAATATACAATCTAAAGTCATCTGAGGCACCTACTGTGGAGGACCTTGGGAACCAGGCTCTGAGCCTGATACCAGTTTAGACCTGAGGTCAGGAGATTATGTATCTGCATTGTTTTTAAGTTGTTAAAAAAGAAAATTGGGGCTAGGGATGTAACTCAATGGTAGAACATTTGTCAAGCATGGAAAGGCTCAGAGTTCAATTCTGAAAAGAGAGACTATTTCATGACATATTAAATCATAAGGAAGCATCATTTAAGTATACATAAAAGTTTCTTTGGAACACAGCTATACTCATTTGTTTATTGTTTATGATACTGGACTATACAGAGTTCATTGGCTGAAACAGACACTTGTAACATAGCCCACACAATCTAAAATATGTGACAGAAAAGTCTGCCAACTCACAATTTAAAGATTTGCTTCTCAAATGAAGGTGACTTTTCCCCCAGAAGACATTTAGCAATGTAGTAGTCATAATTGGGAAAGGCGGGCTGGGAAAGTGGCTCAGTGGTAGAGCACTTGCCTTGCATGCCTGAGGCCCTGGGTTCGATTCCTCAGCACCACATAAGCAAAAAGAAAAAAGCCGGAAGTGGTGCTGTGACTCAAGTGGTAGAGCGCTAGCCTTGAGCTGAAGAGCTGAGGGACAGCTCCCAGGCCCAGAGTTCAGGCCCCACGACTGGACCCAAAAAAAAAACAAAAAACAACAACAACAACAAAAAACAAACATCAAATTGGGAAAGGCAAGACAGGTCTCCAGAGGTAAGATGCCAAGGACACTGCACAAGATAGCCTGCTCTCACAAAAAATATCAGTAGGTTGAGAACCCTGATTTATAGAAATAATTTTTTTAACTTATTAGGATTTTAAGGTAGTTTTACTTTTTTTTTTTTTTTTCCAGACCTGGGCCTTGAACTTGGGGTTTGGGTAAGAAAGCCAGCCTGGGCAAGAAAGTCCATTAGACTCAATCTCACCAAAAGTCTGTAGCGGAGCTGTGGCTTAAGTAGTAGAATACTAGCTTTGAGCAAAAAAAGCTCAGGGACCACACCCAGGCTCTGAGTTCAACCTTCAGGATTGGCTTAATAAAATTAAGTAAAATAATAAAAAAAAAAAAGGGCTAGAGGTGTGGTTCACTGATCTAGTGACTGCTTAGCAAAGTAGGAAGCTTTGAGTTCAAACCTGTTACCCCCTAAAGGAAACAGTTTAAGACATCATCTAATATTAATGTAATATAGTTGCTTGCTTTTGTTTTGGTTTGATTTGGGAGGGGGGGATGCTTAATGTATTTTTGCATTATTTTACTTTTTTCTATTTTCTTGCTTCCTTTAAAATGAATGTTCAATGTTTTATCATTCCATTAGTAATTATACACTTTCTTTTCTGTTCTTTGCCAAAATTACTACATGTATTCTTGACTTATCAAAGTCTAATATATTAGACCTAATATAAAGGTCTAATATACCTTTACCTTTCCCAAAATAATGCAGGAATTGTATGAACTTGGACTCTGGTTACCCCATCCAGATAAATATATTCTCTTTCCATGTTTTTTAGTTCTCTTTAGATTTATAACTTCAAAAGATCATTAACATTTTCTTATACTCAACGTTCATTTCATTCAGGCTTTTTCAGCTTCAGCAGGCTGAAATCACTATTTGGGGCCACATTCTTTTTCTGTGAGAGATGGCCTGTGTATTGAAGAATATTAACAGCATGCCTGACCTCCACCACTATCCCCTTTCTTCCCATTTGTGACAACCAAAAATGTCACCATCCATTCCCAAAAGTAACCTGCCCCTCAGTTGAGAACCACTTGTTTAGATTTACTTGAACATTTATCCTTTCTATTTATCCTCATTCCTTCCTACATCTTGAATTCTCTATTGGGATTTTTTTTCTAATTAAAGGTATTCAATTTTCAGTAATTCTTTTTGTTCAAGTTTACTGAAGAGTGGCTGGTTCTTTTTGTTTGTCTGAAAATGCTATCCACGACTTCCATTCTAAAAGTACATTATTTGATACAGTATTTTAGGTTGACAAATATACTGTTCCAATTATCTTTTTATTTCTGTTGATTCTATTGAGTGTCAAGTCTCAATTATTTCTCCTTTAAAAGTAATTTGTTCTGCTTTTAAGATGTTTCCTTTGTTTTGGATTTCAGCTGTTTTACTCTGACACATTTAAGTGCAATTCTCATTTCTGTCGTGATAAGTATTCATAGCACATTTTGCATTTATGGCCCTTGAATTTGGAAATTTTTTATCCCTTATCTCTTCATCTAGTGCATTCTTTCCTCTCTTTCTTCTCTTTTCAGAACTACAGTGACTTGTGTAACAGGATCCTGGGTGTATTTGTTGTGTTGCTTTCTCTTTGAATTTCTGACCTTTTATGGCTTCATGATTTATTCTGGTTATTCATATTTTATTTTTTGTTGGTCATGGGGCTTGAACTCTGGGCCTGGATGCTGTCTCTGAGCTCTTCATCTGAAGGCTAGCACTCTCCCACTTGAGCCACAGCACCACTTCCAGTTTTCTGGTAGTTTATTGGAGATAAGAGTCTCATGGATATTCCTGCCTCGGCTGGCTTTGAACTGCAATCCTCAGATCTCAGCCTCCTGAGTAGCTAGGATTACAGGTGTGAGACAGCAGCGCCTGGCCTGGTTATTCGTTGTTTGTTTTTTGTCATTCGTGGGGCTTGAACTCTGGGCCTGGGTATTGTCCCTGAACTCTTCAGCTCAAGGCTAGTGCTCTACCACTTGAGCCACAGCCCACTCTGGTTATTCTTTTAAATGACCTGATTTGTTCCTGCTTGCCTTAGCTGTAGTTTATGTGTTGTTAAATTCACCCATTGGCTTCCTTGTTTCTTTTATTCTATCTCTTCATTTTCAAGTTTCCAATTCCTTGCTGAAAATTGTAATCTTGCAGTTTACATTTTTAACATATTAACCCTGTTTGTTTTAAAGTATATATATGAAAGCTATTTTCTGCATCCTGTTTCTGTTTCCATAGTGTTACTTCTTTAGGTGTTCAGCCATATTGTTTGTTGCCTCTTCATTTGTCTGATGATATTTGACTTAGTGTCAGACACTATAAAAAGTTACAAAAATACTTCAAGATGTAGAACAATGAATTTCCCATCCAAAAAAGATTTACATCTGCTTAGTCATAAGATGAAGATACTCCCAGTCCTCCATGGAATGACTCGAAGCTGGGCTTCAACATCTCCAATAATATCACATCTTGGGTCCAACTTGCAGCCCGCTGATTTCACCAGCGCCACTCTTCACCACCTCCCTGTTTGCTTGACCATATTTTTACTTTGTTTTCCTCTTGCCTCATAAGTCTGTGGTAAAGCTCTGTTAAGTTTCTCAGTCACCTCTACTGGAATCCACAGATGGTTCCAAAAGAAAATATTTTCTAAACCTCTCTAGTTTCTGTCCTCTTCCAAATACTGGGCCTGTTGTTTTTCTCGTTTTTCTGCATATTTTCAGCAAGTCAATGAATCTGGCTTCTTTCATCAGAGGAAACTTCCTCAGATTTCTTTTGTTTGTTGAAGAAACACACACACACACACACACACACACATTCCCCTTTCTCTTAAAGAATGTTATAGTTTGTAACTGCTTGTGATTCCTATATGTCTGAAAATGTCCTTTATAGTTGAAAATAAAATTACATCTTCAAAATTATTTTAATCATTTTCCTCAAATACTTTTTGACCAAATATATTGGTCTGTATATTTAGTGTTGATGAGAAATTTGACTGAAATTCAAATTAAATTAAAGGGATAATTCTCATCCCTTTGTAGAAATCTTTTTTTCTTCCTATGGCATTTTTTTTTCAAATTTTCAATGGTTTTTTTTTTGGGGGGGGGTCCGGTCGTGGGGCCTGGACTCTGAGCCTGGGCACTGTCCCTCAGCTCTTCAGCTCAAGGCTAGCACTTTACCCCTTGAGCCACAGCGCCAATTCCGGCTTTTTTCTTTTTGTTTATGTGGTGCTGGGGAAGCGAACCCAGGGCCTCATGCATGCAAGGCAAGCGCTCTACCACTGAGCCATCTTCCCAGCCCTCAATGTATCTTTCATCAGAAGTTTTAAGAGCTGGGCATCATGACTCACATCTGTAATCTTAGCTGAAGTGAAAATAGAGTGATCACAGTTTGAAAAAGTTATTTCTGGGGCTGGGAAGGTGGCTCAGTGGTAGAGCGCTTGCCTTGCATGCATGAGGCCCTGGGTTCGATTCCTCAGCACCACATAAGCAGAAAAAGCAAGTGGCACTATGGCTCAAGTGGTAGAGCGCTAGCCTTGAGCTGAAGAGCTGAGGGAGAGTGCCCAGGCCCAGAGTTCAGGCCCCCACAACCGGCAAAAAAAAAAAAAAAAGAAAAAGTTATTTCTTATCTCAAAGAACAAGCTAGGCCTGATGGTTCATACCTGTAATCCCAGCTACAGAGGAAGAATATATATGTAAGAGGATTTGCAGTATTACACTGACCTAGATAGAAACTGTAAGATCTATCTGAAAAATAATGCAAGCAAAAAGGTCTAGGGATGTAGCTCAGTAGAGTGTTTGACTAGCACGCACAGGCCCTGAATTCGAAGCCCAGAACTGTCAAAAGGAGAGCCAAGAGAGATGAACACATTTTACTATCATGTGTTTACTACTATAGTAGGTGGTTGTTTGATTTCCTGCCCCCCATCCCTGACATTTTTTTGTCAGTTGTGGGCCTTGAACTTTGGGCCTGGGTGCTGTCTCTGAGCTCTTCAGCTCAAGGCAAGCACTCTACTTACCACTTGAGCCACAGCACCACTTCCGGTTTTCAGATGGTTAATTGGAGATAAGAGTCTCATGGATATTCCTGCCTGGGATGGCTTTGAGCTGCAATCCTCAGATCTCAGCCTCCTGAGTAGCTAGGATTACAGGAGTGAGCCACTGGCACCTGGCTCCTTCTTGAGATTTTTTTTTGTTTTATTTTTTTTTTAATTTTTTTTTTTTTTTTTGTCGGTCGTGGGGTTCTTCTTGAGATTTTTAACTTAGAAACTTCTTTCTCACACAAGCTGTCCTTACTCTGTTTCCTCTCATGCTTATTCAGTGTTTTCCCCCTTTAACACATTCCCATCTCAGTTACTATCTCACCAAAAAGCTCACCATATTTCCCAGGACAGGTACATAGTTACATATTAATTTATAAAATAATCTTCTATTGTTTATCAGTATTTGGAAAGAGGAGGACAAGAAGACATCATGATGTTCACTTTGTTCTCTTGAATCTCAGTTGTCCTTTTTTTTTTTGGCCAGTCACGGGGCTTGAACTCTGGGCCTGGGCGCTGTCCCTCTTCTCTTCAGCTCAAGGCTAGTGCTTTAGTAGTCCTTTTTTATCCAGTCAAATCACCCTCTTCTAAGTCAGGCTCTACCTGGTTTTATCTGTGTGGACATGTCCCCACATCACCTTAGTTTGACAGCTAGCAATCAACTTCAGCACCAAACTTTTGCTCAGGATGCATTTATATTATTACTCCAGCCATTTCAGTAGCATTTCTCTAGGTCTAAACACTTTACTCATTTCAGTATTATTACTCTTAGTCACTGCAATTAGACTATATTTTAACAACTCCAAGATCTACTTTAGTTTCAGAAAAAAAGTGAGCATGCAACACATAATGGAGCAAATCCATTAGCTTTTTGGCACCTGAAATTGAAAAGGTTGATTCAGAGAAAGGTAGCTTGTTGGAAAGAACGAGCAGTAACCTCAAGGGAAGGAAATATGAGAAGTAGAGCTATGGGGCAGGAAGAGCTAGAATTTTCTTTTTTTGGGGGGGGGGGTCCGGTCGTGGGACTTGAACTCTGGGTCTGGGCACTGTCCCTCAGCTCTTCAGCTCAAGGCTAGCGCTCTACCACTTGAGCCACAGCGCCACTTCCGGCTTTTTTTCTTTTTGCTTATGTGGTGCTGAGGAATTGAACCCAGGGCCTCGAGCATGCAAGGCAAGCACTCTATCACTGAGCCACCTTCCCAGCCCCAGAGCTAGAATTTTCTAAGAATAGGTCCAATGGGCTCTGATGAACACTCATTCATCTGTGTAGACCCCTCAATCACCACAACCACCATGCTATGATGGGTAACACATGTTAAAAGTCAGGTCCTGGATATCAGGGCTTTGGAGATAAGCTCCCATGAGTCTTAGGAATCCTCTTTGTCCCTGAGCCTTGCCTATGTGAATGCTTAGGAGAAAGAGTGCCTGCCTAAGATCCTCACCCTCGGCCCTCTTTCAGTCTGTCTCCTTTCCCAGACTGACTCAAGTTTATCCAGAAACCTAAACAGATAAGTGCAGAGGTTGGCAGAGCTGTCCTAATCTTGACAAAACCAGCATCCAGGCTCATTAATACCTTTAAGTGCATTTTATGAAATAGCCCTTTAATACCAAGTTTACAATTGTCTTTTTTAGTGACTTACAGATTTTTCACTTGATACTTAATATTTAATTAATAATTTTATAACTGCATGGATATGTTTATAGATGAAAAATTTTATGACACTTATCACAATGCCATATTTATCAAGTAGTTTTTGTCTTTTTGGTACTTTTTTATTCATGTCAACATTCAATAATCATCTATAAACTCATGAACTTACTATTTCTCACTTAAAGCTTTTTCACCAATTGTCCTAAATAAGCTTTAAAACATCTAGAATCTTAAACTTACATGAAGTCATGATCTGTCTCTTATCCTTCAATCCATCCAACAAGCTTAAAATGAAACATGCTTTTAATTAATATTTATGTTTTAGGACTTAAAACTTGAAAAAATGAACATTCCAAGCCACTTTTTACTTCTACTTATCATATAATTCTGTCTAAACATTAAGATAATCCTAGTTCTGAAAAGTTTAAAGTACTTGGGAGATAATCATCCTGAAAAATAAAAACAAGTAAACAGAATAACAACACTTTGAACTTTAAAAAAATTATCAGCAAAGAGCTTATTTTCTCAAGGATTAAACACAGTTGCACATAAAATACCCATATATTAAAACCATTCCACATGCTTTAGTAGAAACTGAAAATTTAAAACTTTTTTACCTGGAAAGCTAAACTAAGTAGTCTTTGCTTGGTGTCATTTAAGTCTCCAGTTGAAAATGAAAGAAAATCAGAGCTTTCTTTAAAAACAAAGAACAGAAGAAAATGTTGAAAAATGTTAGCTGACTTCTTAGTAACATCTAAAATAACTGCTTTCCCTTGGGGATAAGTGCCTTTCGGTTCTTCATGAAGAAAATTAGCCAAGAAAATAACTAGGGAAAATGGTTACCAAGGGAATTTTTTTTTTTTTAATCACAGGAAAAGTGGAAAACATCAGCGAGAGCTGGGGGAGGGAGCATTTCCTTTTAGGCTGAAAAGGCAGAGCTAGAGTCAAAGAAATGAGCTTAAGAAATCTGTGGTTTTCCAGGCTGTTTGCATGAACAATCTCAAGTTCACACCAGCCAGTTTTTCTCTTTAGCTTTATCAAACTTCAGGGATGATGTTCTTGTTGGACAAGAGACTGTAATCTATCGATAATCTCTTCTAAACTAGATTATCATTACTTAAATTTCCTCTTCCTCTCTTGTCCATCTGCCTACCACCTTCACACACAATGCTGTAAACAAAAACTGGTTACATATTACCGCTTTTGGAAAGTTTGTAACTTTTAATCACTAAGTCATAAAAAGAAATCTCACAAGAGACATGTACAGCTCTTAATTGCCTTGTTAATCTAGAAACTTAGTTGCCTACTTCCGCCTCCAGCTTCTTCATCTGTTCATGGGCAAATGAGAGATAGGGCAGGATTCCAAACCCAGCTCTGCTGCCTGTGGGCGCCCTTGATTCAGTTGCCCAGTGCTTCTCACTGACAGTTATTCTTCTGTCTAGACAGTATTGACCTTTCAAGTTTTGGGAGATATGAAAGAATAATATAAGGAAAGCAACTAACTTGGTGCCTATCATTAGATTTATGACTAAGAACTGTTTTAAAACTCAATTCTACTTCCAGGGTCCAGATTACTTGTCAAAGAAGAGCTAAATACTTGTTTTCACCAAGTCTTAAAATGACCTGGATAGACCAACTTAAGATGATGGTTTTACATGATAGACCACCGAAATTCCTAAAAGTAATGGAAACTTTTCAAAATATAGAACTGTCCTGCAAAGTAATAAGTAGTACTCTTAGAACATGTAATTTTAAGAAATTCCTTAGACTGAAGGCAGTGCCATATGAAGGAATATTCCATGGCCTAACTATGTGGGAAATGACAACCGTGGGTCTTCTAGGCTTGGGAATTCCAGATCTGTGAGGTTGGATGGAAAACTACTTCTGAGGATTAAGAAGAGGACCCAGTCTAACTGACGTATCCATTATTTGCTCGCAGAATATGCATCACTGACATCCACAAGCGCATCCACTTCATTCAAGAGGATGGGTAGTGACATGAGTGGCTAGCAGAACAGAAAGCTACCATGTTCAAAACCTAGCTGTAAATGCAACCCAACTTCAAGCACAAATCACATAAGTTTCATCTCCATTTTCAAAGCTTTCGGTTATTTAATCTTAAATTCTTAAAAGCAGGTAGTTCAGGGTTACTAAACATTTAAGAAGAGTCTAACATTAGAGATTAAGACACACACACATACCCGTGTGTGTGTGTGTGTGTGTGTGTGTGTGTGTGTGTGTGTCCAGGGACAACTTTGGAGATTAAAATTTTGCTAACACACATGAGAAACTCAGTAGTTATATTGGGAAATAAAAGTAAGACAGCCTTCTAAAAAATAGGACCAAATGAAAAGAAAAGTAGATGAAAACAGAGCAGGTACAATGAGAGAACAAAGAGAAGTTCAGTATCTTGTCAGGAGTTCCAGGGAGAGAAAACGGAGAAAATTGTCTGTCCAAGTCAATAAAGAAAAAAATTCAGAGGAATGTCACAGGACTGAAGAAGAAGGTAAGCTGGAGGAAAGAGGCTGTTGAGCATAACAGATGAGACCTGACTGACATCAAGGCACCTAATTTTGAAATGTAGGAGACCTGGGGATAAAGACCAAAAAATCATCCTAGATACTTGCATTGATGAAAATAAGTCATCAATTCATGGATTACACTGACTTCAGACTGCTGAACAGCAGCTCTGCAAACAAGATGGTAAATAAATGCTTTAAAAATTCTGAAAGGGATTGAATTGTTCTCAATAAAAGAGCATTACCAGACAACAGAAAAACAATGAGCAACCCAGTCCACAAATGGGCCAAAGCAGTTCACAGAAGAGGAGGTGTCAGTGGTGAGTAAAGAGAAGACAGTAGTTTCTTAGACTCAGTAAAAGTCAAGAAATATACGTTATAACAGGTTGCATTATTATTGCCAGAGTCAAGTATTGATTACACAAGTTTGGGCTTAGAATTAGATTGTCCAAATAGCTCCAACATAGGCTTGAAGACCACTGCCAATCAAAAATCACAGCCTGATTTGAAACATGTATTCTGTTGGGGGAGTGGGGACGGATGTTAATGACATGCCCTATTGGCCAGTCTGGGGAGCAAACAGAAGCTACCATGTTTTTGTGTACAGTCTAACAATAGCTATACTGTCTATCCCCACCCTTCACCTCTAGATATCTATTATATATTTTTAAATTTATTTTTGTCGGTCCTGGGGTTTGAACTCTGGGCCTGGGCTCTGTCCCTGCGCTCTTCAGCACTAAGCAAGTGCTCTATCACTTGAGCCACAGCGCCACTTCTGGTTTTCTGGTGGTGAATTAGAGATAGGAGTCTCATGGACTTTCCTGCCTGGGCTGGCTTTGAACCACAGTCCTTAGATCTCAGCCTCCTGTGTAACTAGGATTACAGGCATGAGCCACTGGCACCCAGCCTAGATATCTATTACAGAAAATCATCTTTCTGTGCAAAAATGTCCATCCATGGAAGTACTTTGAAGTGCTACAACATGGACTTAACAAAGAAAAAAAAAGAATTTAATCTACTATGCAAAATTGACCCTAGTATACCCAGAGGAAAAAAGATATTCCAACCTGTACATACATTATGATCATGCCTTCTTTTGATATGTGATTTAGCATCTTACTGGTGAGCAAACTGGAAGAAATTACCAAAAACTACTAATAGTAGTTATCCCTGTATGATGGAATTAGAAGGAATGTAGTTTGTGTTTTGTTTTATTTTCTTTATAATGTTTTAGCTTTTTATAACAAGAATATAAACAATAAACACCAGAAGCACTCTTAAAGCAATAGCATAGGGAAATAACAATAATTACCTTGTGAGACTAACAAGTTGGAGAAAGCCAAATTTTGCAATTTTTGAGGCCACTTCTCTGGAAACTTGTGGTTTAATGGATGGTTACATGAGCCCTTTTGCAGAACTACTTTAGCCACACCAAGTACATGGAAAACGCTGGTATTACATTTTCTCCTACTCATTTTATTATTGCAGGCATAATGATATCCTCATACTTGGCTAAGACAGTGCTCTAGAGGAGTATTATGTAGGTTACCAAAAGGACCAGAGCAAGTAGCACCAGTACCACAGCTTTCTATCTGCAAGGACCTTGGAATTTATTGTAGGTACCAGTTGAGGACAGTATTTTTACCTTGTGTCCCAGATTGAGTTTTTCTTTTGTTAGATATAAACCCCCGGGGGTAGGGTTTTTTTAGAGGAGAGTCCTCACAAATTACATAAAATTTAAGGTAAATAGTTAAAACTTCTAGTTTTGTATATCCAGTAGTGGGAAATTAGATGATTTCCCCTTTTCATAGAAGTAACCCAAAAACTATATCACATACAAATCATCTTAAAATCATTAATAAGGAGAGAAGATCACTGGGCCCAGATCTAGAGTATATGTGGCCTTTTGCCTTGGGGTATGTTTTGGTACCTTTGTCAAAAATGAATTGTCTATCAATGCGTGGATTTTATTTGTGGGCACTCTATCTGTTCCGCTGGTCTCTGTCCCTTTATATTGCCCCAGTACATCGGCACTTGCCTGAGGTGAAGGGGTAGAAGGATGGGAAGAACTGTTACTGAATAATATGGTTTCTTTTTTGGGTGATCAGAATGTTTTAAAGATAGGGGGCAGAGGCTGGGAATATATTGCATAGTGTTTGCCTAGTGAGTGCAATTCAGGAACTGATCCCCAGCAGAGAAAAGAAAATATTTTAAGTAATGATACATCTGTATCAGAAAGATAGCAACTCAGTGACGCCAACACTGTCTTAGAGTATTGGAAGAAAATCTTAAATTTCAAGTAAAGGAAGAATTGAAAGAAGGGAATAATTGAAAGAAATAAAAGAAGTGAATAATTCATAGTTAAAAAGGTCTGACCAGAGCATGTCCTGGTTAATCAATATTTCAATGTTTGACTCTGGAAGAATTCCAGAGATGTTATCACTTTACCACTGGAATTGAACAGGAACAAGTTTCTGGTAGGTGGTCTCCTAAGCTTTGGCTGTTTTTTATAAGATGATAAGAATATGGCATTGTTTGTTTAAGAGACAGTTTGCCTTCTTTCATGATTATATATGAATCCTGTTCTTCCTAAAGCCCAAGGTAGTTAAAGTTTACCTGGGGCAAAGAATGGTTCAGATCAAAGAGAACAGATTCAGAGGGAGAAGAGAAGGCATGAGTATATAGTTTTCAGTTAATTCAGACTTAGCAAAAGCAGCTTTTAAGTTGCCTTTTACAGTGATTGTTTCCAACTATGAATATACTAAAAACCATTGACTTGTATATCTCCAGGTGTATATATGATTCATAAGTACATCTCAAGCTCTCACAACAAATGAATACTGTGTGATAAAATACTGCAGGTTATATCTTTCTGGGTCACTAAAGGCCAATGCAGTGGAAAGAAAAGGAATAAGGAAAATCTGTTATTTCTAGACTGTATATAGAAAATATGAAAGAATTTTCCATTGAATTATTAAAATCATCTTTAGTTTTCTGGAGATACAATTAACATATAAAATGATATTTTACATAGTGAAAGAATAAAATCAAGGAAGAGATATTTTTTGAATATCATTCATTTTAAAAAATATATGACATATTTAGAAATAACCATTAAAAATGAGTAAGCTATTCTGAGATAAATTTATAATGCATGTGCGTGCGCGTGCGTGCGTGCGTGCGTGTGTGTGTGTGTGTAAACATTCCAGTCTTGGGGCTTGAACTCAAGGCCTGAACATTGTTCCTGAGCTTTTGTGCTCAAAGCTAGCACTCTTCCACTTGAACCACAGTTCCACTTCCTGCTTTTTGTGGTTAATTGGAGATAAAAGTCTCACACATTTTTCCTGCCCAGGTTGGCTTCGAACCGCAATCTTTATTTCTGAGCCTCCTGAGTAGCTAGGATTGCAGATATGCGTCACCAACACCTGGCTAATTAATAAAAAAGAATTTGAGTGAAACTGCTTATGTTGATGAGGAGAAAATAACTATACCCAGGAAATGGAACATTCATTCTTGCATCTTTATAGTTGATAAAATCTCATTTAAATCCTACAGTTTATATAGGTACTGGTATATACCTACTACACATACGTACATGCATGTGGAATGCACATGTATGTGGCATACATGTGTGCACATGCACACGTGTGTATTCTAACATGTATATGGAAATGCAAAGACCAAAGAAAAACCAAGATGCTTCTGAATAAGGAAATAGTGTCTTTCTATCCCAAATATCAACTCTTAGCATAAAAAGCTATAGTAACTGACTTTGATAATGAAAGAAGGATAAACAATAGGCAATAAAACAGAAAAGGTGCCCAAAGGTACACCTGGCCCTTGACTTGTGAGAGAAGAGGGTCTGGCGCATGGTGGGTAGTCCCTGTGTCATACAGAAAATGTGAAGGAACTGAGGAGGAAGACAAAGCAGACTGCAGACAGGAAAGCAGACTGTGGAGTTGTTCTGTTTTGTGCTCTACAGATTAGAATCAGTAAAGTTACAGGCAGGCTGATTTGGGATTAATTTTTTTTAATTAGGGGTGACACTGATCAAGATACATTGTATTCATAAACTGCTTTGTAAAATGGTAATTCTGTTTGTACAACTAGTTAAAGATTATAAAGTAATTTTTAAAAATATTAAAGGCAGCTAGGCACCGGTGCTCACACCTGTAATCTTAGCTACTCAGGAGGCTGAGATCTTAGGATTGAGGTTCAAAGCCAGCCAATAAACCACTAGAAAACTGGAAGTGGTGCTGTGGCTCAAGCGGTAGAGGCTTGCCTGAAGCTGAAGAGTGCAGGGAAAGTGCCCAAGCCCAGAGTTCAAGCTCCACAACCAACAACAACAACAAAAAACTGGGTTGGGAAGGTGGCTCAGTGGTAGAGTACTTGCCTTGCATGCATGAGGCCCTGGGTTCATTTCCTCAGCACCACATACGTAGAAAAAGCAGGAAGTGGTGCTGTGGCTGAAGTGGTAGAGCGCTAGCCTTGAGCTGAAGAACTGAGGGACAGCGCCCAGGCCCAGAGTTCAGGCTCCATGACTGACCAAAAAAATAAATAAAATTAAGGCTGCTCTGGGAGCAGGTGGCTCATGCCTGTAATCATAGCTACTCAGGAGCCTGAGCTCTCAGGACCACAGTTCAAAGCCAGCTTGGGAAGGAAAATCCATGAGAGTCTTTTTTTTTTTTTTTTTTGTTGGGTTGGGGCTTGAACTCTGGGCCTGGGCGCTTTCCCTCAGCTTTTCAGCTCAAGGCTAGTGCTCTACCACTTGAGCCACAGCACCACTTCAGTTTTCTGGTGGTTTATTGGAGATAAGAGTCTCACGGACTTTCCTACCTGGGCTGGCTTTGAATCTTGATCCTCAGATCTCAGCCTCCTGAGTAGCTAGGATTACAGGCGTGACCCACTGGGCCCCGGCTCTCATGAGACTCTTATCTCCAATTAACCACCAGAGGGGGGGAGGGGGAACAGAAGTGGCACTGTGGCTCTAGTGGTAGAGCAGTAGCCTTGAGCTGAAGAGCTGAGGGACAGCACCCAAGTCCAGAGTTCAAGGCCCACAACCAACAAAAAATAAAAATAAAATATTAAATGCTGAATGTGGTTGTATATACCTGTAATCCCAGCACTGGGGGGGGGGGGCTGAGGCAGGTGGATCATGGCTAAAACGTTGCTAGACACTACATGTGTTCTCAAATTCTCCAACAAAATCTCATTATAATTATCCTCCACTTTACAGTGGAGGAAAACTGAAGCATTACAGCAGCTGAATGATAAACTTAACTTGCTGATAAATGAAAACACAGACAAGGAACCCCAGGTATTCTGATTTCCTTTTCCTGTAGCACTCAAGGTAAAGCTTCTGGTCAGCATTTCTTTCTTTCCCCAACACGCACCAAAAAGCACATTAACACATGCCTACTCTCTCCCTGCTTCATACTCCTATAAATCTACTGATTTCAGTTGAAAACCAGATTGCTCATTACCTAGAGAGATTCAATGACAGATAGCTGCTATGAGGACCTGGCTCAGACCCTGGCCAGGTTACTTACTGCCTCAGCAAAGCCTGCCTGAGTCATATGCCTCCTCTGGGATTCATACTTTTATTGAGGGGCAGGCAGCACTGAATTCAATTCAGGGTTTTGTGCTTGCTAGGCAGGGGATCTACCACTTGAGCCATGCACCCAGCCCTCTTCAGTTATTTTTCCAAACAGGTCTCAAATTTATGCCCAGACTGGCCTAGATTATGCCTAGATTATGATCCTTCTATTTACATCTTACACACAGTTGGTGATACAGGTACGTACCACCGTGCTCAGGTCTTTATGTGTTGAAATGGGAATGGAGGTATCAATCTTTTTTTTCTTTTGTATCTCCTCCAGGCTGGTCTTGAACCACAATCCTCCACATCTGTTTTTCCCATGTAGCTATAGCCACAAGTATGATCCACTATATCTAGCTGGGACTCAGATTTCTAAGCATTAACATAAGATCTTAGGTTGATTCTCTCAGGCATTATATAATGTGGTATTCTAGCTTTGAAAAGCAGGCAGCCCTAGCCACGGCCTCCAGAATGTTCTTTTCCCTGTAATTTTCCTCCTGAATTCCCTGAAACCTATGCTTAGCATGAGATTGATGAGAGAATTGCACATATGGTCGTTTTAACATTGACTGGGGATGAGGATTCTTTTCCACTGATATACTGTCTGAAAGAGATGGCTATAAACCAGGGTGACCACAGTATTTACAAAGGTATTTAATGAAAAAGAAGACCTTGGCAACTCATGAAACCCATCACTCATGGTGGTGGGATAAAGAGACATTCACTTGAGGTTTAATAAATCAAAACATAGTGTTTGTCATAGCCTCATTTTTTCCTCATTACAGATGGATGATGATATCATTTTCATTTCCCTTGGAATCTTTTTGTGTCCAGGAAAAGGAAAGACTAACGTTAACTGCATTTCTTATGCTGTATTTTTATTTTTAAGAAGAATCTTAGTTTTTACCAGATATGTGGAGGTTCTGTCTCTTTCTCCCTCCCCTCCCCTCTCTTCCTCTTTTTCTCTCCCCTCTCTCTCTCTCCCGCTCTTTCTCCCCCCCTCCTTCCCTCTATCTCCTCTTTGTGTGTGTGTGTGTGTGTGTGTATGCGCACGCGCACACGCCTGCATGCATGCCCACATGTGTGAAAAAGGATTGACCTGGGAGTATTCTATGTGCTAAGTATAAGTTGTACTACTGAGCTATAACCCATCCCCAGAAGATTTTCAGTTAGCTTTCCCTCCCTCGTTTTCTCCATATGAAACTGTTGATATATTTTTTCAATACTGGGGATTGGACTAAGGGTCTCATGGATACTAGGCAAGCACTCTCTGTATCCCTGAACTGCACACCTAGTTCTGCAATACTAATGTTAAAAAGAAAACTAGAACTTTTCCCCAAACTGCAGCAGAAGAAAAATTTCATAATTGTTGAGAGACATAAAGAAGAAAACTAAAGCCAGGTACCAGTGGCTCATGCCTGTAATCCTAGCCACACAGGAGGCTGAGATCTGAAGATTATGGTTCAAAGCTAGCCCAAGCAGGAAAGTCTGTGAGACTATTACCTCTAATTAACCACCAGAAAATCGGAAGTGGTGCTGTGGCTAAAGTGGTAGAGCACTTGCCTTGAGCTGAAGAACTCAAGGACAGCATCCAGACCCAGAGTTCAAGCCCCATGACTGACCAAAAAAAAACACAAAAAACTAAAATCATAAGGACAACATAGATGTGATAAATGGTGTATAAATAGCATTTCATAGTACAGTGCTTGCCAAAGTGAAGAGTTTGAGGGTTCCCACTTATTAGGCACAAATAAGTGTAACATCTACCTTGCCACAGTGAAGAAATATTAATGTTTTGTTACTGTTAGTAAATCTGTATTATTCTGCTCAAACCTCAAGCCTCTACTTTCCGATTGCTTGTTCTTTTCTTCGTTAAATATCTCTTCCAAGAAGGGACCTCCAACTCCACAGGTCTCCCTCTGCACAACAGGCGTGCCTCTCTACCTCCTTTAGATTATGAATGAAAATTTCTGTTTCCTCCAAAAATTTTGTAAGATCCTTGTGGATTTACACTTATGTGTATCTGTGATTAAGTTATAAATAGATTTTTATAAAGTGCATTTTCAGTTCATCATTGAAATGCATAACAATAATGCATAGACCTGACAGTTGACTAGAATAAAAAAAATCTCTAAGATATCAAATTTACTGTCTCTGTATTAAACAATGGCTTGAGGCATAGCTCAGTGAGAGAGCATAGCCTTACCATGTCCAAGGCCCTGTGTTTAGTCCCCAAGACTACAATACAAAACAAAGCCAAGTGTGAGCACTTCTGTGATTGGAGAAATGCCAGCTGTTTTGGAAACAAGCAAGAGAGTATTACGTGCAGTTAGTCAGAAGTGTATAGCAGCAATCAGCACAGATGATCCCCTGCCTCCAAAACCTTTAGTCTTGTGTTTTACAGCCCCACTCTGTTTTGTCTCACTTCTCCATCTCTTTTGGTAGTTGTTCCTCCTCCTCTTTTCCCTCCTCCTCCTTTAAGGAATCATGGTGGTCATGATGCTAAAAGTTAGAGTGAAATGGCCAGATCATATACAACAGGCTTTGGAAATGGCATTGAAGGCTAAACGAGAAGAAGCTAATTGGGCTGCATTTTGAAAAGAAATGGAAATGAGATACCATTTAAAGACTACTGTATTAATTTAAGAAAGGGAGATTTTAGCTGGGCACTACTGGCTCACACCTGAAACTGCTCAGAAGACTGAGATGTGTGGATCACAATTTGAAGAAATTATAGAAAAGGCCTAAAGATTCCATCACCAAATAATCTACAAAAAACTAGGCTGGAGGTGTGGTTGGTGTGGTAGAGCACCAGCCGTGAGCAAAAACAGCCAAGTGAGAGCTTGAAGTCTGAAGTTTGGCACACGTACACACACAGACTGTTGAGCAAGGTTTACAGGAAATAAAGAGAATTCTGCAACTAGCCACAGAACAAGAACTTTCATAGATTAATGGACATATCAAATGGACTATTTGGGTCATTTTATCAAAAATGCCAAGCAGTTCTATTCTAGCATTTATCTTACAAATTGTTGTACAAATATACACAAACCTCTTTATGGATATTATTGGAAGATAGAAAGTAGTAAAAAGCCAGGTAACCCAAATGATTGTAAGTAGAAATTAAATTACAATATATGACCAGATTCTGGGGAGACACAGAGTAGAAGCATGGTGGGTCTGCCTCCCCACCTAGACAGTTGCACTGACACAGTCTGTCTGATGTAACTAGTTTGGAATTCTGAACGCTACTGAGGTCTTACAACATCCCAGAGGAACGCATGTGTAGTAAATTGTGGTTAATTTGGCTAATTTCATCTTTTAGCACAGTAGCAACAACCCCCAGCCTAGTTCCCTGGCATACAGCTATGCTCAAACCTTTAAGTGGTTAAGTAACCTAAACTTTGTGGGGGCCAGCATAATCAGGATTTGTCCTCTGATTGTTTCTGATCACAGAGATGTGGAGAGTGTGATGAAATTGTGGTTGTCCTTCCTTGTGCTACAGCAAACCCTTCATCCTCAGGCTAAAGCAACTTCCAGAGGACTTAAAGGGCCAGCAGCTCATCCTCCTCTGCTTCTCCCTGTTGTCTTCTCTTTCTCTCATTCCCACTATGGGAACAAGACAGTGCAGACTAGGACATTGCAAAGTAACTGCACACACAAGGAAAATACAAAATTGACTTAGTGAGTGCTGCAGGAAAGGCACCAGTTCTGAGTATAGATCTAAGAAGACATTAAGTTTATGTCTCAGGCTGATTCTTGGCTCAGAGAAAGCCTATCACAATTACAAAAAGAAATTAAGACACAAAATACAAGACAGGCACTGGTGGCTCATGACTTTTAGCTACTCAGGAGGCTTAAGATCTAATGACTGCAGTTCAAAACCAGCTCAAGCAGGAAGTTTGTGAGACTCTTATATCCAATTAACCACCAAAAGCCAGAAGGCATGAGTTCAAGCTCACATACTGGCAAAGAAAAAGAGACAATGGTAATTATCAAGACAGAAGAAAGAAAACAGACTGAAAAAAACTGAACCCAAATGAACTACACAACTTGTAGGTGGTGATGGGAGGGAAAACTGGAAGTGAGCAAGGGAAGGGGTGACATTGTTCAAAAAGAAATGTACCCTTTACCTGACTCATGTCACCCTCTGTACATCAGCTTTGTAATAACAAAAAAGAGAAAAGAAAAAACCCAGCCTATGGGACCTGTGGGACACCATCAAGCAGACTAGACTGACATCTACAATGCAGAATTTGTCACAGGGGAAAAGAGAAGGAGGCAGAAGACTTAAAGAAATTTTTGAAAGCACAAAGACAGAAGCAACTTGCAACATATAAAGAGTTCATAGTAAGATTATCAGTAGATCTCTCACCAGAAACTTTGGAGAGCCAAAGCCATGGGCTTTTTTTCAACATGCTAAGAAAGAAAGCCAGGCACTGGCAGCTCACACCTGTAATCCTAGCTGTTCAGAAGGCTGAGATATGAGGATCATGGTTCAAAGCCAGCCCAGGCAGGAAAACCCTACTCAAAAAGGGGGGGGGGAGAGGAGGAGGAAGAAGAAAAAGAAAAAGAAAGCTGGAAATGGAGCTGTGGCTCAAGTGGTAGATAGCTAGCCCTTACAAAAAGAAACTCAGGGAAAAAGCCCAGGCCTTGAACAAAAGTATCCTTTCACAATGAGGGAGACTCTAATTCTAGCACTCAAAAGGCTGAGAGAGGATGATCAAGTCAAGGAATGTCTTAATTTCTTAAATACTGAAGGTATCACCACCTGCACTGTAAGACATGCTCCAGCAGTTCTGCAGGATAAAATGATAGGATCCCAGATAGTAACTAAGTACTACCTAAAGAAGTAAGTTTCAATAAGAAAGTAAATGCTTAGTTGTAAAAGCTTATATTAATTTAACACCAGTACTCTCTGTTTTCAAAATAATTTGAGAAGCTAGCTGGGCACTGGTGGCTCACATTTGTAATCCTAGCTATTCAGGAGGCAGATATAAGGATTGTGGTTCAAAGCCACCTCAAGCAGGGAAGTCTATAAGAGTTCAAGTCCCAGGACTGGAAAAAAAAAGGTTAAAGGACAGTATCCATGCCCTGGGTTCAAGCCCCAGGATGGGGGGGGGGGGAGAGGGAGAAAGGGGTGGGGAGAGGGAGAGAGGGAGAGGGAGAGGGAGAGATTAGCTGCTTGAGAGCTATGAAGATTGACCAAAAACAAATCATTTGGAGGCTGATTTTTTTTGCCCTCTCTTTTATTGCCTATATTCTATCAGGATGTCCTAGGTACTCTTTCTGGGGAAAAAAATAATTCCTATTTCTATTCCATGCTTCTTATTGTAACGGTTTCATTGTGATTGTTAAAAGATTCTTGTGGTAAGGTGCTGAAACCCACTTCAAAGAAGCCCATGTATGAGAATGTAGATAGGAGGAAGACTGAAGAAAATTATTGTATGAAAGTGCAGAACAACTCACAAAAACTCTCAAGAGCTGGAATCAGGAATGGGGAATCTCTTCTCATCAACAAAATCTGCAGATTCTCAACCTCACTTTCTTTTTCTGGGGTTTTATATTGCCTTATCCCCACCACTTTCTATAACTCTAGTTCATTCTTTCAAAAAGTGTTGTCTTCTGCAGTACAGCTGTTGCTGTGTTGTCAGGCATGTGGCCAAAGGACCCATCTGTGTGTCTTCAAGTCTGTATCCTCAGTTCAAACAACTTCCCAGATGGGTGGTCTGGCTCTCAAGTTCAGATTTATCCAAGACATTCTTCTTAGGCCAGCTTGGATCATATGTCCATCCTGGTCCTAGTTGCAGCGTGTGCAGGCGTAGCTGGGTAGGAGTAATATAGGTTACTATGGATTGAAGCATATATTCAGCAAATATATGCTTAATATAGTAATATAGGTTACTATGGAGTTGAGCATATATTCGTCTGTGTGGACTGTCACTTGTTAAAGCCTTTGTAAAGAAGAGAAAAGTTATTACTATTTAATATAATTTTCTTCTGAATAGAACTGCTGTGTAATCTAATACAAGCTTTATACCTATTAATTTGCCAGAAACTTTTGATTATTTTCTTTTCCATTAATTCATTTGTAGTAGTATTTATAAGTGCTTCTAGGCATCTTATACTGTTTTTAGCTCTGTCTCATGAGAACTATAATTTGGTGTAAGATGCAAAGACAGTGCTTGGTTTGATTCTTAACTTTTTTTTCTGAATTAAAGAGATGGAGTTTTTTTCTTTTTCTTTGTAAGGTAATTTAAAAGCATTAGTTATAACATGCACTGTCCTCAGTGAGTATGAGTTGTTTGGCTTTCAAACTGACTAATTTCAAGCAGGCTTTAGTGAAATAAACAATAGTTTCTCTATGAAATCACCACATAGAAGCTGGAGGAGCTGTGCCATCATCTGTTTATGCTAGTATGCCATTTGGTGTCTATAATTCAGAACAGAAGTGAATTTGAAATGTTTACATGCTGAAAATAGCTTCTTTATGTTGTTATAAGGAAACTAAGTTGCGAGAAACAAAAAAGCCACCATTTAAAAGGCCAAATTATAAGTCTTTATTGGAGAGCTGGAGGACTGCTGGAGGACTGCTGGTGGACTCTTTTCTCAAAGACCAGCAGCCCTGAATGCAACTAACACAAAGCTTATATAGGCCAGAACCAAATAAGGTGAGTGGAATTAAACTTAAGGAAGTGTAGGACACTTAAACCTAATAGAAGTTAAATATAAACAAGCCATCGAGGGAAACAACCAGGAGCAATCAAGGGTCAATTATTTGGAAAAGCATAGACCCAGTCTCCTTACTTCATTGTCAGGAGGAGAGCATTCACAATGATTGAGCACTCCGTAGTAACCAAGTTCTGTTTATGATCTGGTGGCTCCGTAGTGTTTGGTGTTAAATAGGACAAATATTGATCACACCATGGTGATAAGTTAGTTCCACTTCCTTATACTATTTCAGCAACCCTACTGCTTTCTCAATCCTGGTACAGCCACTTCCTGAGGTACCATTGACATGACTACTATCTGTAGTACTGCAAAGTTTTTCCACACAAATCCAACCCAGCATAAGTCAGCCACTTCTGGCTACACTTGTGTGTGTGCATGCATGTGTGTATATTTATGCACATACACATGCCAGTGCTTCAACTCATGGCCTTGTGTTTTTATTTGGCTTACTTACAGCTGATGCTCTGCCACACCAGCCATGCCTCTAGTCTGGCATTTTGCTGGCTACTTTGGAGGTGAGGTCTTAGGAACTTTTCTGTCCTGGCTGACTTTGAATGGCGATCCTCCTCCTTTGAATTGCATCCTGAGTAACAAGGATTACAGGTGTGAGCCACTGGGTCCAGTTAACACATTGTTAGGAAGATAACACTAGTAGAGAATCAAGAAGCTGACTCAGTTGTTATTGTCTGATTGCTGACAGCCTCTTAATCCTTGCCCTCTGTTTGCCCCTTCTGCCTCACGTCCAGGCAAATTGATAGGAAAATTCCCATTGTGGTGCTAGCAGGCACTTACTGCCTCATCAAGCAACCTTCAGTCCTGCACTGGCTCCTCAGAAAGCCACATGCAAGCGCTACTTTCTTTATTCTTGGTGCACACAAGGCTGTCAGTCACGCTTTCAGTCGAGGTACCAAACCAGCTTTTGAATGAGGATGTCTATCCATGCTCTATAGAGCAGCCACACCAAATGTGTAGAGACAGCAGGGACAGCCCGGCCTGGTACACTGCTGCTAAGGGAAATGTGCCTTGCACTTCCCATCCCACCACAGCTGCCCTCCCTTTGCTGAGGCATTGTTCCTCCAGCCTACATGTGGTTCTGCTTGGGTGGGTTTCACCCATCCCTCAGTTAACACACATACAGTGAAACTTTAGCAGAAGCTACTTTATAGTAAAAACACATTTGCTAACTGCCTAGATAATTAGGTAAAAATGGATTCTCTCACCAAAAAGAAAAAAAAAAGACTTGTGTAAATATGGCCAACCATGTGACTACATCTACCCCTTGTACCATTTTAACTATACCGAGAGCTAGGTTCAGTATGGTATGTTTAAGGTGTGAAGTCAAGCTCAAAAGAAAGAAGTACAAAATTCCCAAGAGCCAATAGTAAGAAATCACAAATGCTGAGACTCGAGGCTCCCATAGACTTCAGAGCAGATGGGGCTCAGGGCTGGGGGGCTCCTATCCAGATGCCTTTGGTCAACATTGGGTGGTGTTTGGGGGATGAGAGCAGTGCTCTTCCCAAGATTTGGAGCCTTAGACACTTCCCTGTCATTGTTGAAAGGATGAAACTGCCAGCTAGCTTGGGAATATGCAAGGAAGTTTGTTACTGAAGGAAAAAAAAAACAAACTCAAAATCTCTGGCATAGGTCTGTATGTATGTCCTACCTAACCTGTGATCTAGATAGAAACCCAGGTCTAAAAATGGCTTAAGTGGTAAATATAATGAACTCCCTAGCTCTGCAGGAAGCCACCATGAAATTGTCCTGGAGGGCCATTTTTATAACAGTACTCACTGAACTGTCACAGAAAACATGCCTCTTACAGAAGGGAAGTGAGACTAAAAAATTATCCTTTACTTAAAAAAAAACTCCATTATGTGAGAATTATAGGACAATTTGGATAAGACTGTAAAAAGATACCAGAGTGATAACAGGACAAACATAAGAAAACAAAAAGGTTTTTTAAAAGCCATAAGGACAGGAAGATAATACAATGGAAATGTAAGAATATAGTTTAAAAACATGGAATAGAGCAGTTCAACATACATCTAATTAGAATTTTCAAAAATAAAGACAGGCATTATATTCAAAGAGGATTAGAGAGAGAGAAAAAAAAAACACCAGGCCTGGTGGCTCAGTCCTGTAATCCTAGCTGCTTGAGAGGCAGAGATTGGGAAGGTCAAGGATTGAGATCAACTTAGGCAAAAAGTTTATCATGCCCCATCTGAACCAATTAAAAGCTAGGCACACTAAAGTGTGCCTGCCTGTCATCCAAGGACTGCAGCCTTAGAAGGCCCACACATAAACATGAGACCCTATTCGAAAAATAAAGTAAAAAAAGACTGTGCATGGCTTAAGGTAGAGCACATAACCAGCACAAGTATGGTCTTAAGTTCAAACCCCAGTATTGCTTTTAAAAAAATCAGTTTGGAAAAGTTATAAAGTCCTAAGTATAGTAAATTAGAAAATAAAGAAAAAACACTAGACTTCCTTCCAACTCCGTAGGTTACCTTTACTGAACATTTCATTTATATGGAATCACATAATCTGTGACTTTGTGTCCTTGGCATCAATCATGTTATAGAAGACACGAGCATTGCTTTCTTTCTGTTGCTCAAGCGTGGACATGCCACATTTGCTTATCCATTCACCAGTTGAAGGAAATTAGATTATTTGAAGTTGTCCATAATGGGCTGGGAAGGTGGCTCAGTGGTAGAGCCTTGCCTTGCATGCCTGAGGCCCTGGGTTCGATTCCTCAGCACCACATAAGCAAAAAGGAAAAAAGCCAGAAGTGGCACTGTGGCTCAAGTGGTAGAGCGCTAGCTTTGAGCTGAAGAGCTGAGGGACAGCGCCCAGGCCCAGAGTTCAGGCCCCACAACCGGACCCCCCCAAAAAAAATGAAGTTGTCCATAAATAATAACGCTGCTGTAACTTTGATTACTGCATGGACATTTATTTTTTATGAGTGGGATTACTGGGTTGTATTGTGAACTCATGCTTGCTTCCTATGGAACTGCCAAGTTATGGTGATATCACAGAAAATGGCAACATAGGACACTCAGAGAATCAATGAGTCCAGCAAAACCCTCATAAACTGGCAACACTTGAAAACCTAAGCATTACCAGAACTCTGGGATCTGATGAAATGCCTGTAGAGACTAGAGGAGCAGGTGAAGAGGGGGAAGCTAGACTTCAGCAGGGCCTCATTCTCTTGGCTGCCTATCTTCTGTCATTCATCCCTATGGTAGCGATGACCACAGCAGTCCATCTTCCTGATGCATCTTGTGGGTGCCAGGAAACAAATGCAAACCTTCTTCAAATACTGTGGTTATATATTCTGACTTCCCCTGGTAGTTCCCAAAGGGACCAGAGCAGGGGCTAGTCCTTTCTGAGAAATACAACATCTATACACAGCTACAGAGTGTTCTATCTGTGCCTGAAGAACAAGCTGGGGCTGACGGGAAAGCAACAGGATAGATCCAAAGGTCCTAGGAAGGAAGCTTAGGAGGAGTTTCTTAGGGGAGAAAGGGGGCTTGAGGTGGCCTCCACATTTACCACGGGAAATACTGTAACATTGAAGCCTGAGACCTGCGAGAGGCTAAGGCTGCACCTCTGACAGGACCAGCAGGAGTGAAGGCTAGGGCACAGTGGTGGGCAGAGGGCCTCACACTCCACCTCAAAGCCAAGCAGCAAAGGCCTAGGAAGTTTTTTTGTTTTTTTTTTTCTCCCTGTGGGCTCTAGGCATCTAAGAGCTCTCTCAGTGAGGTCACTGGCTGACTGTGAGATAATACAGTAGACGTTTCAGTGACCACACACAAGCAGGAACAATCTTTGCAAAAATCATTAGGAAAAGTCATTAAACAGAAAACTGCAGCCCTCAGCAATCAACAGCAAATTCACAGGACAAGGGAGAGTATGGTTCCCAGAGCTACCATATTCTAGTAGTTAAAATGTCCAATTTTTATTTATTTATTTTGTCGGTCATGGGGCCTGAACTCTGGGCCTGGGCGCTGTCCCTCAGCTTTTCAGCTCAAGGCTAGCACTCTACCACTTGAGCCACACAGCTCTACTTCTGGCTTTGTCTGCTTATGTGGTGCTGAGGAATCGAACCCAGGGCCTCATGCATGCAAGGCAAGCACTCTACCACTGAGCCACCTTCCCAACCCAAATGTCCAGTTTTTAACAGAAGCAAAAATACAGGGCATAAAAGAAAAGCTGACAGAAACCAGCTTGAAGAAGCCCAAGTAGTGGATTTACTAGACAAAGACTAAAGGAACTGTCGTAACTCAGAAAAAACTATAAATGAACTAAAGAAAATAATATAGGAACAAAATGAGTATTAATAATGAAACAAATTATAAAAAGGAACCAAATTGGTATTTTCATACAGTGGAATAAACAGGTATGCAATAGCATAAAATAGTAAAGTATGGATGACTCTTGAAAATCTTTTTTTTTTTTTTTTTTGGTCAGTCATGGGGCTTGATCTCTGGGCCTGGGCACTGTTGCTCAGCTCTTCAGCTCAAGGCTAGAGCTCTACCACTTGAGCCACAGTGCCATTTCCAGTTTTCTGGTGGTTAACTAGAGATGAGAGTCTCACGGACTTTCCTACCCAAGCAAGCTTTGAACCGTGATCCTCAGATCTAACCCTCCTTAGTAGCTAAGATTACAGGTGTGAGCCACCAGTGCCCGGCGACTCTTGAAAATCATATGTTCAGTAAAAGAAGCTAGACACAAAAGATTACATATTGTATAGTTCTATTTATATGAACTATTTAAAATAGATAAATTCATAGAAACAAATGAGATGTTGGTTGCCAGAGACTAAGGGGAAAAGAAATGGGATTAGCTAGTTAATGATGTAGCTTTTAATATGAAATTAATGAACATGTTTTGGAAGTGGCTAGAGGTAGTGATTACACTGAGAATGTACTAAGTATTGCCAGATTGATCACTTTAAATGTTTAGTTTTATGTAAATTAGAAGAGCTATGGGCTTAAAAGGGTACCTAATGTACCTTCTCCCTCTCCATAGTTCTCCCCTCAAAACATGGTGTCAGAAATAAAGTTATTTACAGAGAGAAAAAAATGTTAGTTAATTTGTCAGACAAACCCTCAGTGTTTTGTTCTTGTTCTCTGCAAAAAAGATTAGGTAATCTTTTTGTTGTTGTTTATTTGTTTCTTGCTAGTCCTGAAGCCTGGGCCCTGTCTTAGGCTTCTTTTGCTCAATGCTAGCACTCTACCACTTGAGCCACAGTGCTATTTCCAGCTTTTTGCTGTTTATGTGGTTCTGAGGAGTCGAGCCCAGGGCTTCATGCATGCTAGGCAAGCACACTACCACTAAGCCACATTCCCAGCCCAGATTAGGTAACAATATCAGAGAGGGGGTGTGTCTCTCCAGCCACATATCTCTAGAAGTCCCAGAGCTGGCCCTGAGTTAGTGATACAAGAGGATTCTCCCTGCCAGAGGTGTGTGTGCAGCCCATAAGGAGTGAACATAAAATACCTGCATTACTAAGAAATGGAAGGGGACAGTTTTTACTCTGCCTGTAATATATACATACCATTTCAGGATTTAAGAAAAACATCTTTTAGAAAAAAGAAAAAGGAAACTTGCACATCGTTTTACAAAGCAGCTACTGTGGCAACAATGTGTAATCCCCCACTTTCTGCACTCTCTCCACACTTGTTATTGTCTATCTTTTCTTGCCATAGCTATTCCAACCGTGTGAAATGCTTCTTTATGCTTTTAAGGAAAAGCTGAACTAAGCATCCTGCAAATTCTTTTTTCTTTCAAGTTATTTATTTTTTTAATGTTTTTGTCGGTCCTGGGGTTTGAACCTGTGCTTGGGCACTGTCCCTGAGCTTCTGTGCTCAAGTCTAGTGTTCTACCAACTGAGCCATAGCTCCACTTCCTGCTTTTTGTGGTTAATTGGAGATAAGAGTCTCACTGACTTTCCTTCCTGCGTTGGCTTTGAACTGTGATTCTTAGATCTCAGCCTCCTGAGTAGCTAGGTTTACAGGTATGAACCACCAATCCCCCCCACTCGAGTTATTTATGATAGCTCTGTCGGTGAACGCCTGTCTAAGCTACTTGGTCTTATACAATGTAATTGTAGTCTAAGTTAAGAATAATCACATGTTCACATTTCCTGATTATCAGTTTTTATCCTATTTTCATAGGTTGTATAATAATAGTGTATTTGTCTGATAAACAGAAACTATACAGTATCACCCTGGACCCTTCCTCCTCCCTCCTCCCAAAGGGCTTATTATTTCTGAGAATGTGCTGGTTGGTCCCCTCGGTAGAAGCTTGGCGACTAAACCCTTCTTCCATGTAGGCTATAGTTAGGTAAATGCTTTCACATGTCCATAAGTGTTAGCATAAGCCAGTCATTTAAGAGCACGATATGGGAACATCATTATCTCATTCACCCACTAAGGGTGTGGGACAGAAAAGACCCGAAGATCTCTGCAAGTGCTCCTGAGAGATAACTGTAGCAGGGGAGTAGTCCTCTGATGGGGTTTTTGGGGTACAGAATCAAGAGGGCTTCTTTCTCTGATTCTGCTCCACATAATGGATTATTAAGCACTGTCGAACTGGTTCATCTCAATGCATTGATCTGTTTTGTAGGAGCAAATGACACGTCTCCTTTAGTCTTCATACTTAACGCAGTTGCACCTATAATCCTGTTCCTGTTACAAATGTATAAATAGTCACTGCGCTTAAAGATACTTAATTGTTAAAAACATAATAGAACTCCTGTTTGTTTCAGGCTAAAAGGTGTGTTTGAAGAAGTTGGAGTCTGTCTTTTGGTTGCTCTCCCTTTAAGAAAAGAGTGGACAGCTTGGCTGCCTTGGCTCTGGCTCTCTGTTTCCATTCCTCTTGTTGGCCCAGCTCTGCACAATCAAAGTTAGCCGTTATGCAAGCCTGCAGGCCTCAGGGACCCTTGTCCTGCTCAGCCCTTGAGCACAGCATCTGTGTGTTTCCAAATAAAGCTAAGAACTGTGCAGTCCTTTTCCTTTTATTTATTTATTTTTTTGGTCAGCCTTAGCTTCTGGAAACTAGTGTTTCTTCAAGTTTATTTAACCCTACAAGCTAGCTGAATTACTTTTTAAAAGATGTTTATTATTTTTAATTGTCACAAGTTGAATTATTAGTAGAGGAAGATTGTAAAAGATAATTAGAACCAAGGTGCTAGTGGCTCACATGTGTAATCCTAGCTACTCAAGAGGCTGAGATCTAATTATCCTGGTTCAAAGCCAGCCTGGGCAAGAAAGTCCGTGAGATTCTTATCTCCAGTTAACCATCAAAAAGCTGAAAGTGAAGCTGTGGCTCCAGTAGTAGAGTGCTAGCCCTAAGCAAAAAAGCTAAGGGGCAGCACCTAAGCCCTGCATTCAAGCTCTAATACCAGCACACACACAAAGAAAAAGGCTAGAAGCTCACAAGTATTGAAGCACATGTCTACAACTAAATCTTCATCTAATGAAGATTTCTAAGTTGACCCATTTATCTTACTGTAGTTACTTATAATTGAGCCTAATTATCATCATATAAGCATATAGAAAAGGCATATATAAATTAGTACAGCCATCAGAGCTGCAGAGCAGGAAACAGAATATGAGCAGTTTCCAGAAACCTCTTCATTCCTTCCCAGTCATTCCTTCCCTCAGGCAAACACTCTCGGGACTTCTATGGAAGGACCCATCTGCTAACATGGAGAAGGCCAGTCTTGGGCAGTGTCCTAGGAGGCTGAGCTTAGTGTGTAACTCCAGACAGTTCTGGTTGCTATAGGTGCTCTATTGTATGGACATGCCACAAAGCATTCCTGAGCAGTCCCTGTTCTGGTCATTTTGAGCTGGGCTGCTGTGAGTGGGTTAGCACATAGTCAAAAAAAATATATATATATACATTACATATATGTATTATATATACATGTATTATATATATGTATTATATTTAGGCTGGACCTGATGAATCATAGCGAATATATGTCCCATATTGCCCGGTAGTTTTCCAAAGTAGCTGTGCCAGTATATCCTCTCAGCAGCATAGAGGAGGGTTCCAGCTGCTCACACTTGTTTCAGCACTTTTTTTAAAGCTGTTCTTAGCCATGTAAGTGTGCATGTAAAGGTAACCTTTTAGTCTTAATTTGCATTCCCCTATGCAGTGTTTACTTTGTTCACTTGTCAATACCAGCGTTTAACCCCATGCCTGTGTTTTTTTATAGGGCCATACAGGGAATGAGATATAAACCCAATTCACAATGGCCTAAGGAAAACAGAAATAACAGAAACAAACTGCTTCTGTAGCTCTAGGAGGGCGGGAGTAGTTCTGATCATGAGAGTGGCTGTCTTTGGAGAGGGCCACCCCCAGCTATCCAGCAACCCCTAAGGTACCTTTCCCTGCACCCATATCTCAGTTTCAGGAAGCTGTCTGCTATGGGTGAAGCACTGTTAGTGCTATGATGAACTGGGTTGGGCCTGAGCATAGATGATCAGAATTTGTCCTCTGGGCAAAGTAAAACCGGTCTGGGGCCATCTGCCATAGAGTCACACTAGGGACACCCCTGTTCTGTCAACTCATTTTGAATGAATAAGTCAGTTTAAGCTTATCATATTGTGCAGGGTGATCTGATGTATTTTTAATAAGGGTTACACAAAGCCATTTTAGGACAGCAGAGGATTTCCTTCTGCCTTTATTTCCCCTAATCTAAGAGAGATTCTACACTGAAATATTAGTGGTTATAAAATGTTTTGCCTGTCCGTGGATGACCTGCTGAGTATATAAATGAAAACACAGTAGTTGCTACTCTTCTATTATCTCCTTTGAGTTTTAAGGCAAGCCCATAATAAGCTGGTTCCTTCCTCCTGCCTGGGCCAGCAGTGAAGGGGAACAATGATTAGTGCTTGTGGAGCTGCTCCTGTGGTCTGTGGCCAGACAATGAAGCAGGGATAATTCTAGGACCCAAATAAAAACTACGCATTTGTTCTTTTTTTTTTGGAGGGGGGGGGTCCGGTCGTGGGGCCTGAACTCTGGGCCTGGGCGCTGTCCCTCAGCTCTTCAGCTCAAGGCTAGCGCTCTACCACTTGAGCCACCAGCTTTTTTTTTCTTTTTGGCTTATGTGGTACTGAGGAATCGAACCCAGGGCCTCATGCATGCAAGGCAAGCGCTCTACCATTGAGCCACTTTCCCTGCCCCACATTTGTTCTTAAAATTATTTTTTTCTGTGTATGCCAATCCTGGAGCTTGAACTCAGAGCCTAGTTACTGTCTCTGAGCTTTTTTGCTCAAAGCTAACACTCTACCGCTTAAGCCATAGCTCCACTTCCTGCTTTTTTTCTTCTTTTTTTTTTTTTTTGTCGGTCGTGGGGCTTGAACTCTGGGCCTGGGCGCTGTCCCTCAGCTCTTCAGCTCAAGGCGAGCTCTCTGCCACTTGACCCACAGCACCACTTCCAGTTTTCTGGTGGTTTATTGGAGATAAGAGTCTCACAGACTTTCCTGTCCAGGCTGGCTTTGAACCAACCACGATCCTCAGATCTCAGCCTCCTGAGTAGCTAGGATTACAGGCATGAGCCACCAGCCCCCAGCTCACTTCCAGCTTTTTGGTGATTGATAAAAGAGTCTCTTGGACTTTCCTGGCTGTGCTAGCTTCAGATCCTCAGATCTCAGCCTCTTGAGTAGCTAAGATTACAGGCATGAGCCACTGACACCTGACTTGTTTTTTTATATTACTGGGGTTTGAACTCAACGTCTTGTGCTTGCTAGGCAGGGTACTCTACCGATTTAGCCATGTCCTCAATTTAACCCTTCTAAAGTGGCAGTAAAAGCATGCACAGTAAAGAAGAGAAGCAGTAAAATGTTGGAAGCTAGGAAGCAGATGAAAATAGTGTTTGGTTAAGACCAAAGAAAGACAAAGAAGCCTAGTTTGCTCTGTAGTGTGTGGGCTGGGGAATGACAGGCAGCAGGCGCCTCTGACAGAACAGGGTAGTACAAGGACTAGTTGACAGTCTCTATAGAAGACTCCCTCATGTCATGTCTGTCCCCACCATGGTGGCAGTCCAAAAAGACGAAATTCTAGACTTGGGACCCACAATCACTTTTTTGGGGTATGTTCCAGTCCAGAGGCTTGAATTTAGGGCCTAGGCACTGTCCTGGAGCTTTCTTGCCCAAGGCTAGCCCTCTCTCACTTGAACGACAGCACTACTTGTAGTTTTCCAGTGGTTAGTTGGAGATAAGGGTCTCACAAACTTACCTGCCCAGGCTAGCTTCGAACCACAATTCTCAGCTTTCAGCCACCTGAGTTGCTAGGATTGCAAGTTAAGCCACCGATGCCCTGCCCTCCTTCCCCTGTCATTTTTTATAACCTTCCCTACAGCAATAACTGAGTTTTTAATTAAAAAGTAATAATGTACAGGAATTGTCTTTCATTAGATCTTTGAGATTAATACATGATTTTTATTTGTAGATGGCACTAGATAAGGCATATATGAACAAGGCTTTTTGAAAGGTATTTGTTCTTTCCAACAACTGTTTTGTTGCTACTTGACATCAAAGTCAGTCACCAGCACCACATGGAATCATGGTATAAGATTACTGTAAGAAAACTTAACCCATTGATTACAACTGCACTTAAATTTAGAAATGTTAGATAGTATAGAATGTTTTTGAACTTGGGTTTTAGAATCTTGAGTGCTTTAGGTCTGAGTTTACTAGCCTGTACTCCTTCATGAAACGTTGGTTTCATGAAAATTGGCATTATTCCAAAGATCTCTGGGACTGCTAGGAATCAAAAGTCTCCTGTTTGTCACATGTGAAGGTACTGTGAAAGCTAAGGCTCAGTGAACCAAAGGATTTGGGGCTAGAGTGATTTGTCTTGTGAAAAAGAACCTGAAAACCTTACACTTCTCCTGACTCAAAAGTCTATGATTCCACTGAAATGAGACCACATTAACTTTAAAATACAACTAATTTCAGACTTAGACATTTATGAAATTTAGGGTTTGAGTTTAAACCTTAGTAATGATAAAAATTTTCCAGTAAATATCTGTAACATAGTACTCTCATTGTCCATTATGCTTATTAAAAATTATACAAAGAGAAAAATGTGAAATTATCTCTCTATATATGTATATCCAGCTTCCTAATTACCATTCCTGACTCCATGAAACTGACCTGCCTTTTTTCATCCATGGTCTAAGAGGGTAAGAATTACTTCTCAAAGCAAACAGTTGCTACATGATTAGCTTAGAATGACAATCTTAGAAAACTACTGGGGACAACAGTGAGATTCTTCTCTAGTAGATCCTCAAGGAAGGCCAGGAGTTTTAAGTGTATTGCCTTAGACTAACTGCAGGGGTGTTTCTTGGTCGCATAAGTTAGTGGTTTTGCTTGCTTATCTCCCCTTTTCATTCTAACACAGAAAGGTACAGAAGATTATCTGGATCCCCGTACTCCTTTGTTACTTCTTTTAGTTCTACTTGCTGCCCAGGGTCCAGTCTTATTAGTAACTTGTGGGTTTCCTAGGAAAATGCTAGAGGTGTTTTCCAGCTGATTTGAGGTGCAGCTTTTTCCATGTATGGGCTTGGAAGGTAGCAGGGCTCCTGTTTTCCTGTGCAAGCAAAGGACAGGACCAGCTCTCAGTCCCCAGCGGATCTCTTAAGTCCAGGAGGAGGAAGGCACACAAGGTCAGGTCAGCAGTATACCCATGTTTCAACAAAACCAGAGCAGTGACCAGCCATGTGCTGATGGTTCACACCTGTAATCTTAGCTACCCAAGAGGCTGAGATCTGAGGATCGTTATTCAAAGCAAGCCTGGACAGAAAAGTCCATGAGATGCTGCTCCCCAGTTAACTAGCAAATGCCAGAAATAGAGTTGTGGCTAGCCTTAAGCAAACAAAAACAAAAAACTAAGGGTTCATGCCCAGGCCCACAGTTTAAGCCCCACTACTAGCAAAAAGAAAAAAAAAGAAATTTCCAGTAAGCAGACCCTCTTGAAATAGTTTACGAATAGGAAAGAAATGCGGGAGTGCCAGAAGGAGAGATTAAACAGGGAAATACCATTTTGTTTTCTTAGTGGTGTGCCATCGAGCAGGATCAGAAGATAGGGTGCCACGTGACTGTCCACAGATGTCCTGCCTCCCAAGATGTAGTCACTATGAATACCAGATATTAACGCAAAACATAAATGAAGGTTAAGAATGCAGTTATAAAGGCGTCCTAAAGAGTATTTGTAGCTTTGAATTCAAGGGAAATACTTGAAAACTATAAGGAAGTTAGAAGAAATAGTTAGGGGAATGAAGGAATTACCATGGGAATTTCACCCCTTGAGTTTTAAGACTCATTTTGTCGTTATTGAAAAGCACAGAAACTGTGTCTTAACTAGACACTTATATGAATCCCAGGGACAAGGAGGTGACAGAGAAGAAAGCTCATCTTAGGCTTGGGGACTGAGGTCAACAGGAGATACACAAGCCTCCCTCTCCCAAGAGAGCCCTGGCTCAATGATCGCTATGTCCTCTGGAATGATTGGGTAGTGAACATTGTTTTTTAATCTGCTCTATTTCCTAGGGTCACTTCCCAAAAGGAAATTTACATGTGTTTCCTGTGCTCCATGCACAGGGACATGTCCTGATTCCCTTCCACCCAGTGTCGCCTCTAGCTTCCCAGCTGGCTTGTCTGGGCTGGTATTTTGTCTCAAACATCTTACAGTGCCACAAGTTGCCAAGATCACCTCACCCCTAGGATCTGCGCCTTCTGCACAGTGTGACTGGCCTGAGCAGACTTTGTAGCCTGGACACACTGAGCTCCACCACTGCAGCACAAAAGCAGCCACAGCTGAGCCTGACTAGGCCAGTCAAGTGCAAATAAACACTGATGTTTGACCTCCAGTTTTCATAGGTCACAAAAGCCTTTTTTCCAACCAGTTTTAGCTTGTGAGCCATACAGAAGCCAGGGACATGGAACCTCCTGTGTTGTCCCCATTCTGGTCTTCCTAGTGACATAAGCTGCTCACTCGGGCTGACTTGGCTATTATTAAAATTCCCAAAATCTTTACTTCAAAAATGCCATTGGACTCTATTTCCAATGAATTGGATCTCTCCCACCCCAGAGGTCCCCAGGTTCCCACTAGTTCATCCCAAAACTGTGCAAGGAGTGGATAAAGGGAAGAAAGGCCCCTCCTGGAGTTGAGGCACCGGGGGTGGGGTAGGGCTCATGCCTGGAGAATGTCTGACACAAGCCTGAGCAGGTTCTGAGACATCAGTTCAAGATGACCCTAGGCACACCCAGGCTGGGCCTTCCAGTCCTGGGAGCTTCATGTTCATTTTCCCAGGTTCATCATCCACCGTCAAGAGCTTGTTTCAAGGGCTTGTTTGTTTTTCTAAGCAACATTTAGCACACATTTTTAAATTCCCTCTGGAACAGCAGTACTTGCCACGACGTCCTCAGCTGTTCCCAGTTATTTTCATGTATGCTTCTGGCAATGCCGGTCCCAGAGGAGCTTGTCGTGGATGCTGAGTTCATTGTTGACGGTGTCTAACCTCCAACCCCCCCAGCCCTCCAGGGAGATGTGAACACTTCCTGAGCTGCGAGCTCTGCACCCATTGTTCTTCACAAGCAGATGACTCTAGGCTGCAGACGTGTGGCTGGGCCTCTGTTTTTTATGTGTGTCTCAAATCCTCAGGACTATGTCCAGGAAAGTTCAGATAATTTGGGTTAGAGGATGTAATTTGGCAATGTAACTCCTTCATTCAGCTCTGTTTATGTTATTTCATGTAATATTTACTTGAAAATTATAGTTTGAGAGAAAATGGTTGTAAGTCCACACTATTAGACTTGGAAATTCAGTCTTTCCATCCTCTGTGTAATCAAAAGATTTAAAGGTCAGCACTGTCCATCCAGCCGGACAGCCTGGGGCTTTGTTAACATTTCAGTTGGATGGTATGTGGACATTTTGCTTTCCCTTGCAGAGGCTGTACTGATCTGGAAATTGATGTAGAATAGCCAACCCTCCTCTAGTTTATGACAGTCTGAAAACCCTGTCTCCCATCTCCCCAACGGACTGTAGCCTGATTCACATGACCAAAAAGTCCAGAGGACCCATTTGCATTAGGGTACCAGTGTCTGATGGATAGTGTCTATGTTGTCCCCATGGTTAGAGGTTTTGAAGCTAGTGCCCCCCTTCCTGCTGCAGAGGAGCTGGTGGTGAGGTTCAGCGGGCACTGTTGGATGGTCATGAACTGGCTCATCAAACACGGAACCTCAAAGGATGAGGAAGGCACAAGACAGGAAGATGGCAGACCATACCAGCCTGGCATATCTGGCAAGGCCCTATCTAAGAAATAACTAAAGCAAAAATGGCTGGAGGCATGGCCAGAAAGAAAAGCACATGTGGGTGGTTCCTCTTATACAAAATACCCAGAATAGGGAAATCTACCTCTACTTAGGAAAGTATGTTAGTGACTTGGCTGGGGGCAAGAGTTTCTTTATGGGGTAATATAAACCTTCTAGAATTAGAAAGTGATGAGGTTGTGCTTATTACCTTGTAAATATACCAAAATCCACTCAACTATGCCCTTTAAAGAAATGAATTTGTTATACAAATATTTTTTTAAATCATTGAGTCAGTGAGAGAATAACCTGTGGGAAAACATTCGAGATAAATCAATGGTCTATGGACATCCATAATGCCCACAGGATTCAACGGTTCACCAGCTACTACCATTGCAGTGCTGTGACTGAAATCTAACACAGAGGCTTTCTGTAAAGCATCAAGAAGCCACGGCACCAGCATGGGGTCTCAGGTGAGACAGACTGGATCAAGTTGCCAGCATTCCCACAGCCATTTTCCTTTCATAAGCCCCACAAATGCAAACTCTCACAGATGGCCAGCACCTGAATAAACACCATCTAAATCACAGCCTTGGCATTCCTCAGTGGGGCTCAGGACCTTCCCTGGGGCCCCAACGCAGATAGGCTAGTGCCTGCCTGCTGGTTAGAACTCACAAGGCTGGGACAAGACCCCTCCTATAGCCTTCCAGTACTTTTCCTCCAAACCACAGCCATCACACTGTACCCAGAACAGATTCCCAGGTCTGAGACTGACCTTTGAGAGCCTGGCCATCTAAGGTCCTTTGCAGATCAGGTTTATAGTTTGTTGTTGGCACTAGGGATTAAATTCTAGGCCTCTCCTTTGGCTTTTTCACACTTCCACTTCTGGCTTTTTTCTACTGGAGGTAAGAGTCTATCAGAGTTGTCTTCCAGGCTGGCTTTGAACCTTAACTCTCAGCTGTTTGAATAACCAGGATTACAGGTGTGAGCCACTGGTGCTCTTAGATTTATAGTTTTCTGAATAGCCTTTTGGTGTGCAAGCATTTTTCCCAGAAGGTATTCTAAGCTATCCTGTACATATCTCTGCCTTATCAGGTCTTAACCCTTGGCCAATTTGATTGTCTTTTATCAATGTGAAATACAATGATACCTAAAACTGGGCGGGAAGGTGGCTCAGTGGTGGAATGCTTGCCTTGCATGCATGAGGTCCTGGGTTCGATTCCTCAGCACCACATAAGCAGAAAAAAAAAACAGAAGTGGTGCTGTAGCTCAAGTGGTAGAGCGCTAATCTTGAGCTGAGGGACAGCACCCAGGCCCAGAGTTCAGGCCCCACGACCGGCAAAAAAAAAAAAAAAAAAAGATACCTAACACTTTTCATCACAACTCCTATCCTCTCCTGTGCTAAGCTAGCTGTGCACTTCTGCTGAGACTTGGACTTTACAGTACTTCTGGTTACCTGTGATTGTAACAAGGCTTCCCTCTTGATGTCCACAGGGCTATCCTGTCAGCTCTTAGTTGCTTCCTTCTATTCCTAGCTGCGCTCTGGGACAGAGTTACCTCTCAGCGAATGAAACAGGATAGATGGAGTGACACTACTATTGCCTTACACAGATGGGACTTTTCACACAAGTCCAATTCTTCAGAAGCGTATGCTGAGTGTCTGACCTCTTCCCAATATCCATATTTCTACTTTGGGCTTTAAAAAAAATTTTTTTAAGGGAATATGCTTGCTTGTTTAGTGAAACTTCTCATCTGAATTCTCTTTTGTTTGGGGGGCGGAGATCTGTCCTCTTCCACTTGGAGGCTCAGCCTCAGGCCCCACACTGGAGGCAGCCCAAGCCCCCAGCCCTCCCTGGAGTCCTACAAGCTGCCGCCAAGCACAGCTTGGAAGCTAAACTGCCACGTTCACACACTCTCCTTTACATTCCTCAAACAGTTGTTATTAATTAGGAAAAGGCTGCTGTTTAAAACTTAACCAGTACTTTCCACTTAAATCACTGAGATATATATTTTCTCCTAAAACTTGTTTTGCTGAAATTAGTAATTATCTGTAAGCGTACACCAGACCCACTCCAGTTTTGGTGTCTGGATGTGCTCTCTGTTGGTGGCTTCATGGAGCACTGGCAGCTGCTCACTGAGACGGAACTGGTTCTTTTAAATGTCTGACGCATCTCTGTCCCCATACAACCTCATTTGCTAAGCTGGTTCAACCCAGCAAGCTCTGGCCCCAGGTCCCAGCCCTGCCCCCCGGTCCCACAGGGCTTTCCAACTTGCTGCCTGCCCTTTGAAGCATCACCTTAGGCCACCAACCCTCCACCAAGCACCGAGTCATATGAAAAAAGTCTTTCAAAGGCTGCCCTTAGGATCTTGCATTGTTGAGTCCGACATAAGACCTCTCATCTTGCAGTGTGTCCTCAGAAGAAAGGACAGGCATTTTGGGGCCACTGTTTCTTACAGAATAGGGCTTCTGTTTAGACACCTATAAAGCAAGCACTGTCATAATGACATAATCTGATAGAAGCTCCCAGGATAACAGATGCATAGACATAGTTGAGTCGTCATGTCATGTGAGAGGAAACCTGCAACCAGGAAGTGACACAGCATGTGCTTCCACCACGGTTGGGGTACCTGGGGGGATCCTGCCTGTGCCAAGAAGTATACCAGGTTTAGGTGTGTTGGGAGCTTTCATTGTGGCAGAATGGCAACCACTGCCTTCAAAGAGCTTCCATTTAGAAGGCCTTGATGGCAGATGCCAAAACCCTGAACTTCCTGATGGGAAGTGGCTGAAAAAAACTGGCAAGTTAGAATGGAGTCGCACAGGGGTTACCTACCGGAGGTGTTAACCCTGGGAAAGGTGACAATAAAGGGAGCCTGGAAACCACGGGGCAGTAAGATGATGACTGGATGGTGGCCAGTGAGGGCAGGGGTTCTAGCAAACAGTACGTATAATACCTAGATCTCAACCCCAAAAGTGTCTCTGACTGGCCAGTCAGTGGCCCTGGACCCAGCCCCATGCTCCCTCAAGATGATCTGCCTACAACCATTTCTCTCCCCATACAGGACAAGTACCCAAGCACCGTGCACCTCTCAGAGGGGCCCAGCTCACACTGCATGGAGATCCGCAGTGCCAGCCAACCTGGGTAAGTACACAGCACCATAGCCTTACACCCCTGTGCAACAAAGATGAGCTGTAGAAAAGCTAAACATAAAGCACTGAATGAGGACTGAGCACCATCTATGGAAAGCAATCATAGTAGATACTCAAACTTTGGAAGCAAGCCAACTCTGCTTCACTCCGTAAATTACCTAGCAGAGGAAATTTAGACTAGAAATGAGTGAGGGAAGGACAGGATGACGAGTGGAGCTGTAAAAGGCCAGCACGGGATAGCACTCTACCTTACCAGGGAAGATAGAAATCTGTGTATAGATCCACTGTTACTACAGAAATGAAAGACAGGGAGCAGGAGCTCATGGAAAGCCCCTGAGAAGCTAAAGGTGGAAAAGCAAGCACCCAGCTCCCCTTAGCAGCTGTTTCCCTTCATCACCCTCAAGCCCATCATTTTCTCTCATCTGCCATCCTCTTGCCTCTGCATGTGCACCTGTGTATCTGTGCACGTGTGCTTCAGAACCTGCATGTGAATGCTCAGCCATGCTTTGTTCTCAAGCCTTTAAGGTTCTTGCCTTCATGTGACTGCAGTTCACCGCTCATGGTCTACTAAGTGAATAGACCAAAATGTCTGTTACATTTTTCAGGTCTGGAGGGTCTGGGCTCTCCGTTCCAGTTTACTTCTCCTTTCATGTTGCATAGAGGTTTCTCCTGGGTGTAGATACTGAAATTCCTGAATCATGGAGTGGTGTGTGCACAGCTGTCAATGCTAATAAGCCATTGTCATCCCCACCAGCAATGCCTTAAGAGTTCCTGTTGCAGGGCTGGGAATGTGGCTTAGTGGTAGAATGCTAGCATGCATGAAGCCCTGGGTTTGATTCTAGAAGTGGCAGTGTGACTCAAGTGGTAGAATGAATGCTAGCTTTGAGCATGAAGAGGGCTCAGGGACGCGTTCAAGCCCAGGCCCCGGGGCGGGGGGGTGGAGGGGGAGGCCTGTTGTTGCACATCCTCTTGCAGTGAGTACAAAGCTGTGGCCCTGCTTTCCACCATCCTGTGGACTCATACTTGGTCTTCCTCCATGGACAAGTACCTTTAAAAGCAGGCAAGCCCAGCAAAGACAGATGGAAACCAGGTTGCTTACACGGTTTTGGTTTTTTTGGGTTTTTTTTGTCAGTCGTGGGGCTTGAACTCTGGGCCTACGCACTGTCCCTCAGCTCTTCAGCTCAAGGCGAGCGCTCTATCACTTGAGCTACAGCGCCACTTCCGGTTTTCTGGTGGTTTACTGGAGATAAGAATCTGAGGGACTTTCCTGCTTTGAACCTCGATCCTCAGATCTCAGCCTTCTGAGTAGCTAGGATTACAGGCATGAGCCACCGGCGCCCGGCTAAGTTACATCTTTTAATCACACTTCAAAAGCACTGGATGTTTGGTCTCTCTCAGGTTTGAATTGATGGTGGTTTGGAGGATACAAATAAATGAAGAAGGAAAGGTTTTGCCAAAGCTGGATCTCCTTACCAAAGTCCCTCACCAAGGTAGGCCTCGGTGCCCAAAGCCACTGTGTGTCTCATCTGGTTTTACATTGTGAGAATAAAAAATTTCATTAATATACTTTAGCTACAAGTTTTTAAAATAAGTTTAGGTGCTTGCTTGCCAACGGCTTACTCTTCTGCATATAAGTAAATTTTGCCCTGCTGAGAAAAAAATTACACACATACACACACACACACTAACCACTCCAAGGGTTTGTCTCCTCTGCCCTCCCAGGCTTAAAGAAGAAAAATTCTAGCCTGGAGCTACAGGTAAAGTTTCCATTCCACTCATCTCTATCCTGTTTCAGGCTTCCATTTTCTGTCTGGAGGAAGAAAGGTCTTGGTGACACAAATACCTTGGTTTATTACCCAGTTTGTGTTTTCTCCACAGCCCTCCAACTGGATAAGAGGAGAGTCATAGAAACTGCTCCACTCAACTTCCGTACCCTACTAGGAACACTGGGAATTGAAGCTGCTCTAGAGAGCCTGATAAATTGCTTTGTATGAGAAACGACTAGTTCCCAGAGGGCTAACATGCTGTGCTGAGTAAGATGCAAGCGACTTAGACTGAACATGAATACTCAGAATCTACACCCTGAGATATGCTGCATGTATACAGCCATGGTACACTAGATGCAAACTCTGACATTAAAAATACAGCAATTTAAATACAATGTCAGATATTCACTGTTTTTATTTTATTTTTTAAACCAAGAGTGGTTTTCTGTCCTTGGATAGATATGGAGGAGCTATGCCCTGACCTCCCCCAACTCCTGCCACCAGGCTCTAGGAGTAACTACCAATGAGATTTCATTTCCTAAACATTCCTCCAATCCCAGGGGACCCACACCCAGCCACCAGTCTGCAAAGCAGTATCTCTCACCAAGTCCTGATGTTCTTGGTCTTCCACAAAGGAAAGTAGGACAGTTAGCTTTAAAAACAATGCCCAAGTCTGAAGACCCGCTCCCAGGCCAGGAGTGGTAGTCCACGCTTGTAATCTCAGCACTCAGGAGGACTTTAAATTCAAGGCCAGCCTGGGCTATAGCAAGACTGTCTCAAAAGAAAACAAACAAACACACACACACCTGGTTGAGTTTGTGGTTTAGTGATAGTGTACAAGACCTTGGGTTTCACTGCTACCATGCCCCACAGACCCACCATGAGATCTAAGTACACTACCAGCCTCTCATATGCAGAACTGAATGTTGATGGACCCTTCAAGTCACCACTGTCAGGACCATAAGCAGTTATTTTCCCACCATCAGGATAACCTGAAGTCTGCGTACAACAGCAAGTGTACACAGCAAGGCTGGGCCCTGCCACAGCAGCTTGGCTGAGGCCAAGGATTCCAGAACACCCTTCTCAGATGCTCAGGAGCATGCAAACTCAGGGCCCAGACCATACACAATGGCATCAGAGCCAGCCCAATCTCAGATCAGCCATAGTGAACCACCTCAAGTCAATACTGACAAGATTGCCTTCCCTGCATGGGCTCCACAGGTACAAAAGCATGAATTCCATGCATGTGACTGAGGCGCAATCTCCAATCCCCCATCCAGCATACACAGCAAAACCCGGGGAAAGTGCTAAGTGTTCAAATGAATAAGAATACCTGAGTATGGAACAGTAAATATTAGCACAGCATTCTTAAGAAATTCTACAACAACTGGCTTGATTCAAACAAATGTAATTCTCAAGTTATCACAAAATTTCCCACAAAAAAATTAATCAGCAAAATATTTTCCTCATTTTTCATGTAGCATTTTCATACAATTTCATGGTTTCACTTATGTTACAATAAGCCTTCATTAGTCCCTCAAAACAATGATATAAATAATCAGTCTGTACAAGCTACCATAGAATAAAAAATGAAGCCAAGATTCCCAATGATTTCATAGCAGCCAGGCACACTTTCGGTGACCCCCTCCCCCGCCATCCCCCCCCCTCCCCCCAGTGGCGCCAGCTAGGAGCCTTCAGCGGCCTGCTGGAAACAGCAAGGCCCTGGGCCACACACTCCACATGCCTCCAGGCAAACCGAGAGAACAATGTGGCCTGGGAGGAAAGGAAACCTCAATTCCTCAACCACCCAAGACCCTAGAGTGCCAGGAAAATTCTGGGCTATCAGGCAGGCCCATCACACCCACCCCAGAGCCACAGCAGCAAGTTACAGCTATGCTTCCAGCTTCCACAGCAGCAATTTCAGGCAGGGAAGACACCTTTTCTCCCCTACAGTGAAGATAAAATCCTGAAGCCAAAACAAAAGCCATGCTCGTGTGAGTCGTGTCAATCCCAACCCGACTCCCTGGCTGACCCTTCTCGGAGCTGAGGGCTTCGGTACCTCCACAGGGACCCTGAGTCTAGACTACTCAGAACTGATATCCTCACTAATCCCTGGTCATTCTGACAGCAGGGAATCACCTAAAGCCTGTGTTGATGTGTGGCTTGCACTGAAAAAGTGACCAGTAACAGCCTGGCAAGTTCCAGTAGTTTCCATGTTTTCTCAGAAGTCCAAACTATCAGATGCTCGTGACAATTCAAGTTTTCTACATCAGGAGTCTGGTAGTAGGAGATCCAAACCTTGGGGCTTACACTAAGGCTTTTCGCATGAGAATTCGACCTGAGCCCTGGCCAGAAGGAAGAACAACTCCCCAGGATGTCTTCCCAGGGCTTAACGGACACTTCCATCTTCAGAATGCAGGAGGCTTCTTGGGACACAGCACCGTGTCCTACATTCCTTGTCCTGGAAGATGTTTCTAGTGCTCTCCAATTCTGTGTCTCCAACAAGAGTTAAAAACAAAAGTATTCACAGCCAAAAGTCACCTACCACGATAGAAAATAGCTCTTATCTTTCAACCTTCACGTTCCAGTTCAGAGACACTGCAGGAAAAAAGTTAGACCTTATGTAGAACTAATGTGCAGTCTTCACTTTCCTTGAACCTGGTCGATACCACAGCATCATCTTTGGCATGCACAGTCTTTGTGTAATAGCTGACTATCTTGCTGTCCAGTTTATACTGGTGAGGAATGCTCTCATAGGGCTTGAGGTCGAGGTCCAGCACAGACACAGAGAAGGCCAGCCGGGACCGCGATGAGGCGACGACGGGCCTCTGATCAGAGCTGCAAGTAACAACAGCAATTTCAGCACACACAGGCCCCACAAATCGCCTCATCCCAGCTCACAAAGAGCACCCATTCTGTGTCTGTCTGCATCCTGGTTTTGTCTGTGCCAGCTATACGTACGCACTAGCACATGGAGCTTCTGCCAGGTACATGCCTGCCACGACACGGGCCAGCACACCAGGAAAGAGGGTTACAGAACAGGAAGATGGAAAAGCCATTAGGCAGAATGCGTGAGTGATATTCCCCACACCCCAGTGGTCTTAAGCAAATGCTGCAAAAAAAATCACTTTATCATGAGCCAAGCATTACAAAGCCTAAGACAAAGTAAAAAAAAAAAAAAAAAGTAGATCAGGTTATCCAGCAGCCAAGTGGATGAATGTGGAGAACAGACTTCTCTTTATGTGCCTTTCCCATGTCTGGGAAGAAATGCAAACTCCTTTATGCTTTCCACATTTGGAGAGAGATCTGGTTTCATGTTTTACTCTTATATCTTCAGTGTTCTGTTTTTCAGAGCAAGCTTTTGTGGCTTTTTTCAGAAGTCTGAACCATCACTTGTACTTAAAAATCACTTTCAGAATCACAAGTCTGGTACCAAGATTGCTACGTGCCCTACTTTGCTCAGAGGACTCAACATATATAGTCAGCACAAAATGAAGTCCAAGAGAAGTGTTCTGGGATCTGGGTATAATGTTGCAGGCCTGTTATCCCAGCACTTGAGGCTGAGGTAGGAGGATCAAAAGTTCAAGGCTAGCCTGAGCTAAATGAACATAATTTGCACCTATCAGGCCTTGAGTCTCATTGCTCAGTTACTGAAAATTGCTAAACTGTACAGTCCTGGGGATCCAGTTAGCTGGGCTGAAATAGTCCACATGACTAGGACAAGGACTCTGTAGCTTAAAGGACATCTCAATTTCTCAGGTCACAAGCAGCACCAAAATGACACAAACTGAGACATGAAGGATCTTGTAAGAATCTGGGGAGGGTCTGCCTGTGGTCAGCCACAAGCTCCACATGAGACAAGGCCAGCAGCTAGCGTACACCAGCCTGTCACACCACAATGCTTGTCTGCACCTGCTGCCCTGAGATTAAGCAGGGACTCCCAGGGACACGGGTGTCCCTCTAGTAGCTTCAGACACAAGCAGAGATAATCTATCTGCAGGGGAGCTGCTGTCCTTGCCTGGATGGACAACCCTTCTCCAGAGCACTGACCAGCTGGGAGGGTGGCCAGGGGGACAAGCAGACAAGCCAAAGCTGCAGCCACTGCCCCAGCTGTGTTTGGAACAGGAAATCAAGAGGAGCTGAAGGATTTAGGAACAGGTGAACAGCTCTCCTGGTGGTTCCAAAATCCCCAAACACCTGCGGCAACACGAAAGTAGACTTAAGACTTTCTTAATTACGAAAGGAAGAAATAGCATTGGTGAAGCCTTTAAGTGGTATAAGCTTATTATTGTACTCAGCCTGTCAGCTGTAAATTAAAATTTAAGGATCTAGATTCAGCCTTGGGTTTACTCCGCATCTCATAAATGCAAAGATGACTAAATTGGTCTGTGGGTTCCCCAAGTGTCACACTCCAGGCCAGGTACAGACAACACAAGCATCTGTTCCAGCCTTGTAGATTTTCTCTGGGGAGAAGCCATAGGTAGGCGCAAAGCCCCTTCCCTCAGCCACCACCCAGAACCGCTGAAGCCCCTTCTACCAGATGCATGTATGCAGCAGTGGGATGTCTTCAAGGGTCCTTTCCACTTTGCAAGGCCTCTGAGAGCCTCTGGCTCTCAGCCCATCACCACAGCATGGTCCCTACTCTGGCCTGGAGACTGGAGCATAGCAGGTGAGGCACCTTAACAGGGCAAGGCCCACTCTTCCTCTTCAAAACCCTCTGCAGAATTTCCAGAATCCATCCCTCTTCAACTATGTCACCGACTTCTAAACTTTCATAAGGTTAACTTCTCCCAAATAGATCTGGGAGATGGTTCTGGTTCATATTTAAAGTTAATATGTACATTTTTGAAACAGTTACATTTTAACATTAAGATTAATGAGAATGGAGATCCATTCTTAAGTGTTTCACACATATGGATTTAAGCTTTGCTTTGTCCTTACTAAGTTTTTGCCTATCTTTAAATATACTTCATTGTTATCAGTTCAATTTTATCCTAAAATTAACTCCTGAGCCTGGCAGAATGAAATGTTAAAGGACAAAATGGGAATAGCAAATTATAACTGAATAAGCAGGGAGGAGTTGGCGCCGGGGGGGGGGGGGGGGGGGAAGGAAGAAAGTGGGAAAACAAGGGAAGGGGTAACAATGCTCGACAAGAACTGTACTCATTGCCTTACTCATGTAACGGTAACCCCTATGTACAGCATCGTTACAATAAAATTAAATTAAAAAAATAATTGAATAAGCAAATGGCAGCACCCCAATCCAACCACTTCCTAACTTTGCACAGTCTGTTTGTCCCATCAGAATCCTGCTGCGTGTGCTTTCCTGTACCGGCACCGCAGCCTCTGAGACTGCAGAGCAGGAGTTCCTGGAAGCCAGAGGGCCATCAACACTCCTGGGGGAGACGCACACCAGGTGGCTCTTTTCCCTCATCTTGCCAACTTCACAAAGGCAAAAGGGGCAGTCAGTCCAGTTGGGCCAATCCATTGTTCTTGACTATACAACTATTTCTGTCAAGTCTGAGCCACTGTTGGTCTTTCCCTATTTTTTTAAGTGTAAACCTTAAAGGACAGACAGAGTGTTTTGTGAGCAGGGTGATTCCAGTCTCTCCAGCCCAATACAAGAAGCTCACATGGCTAAGAACCTTTGACATGGACTCTCCTCCCCATTCAGCAAGTGGCAGTTTCCACACTCTGGCTCAGGGTACGATGGGAAGGAGCTCAGCCCTCGTGTCTCCACAAGTGACACACATGAAGGGCATGATCAGCATCTGTCTTTGGGGGACCTTGGACATCCAGGCAGACTTTGGCAGTAAAGTCTCTCAACTAGTCCTGGTGTGAGCACCCTGCATTCAAGCACCTGCCATTTCCCAGCTGCATCCCTGGCCAGGTAGGTTAAAGGATAGTATCTTCATGGTGACTCTCATCTAACACAGTAGCTTTTGCAGCTGAGGGAGGCCTAGTACCTAAGCACGGGGGATAACTAGAGTTTTCAACTAAATCAATCACCTGTGTGCTGGAGTTATGCCCTGTAAATGTTCCTCAGAGAGGAGCTGTGGCTCAAGTGGTAAACGACAAAAGGTAAGGGACAGCACCAAGGGCCTGAGTTCAAGGCCAAATACTGGCACAAAAATGTTCCTCAGCTTGTCACATGAAAGAAGACAGGCCTCATGGGAACAATTTAGCTCAAAACCATCAGAAAAATGGGCAGGCATTAGCTAGTGACCAACGAAGATGTGAGAAGAATACAGAACATCCCAGAGGACCATGTGTGGGGTAGGTATCTCTGGTGAACAATAAGGAAGCTGTCTGACCACAATGGGCTCAACCTGAGTTCCTGGAAAGGCAAGGAAGGAGACTGCAGAAAGCAACAACCCTCAGTGAGGGAGGCTGCAAGCATGCCAAGTAAGCCACTTAGTCAGGACAGGAGGCAAACAATGGAGGTAATATTTAAAGGGTTTAGCCGTGATGGTGACAGAAAAGTCAGCACATCCCAGTGAGCTAGTAAAAGACTAGAAGGACCCACACGGAGCTCTGCCACTTCAGAGTTAGGAGCTTCGGCTGGAGTGGATGCAGGTTCTGTGAAAGGATTCTTCCACTTCACCCGTACTACTTTGTTATTTAAAAAAAAAAAAATTCTCCACAAGAGTCTAAATTACAAGTTTTTAGAGAACAGGCTTTACGCCCCATGAGGGCTGGGTCTATAGGCCTGGGGGTAAAGTATGAGGCCCTGGTTTGATCCCCAGGTCCCCAAAATAAAACCACATGGTACCACATAGCCCAGAATGTGCTGGTCCTGCCAATCAGGGTTTCTAAATGTGGGGAGCCTCCTTGTCCTATTACTCCATACACTGTCACCCAAGGACAGGTGTCACGCACACCCACCTCACCTTGTATCCTGCAGACAGGGGGAGAGCGCGATCATGATAGAGCAGTCCTTGGCAGTCATGGCAACTCGGTACTGCTGCACCTGTGGGGAAGGACACATCATCTCCTGATCATATGCCGCCACCAAAAACAACCTTCCCAACAGTCAAGTGTGGCAGTCCGTTCTTGTGATGCAATCTGGGATAAGGTTATGAGACTGGCTGACATGGAGCAAGGGTGTTTGTTTGTTGTTGTTTTAATGGCAGGGGAGGGGGTCCTCTCCTGTGGCAATGCCCATCACACCCACCCTGCGCTCTGCCCTCACAGTGCAAGCAGTACAGGGAATCCAATTTCAGCCCTGAAACTGAAGACTTGTCATCAGCAAGGTACTATAGTCTGTCTTTAGAAAAGCAAGCAGGGGGTTGCTTTAGCTCTCCAGTACCTTGGCCACACTAAGAGGATGGAGCAAGCTTCATGCAAACCTTCTAGAAATTAGGCATGCAGTGGTCAGTTCAGGGGACACCAGTTCTAACCACCATGGTTCACTGGAGACAACTGAATCACCTGCAGGTCCCACTGTACAGACAAGAAAATTAGACACAAAGAGTAACTTGGCCAATGGCAGGGCTGACCCCAAGCCAGGAGCCAGGGCTCAAAGTCTGAGCTCTTCTACAGCATGGTATAGACATATGAGGATCTGCGCTGGACTTATAGCAACACTTGCCAGGACCCACAACAAGCACATGCCACAAGCACATAGGGAGAGCCAAAGGGAAAGTCACCTCTGCAGCACACATTTCCTTTCCTTCTTTGGGCTTTGATATAACACACACACACACACACACACACACACACACACACACACTCTACTAGGACTTGAACTCAGAGCCTGGGCGGTGTCCCTAAGCTTTCCTGCTCTGGCTAGTTTCAAACCATAATCCTCTGAGCTCAAGCTCCTGAGTAGCTAGGATCACAGGCATGAGCCACCAGCACCTGGCTTTCATTTAGATAGTTTTAGATTGGATAGGCCTCCACATGTACAATGGGATCATACCTCCTGGGACGACACACCCACAACCTCGGGGAAAAAGGACAGAAGTAGCTCCAAGCACACACACATCAGGCAGCCTGCTGCTCCTGGGCCGAAGAAACTGATCTGCAGTAGGGAACATGCAACTCCCACCCACTTAGCAAAGACATTCTTTTATATGATACACATACAAACCCAGTAAAAAAAAAAAAAAGGGCTAAATACAAAAAGCATGTAACATGGGCTGGTAACATGGTAGAGCGCTTGCCTTGCATGCCTGAGGCCCTGGGTTCGATTCCTCAGCACCACATAAGCAAAAAGAAAAAAGCCGGAGTGGTGCTGTGGCTCAAGTGGTAAAGCGCTCGCCTTGAGCTGAAGAGCTGAGGGACAGTGCCCGGGCCCAGAGTTCAGGCCCCACGACTGGACCAAAAAAAAAAAAACATGCAACAGCCAGGCACCTGTGGCTCATGCCTATAATCCTAGCTATTAGGCCGCTGAGATCGGAGGATTGCAGTTCAAAGCCAGCTCATGCAGGAAAGTCTCTGAGACTCTTATCTCCCAACTAATCACCAGAAAACTGGAAGTGGTGCTGTGGTTCTAGTGGTAGAGTGCTCGCCTTGAGCTGAAGAGCTGAGGGACAGTGCCCAGGCCCAGAGTTCAAGCCCCACAACCAACAAAAAACAAAACAACAACCAAAAAAACCCCAGGTAACATTCAGCATGTTTTTAGTGTACCTTCTAACCAACATATAAACCAAAAGCTACAGAAGACTCATTCTTAAAAACTAAAGGCCTTTTATATATTACTAATCCAAAGGACAAAGACAAGTGAAACGCAAGAAGAAAATATGTATAACATAAAACAAACATTAAGACTATCAAAAGTTAAAAAGATCAATACATTTATCTGTTTTGTTTGGTTTGTTTTGAGACAGGGTCTTACATGGTCTCTTCTGGCCTCAAATTAATGGTTTTCTGCCTCAGCTTTCCAAATGCTAGGATTTAGGTATATCCAACCATGCCTGGCTTAACATGTTAGAGATCAATATGGAAAAAGAAAACTATGTATATAAGTAGTTAAACAAATTAATATAAATTTCATGCATATTTTATATACCAAAGTTATACATACATAGACATAATTATAACAGTGAAATATTTTCCTCCTTTCAAATGGGTAAATTTTTGTCTCAAGACAAAAAAATGAAGTGGTAGGATTTTCACTGAGTAATGCTGGCATAGGTAGTTGGACCAACTAAAGAAATAGAACAAAATATCAAGAAATCTGCTTAAAGGCAGCGCTAACAAGACAGGGAGGGTGGATTTTTCCAAGAAAGGGGTAGGAAAATTCTGGAGGCTTGGCTGAAGAACAGTTTGAACCAACCTGCAGGGCAAACAGAACAGGACCATCATGGACCTCTTTTGAGTTAGTTCCCCAAATGCAGCCCCTTTAAGATGAAAGGTGAGCCAAAGTTGACAGGTCCTCCAGGACCCTGGATCTTCACTTGGAAGACATCAATCATCTAAAGTGGATTCAAGTGACTCCAGCTTGCTAGTGCTTTCCAGTCCTCTTGGCAGCAGCTGCCTGAAATCCCTTCGGGAAAAAGGTAGGATCCTAGATCTCAAGTTCTTTCTAAAGCAATCATGCAAATGCAATTTCTGGCATCCAAGCAAAAATATGCAAGCATAAGAAGACAGGATGACATGATGAAAGCCAGCAAAACAAGAAGAAGAGAACAACAGGGGCCTGGAGGATATGAAAATCTGTACTTTCCACTCGATTCTGCAGAGGACTGAAAAAAAAATTTAAAACAATCCAGAATAGTAGAAAAAAATAAAAAGATTACACACAGGACTCCAACTGCTGGAGTGCCAGATACACATGCTCAAAGAATTCAAGACAAAACAACTTTAGAAGAGAACTGGAAACTATAAAAATGGACCACTGAGTAGAAGGAAGATTTTGTTAATCTTTCTGAAGCCAAATCTGTTATTCAGGATCTGCTCTTTTTATATGTTATACATATCGCTTTATTTTACCTAACTTACTGGTTGACTGTGGAAGAGACTGGGACTTCTTTGAGTTACTCTAGGGTATGTAAAATAGTGTCTTTAAGGCTGTTCCTAGCCTTGATCTACTCCATTTTGTAAAGCAATAGTTTCAACCTAAACTACTCCATTTTGAATATATTTTGAGTAGAAGTGCCAAAACACAATTACTTTACATCTTATTTCTATAGGTAAACTACCACCATCTGTCAGCATACCATAAGACACAAACTTATCATTTATTTGTGCCAATAACCAATATATCAGCAGATATATTAAGTCTTATCAGAAATTCTCAGCCTATAAACTTAACTAAACACACCAGCCCAATGATTTACATAACTCCCTCACCTGAGACATATAAAGGAGGGACACCTAGCACTGGGACACAGCAGCACACACTCATCTGGCCACCGTAGGACTATCCAGTGTTTGTGTGATCTATGCTTTGTCAACTCTGTCCCAGGGACTTTAGCTCAGCTCCATACCCTGCTTGACATGACCTGGACTCAGCTCTGCCCTTGAAGCGCCGGAGGCACACTGCCTTCTGACATCACTCATCCTCAACAGCTCTGTTCCTTATTAGCATCTGATATGACACCTGCAGGGGCTCAGCTGCATCCACTCTCAGCTCTTGCCCTGGGCAAGGCCTCTGTGAACCCTCCCTGGCCATCCTGCAAACTTTATATTATTGTGATACATAATGTGTGATCTGAGATTAATATTAGTAACTAATTGGAATAAAGAACCTGTGTTGTTATGTAACCTCAGAAGTTCTTGGCAAATTAACATCAACAAAATTGACACTGTGTCAATTAATAAAATCTGATATTGTGGACAGAGTCAATGTTTCTGACATAGCTCACTGTTAACTGTATTTCTATTAAGGTACTAGCTGACAAATGGACCATCCTTGGCACTCTTAAGGAGTAATGCAGTAAAGACAGCATGTTTAAGAAAACTACTTCTCTAGCCCTTTGAGACACCGTTTACTCTCACTTCACATATGCCAACATCTTAAAAAGACCAAGTAACAGTTTATTGAAATTAAACTTAAAATATAATTAAAAACAGATAAAGCATATCACATTAAATGGTGCTTCAATGAGCTCAAAATTCTTGACAAAATTCCCGTTAAGGCTATTCACTTCATTATTCCTATTAGCAACTATAAGAGCCTTCTAGTTTTTTGTCAGTCATGGGGCCTCAACTCTGGGCCTGGGTGCTGTCCCTCAGCTCTTTAGCTCAAGGCTAGCATTCTACCACTTGACCCACAGGGCCATTTTCAATTTTTTCTGCTTATGTGGTGCTGAGAAATCGAACCCAGGGCCTCATGCATGAGAGGCATGCATTCTACCAATAAGCCACCTTCCCAGCCTCACTTCCAGTTCTTTTTGTTTTGTTTTTCTTCCTAGTGTCAGTATTTATGGCTTGAACTCAGGGCCTCACAATTTTGATTGGCTTTTTTTTTTTAATCAAAGCTGGAGCTCTACCACTTGAGCCACAGCTCAACTTCCTAGCTTTTTGATGGTTTATTGGAGATTAAGAATCTCTTGGATTTGTCCGCGTGGGCTAGTTTCAAACTGGGATCCTCAGATCTCAGTCTCCTGAGAAGCTAGGTTATAGCTGTGAGCCACCAGCATCCAGCAAAAGCAATTGGGTACTACATGAGCCAGCAATCAAATCAGGCCTCCCACATTGCTGGTGAGAATGCTACTACTAAACCAATGATCCATCCAGTTTTGGTCTTGTTTTTCTTACTGCTTTGAGGGCTTCTTTTTCTTCATTCTGGAATAATAAATAACTGAACCCTACTACTGAGGTTAATTTATAGAGTCCCTATTTTGTAATTCTTACGTTTCATAGATAATAATCAAAATGCTAACAATAGAAATTATGAAAATGTAAACCCTTGTTTATATGGATCCCTTCAGTTGTTCCTTGGAATAATTGCATGACATAGAAGAGAACGTTATTTTGCTGTTCCAGTTGGGGAACCTGAGTTATAGAATCTTTTGCAAGACTGGATGATAGGCAAGATGTGGGAGACTAAATCTGAGCATGAACAGCCTGGTTCCATAACAAGTCATTGTACTCCAATACAGTTTGCCATTCAAATACATTAAAATGTAATGACAATATAAAGACCATAGGATTTAGAATTAAACATTACAGTGCTGTGATTTTTAAAACAAAAACATACAAAAATCAGTATTACAACCTCAAGAGTTAGATTTAAAACGCAGATTAGAAAGAAAAACTTGAAAATAAGATATCTGAGTAGAAAGGATAATTTCACCAAATATAAACAAGACTGACAAAGGCCAACTAGTAATTTCTTCTTGAGTATTACAGCTGGGCTGCCTGGGAAGGATGTTGCCCTAGGATGGTGGGAATCAGCCTGCAGAGGAGGCAGCTGGCTGCTGTGGTTGGAAGCATCTGCCACAGCTTCTTCAGAGGCGTTAGTAATTCCACATGACCCATTCCAGAGTTAGAATGCAAATGTCATTTAGGGAGTATAACATAACTACCGGAACTACAGTTCTAAACTTAAAGGCAATCATTTAGGGGCAGAGACCAAAACAGAGTAAGGAGATGAAAAAAGAAAAGAAAAGCTGAAGAGAATTGCTAAGCTGAAAGACAGGCCAAACACAAATACCCAGAATGAAACATGCAAAGGAAAACAGCTGTAAAATGGAAAAAAAAAAAAGAGTACAGACATGGGGAATAAAGAGAATGTGTCTAACATATGTGTGAGTAAAGTCTAGGAAAGAGGAAATGGGCAAAACTCAAACCTTGCAATGTACGGCTCAAAAGGTAAGGGAATTCCCCAATACTACCCATTTTTGTCACCACTCCCAAAAGAACCAAAATGAAAACTTTTAGCGGGAAACTGGCAAGGCAGAGCTGTCAAACAAGCAAATACCAACATGAGTGTTGCTTCTAGGAGCAAGCTACAGGGTAAAGGATATAAACCTCAGACTTCTGCCTCTGGAGGAGAGCATTCCTTCTAGAAATCTATTCAAGAATTCCCTCAGATGATGAAAATATGAGCTCACAACCACAAAGCACCAAACACCCAATCAAAGCAACATAGATGCCGGTGGCTCACGCCGGTAATCGTAGCTTCTCAGGAGGCTAAGATCTGAGGATCTTGGTTCAAAGCCAGCCGGGGCAGGAAAGGCTGTGAGACTCTTATCTCTAGTAAACCACTAGAAAACTGAAGTGGCACTGTGGCTCAAGCAGTAGAGCGCTCGCCTTGAGCTGAAGAGTGCAGGGACAGCGCCCAGGCCCAGAGTTCAAGCCCCATGACCGACCAAAAAAAAAAAAAAAGCAACATACATGAGTTGGCCAAAATGGTATTTTTTTCATTTCACATTTTAAAACAATTTTTTTCTACCAGTGCTAGGACTTGAACTCAGGGCCCCACATTCAGCTTTTTCACTCACAATTGGCATCTACCACTTGAACCATATCTCCACTTCCAGCTTTTTGTTAATTAGCTGGAGCTAAGAATCTCACGGACTTTTGTCTGTGCTGGTTTCAAACCAGCTTCCTTGAGTGGCCAGGATTTAAAGACATGAGCCATTGACACCTGGTTTACTTCCCAGTTTTTATTTTATCTAAGTCACATATAGAATAACTATTCATAAACTGCTTAAAGACATAAAAGATGTTAACAGGGATAAGTAACAAGAAGCTACCAAAAACACCAAAGTAATGTGAAAATGAACCACACAGAACTTTCAGGAATTAAAATTAAAAATGTAACCACTGAAGGAAAAAAGGGAACCAGTGAAACAGCAGATTAGACACAGCTAAAGAAGGAAGTAGTAAACTGGAAAACTGAGCAGAAAAACAAAACTTCCAATGTAACACCAAGATGAACTATATGAAAGGGCAGTTAAAATGTGGAAAAGAAAATAGTCTGCTACACTACAGAAAATAGTGGCTGGGTGCCAGTGGCTCATGCCTGTAATCCTAGCTACTCAGGAGGCTGAGATCTGAGGATCACGGTTCAAGGCCTACCTGGGCAGGAAAGTCCCTGAAACTCTTATTTCCAATAAACCAGAAAACTGGAAATGGCACTGTGACTCAAGTGGTAGAGCGTTCACCTTGAACTGAAGAGCTGAGGGACAGCACCCAGGCCCATGACCGACAAATAAAGAAAAAAGAAAAGAAAACACAATAATGTACAAGAAAAAATATTAGAGAATTTTCCAGAACAAAAGTCACAAATCTACAAGTAGAAAAAGTACAACATAAGCAAAATGAATAAGAACAAGACAACTAATTACACTGAACTGAACATCAAATGATAAGTCTAATAGCAGTCAGAGAAAAAAAAGAGTTCCATCACCCTCTGGGCATAGACGCTTTAACAGGGGCTGTCTCTCAACAGTAACAACCACAGTCACAAGATGTACAGAATGTTTAAATTTCAGAAGCGGGAAAGAAGGGGGGAATCAATTCCTTTTCTATATCTGGGGGGAAAAAAACAAAACTTGTTCTGAGAAAAAAGTAACTTCCAAAAGATATTCTTCAGGAAGAAAACTAACATAATTATAGACAAGTCAGACAACTTTGGTGAAATGAGCTACCTCCTAATGATACAAACTACTGAATAATATACAAAGAAAGATTCCAACCCCAACCAGCAGTTAAGAGTTGCTAAAAGAAATCAAAAAGGTTCTAATAATAGTGCTGTATGCCTACACTCCCAGCTACTTAAGAGGCTGAGGCAAGAGAAATCTAAGTTTGAAACTAGCTTGGGCAACGTGTGAAACTCTGACTCAAAAAAAACCAACAACAAACCATAACGTTATCATTGGAGCAATATGTATACATGTATATACATACACACACACACAAACACACTGTAGAACAACACCAATCATAACAGCCAAAGAAAATGAAAACCTAACCCAAATAAATGTCTATCAACTGATGAGAAGATAATATATGTTTAAGTCTAGAAATGGGATACTGAGCCAATAAAAGGGGGGAGAAAGTACTGATATATGCTCCAAATCTTATCAGTGAAATTTGAAAGTCTTAGGCTAGCCAGACAAAAATACTCCATATTGAATATCCTATTCATAAGCAAAAGTTGGAGTCAACAAGTCTCTTTTAGAGATAGATAGTAGACCAGCAGTTACTTAGGGCTGAGGGAAATGGAGACAAAATGGAATGATAAGTAAAGAGTATGAGCTGGTTAGTTGTTTCCAGTTCCTGTTTTGTTTACTTGGCAGCAAGGAGGTTTGAACTTTGGGCCTTGTACTTGCCAGAGAGGTGCTTTGCCACAAGAACCACTCCCTTACTCTCCTTTAGTTATTTTTCCAGATAAAGTTTTATATTTTTTGCCCATGCAGCATCGGATGCAATCCACCTACTTGGGCCTCCCAAGTAGAGGGGGATGATGGCACCAGCCATCACGTCTAGCCCAGCTATGTTTTTGGGTTTTTTTGCTGAAGTAGTCACATCTCCTAAAATTGCATGTGGGGAAAGTTGCACATATCTGTAAATACAGTTAAAAAAAATGAACTTTTACACTTGGAGTTAATTGTATGTCATGGAAATAATATCTTAATAAATCTTTTATAGATAGTTGATCATGTATGGAATGTCAAATAAATCTCAATATATCTATTCCAGATTAAAAAGGACTGGGGACATGGCTCAAGTTGTAGAGCTCTTGCCTAGCAAGCACAAGGCCCTGAGCTCAAGAATCAGTTGAAAGGAAGGAAGAAAGAGAGCAAGTGAGCAAAGAGAGCAAAGGGTGAGGAGAGGGAAAGGAAAGAGAGGGTAGGGGAGGAAAGGGATGGGAGGAGAGGGGAGGGACAGGCATAGTAGTTCATATAACTGTAGCTATTTGGGAGTAGAACATCAGGGGGACTGAGGTTCAAGGCCAACTCAGGCAGTTTAGTAATTAGTAAATTAGTAAAACTACACCTTCTCCCCAACTAATAGCCAAGTGTGGCAGTATGCTCCTAACATCCCAGTTTCACCAAAGGCAAAAAATGGAGGATCAGGAACTATAGCAGCCCTAGCAAAAATGTGAGACTTTATTCTATTTAAAATGCAACTAAAGAGCCAGATTCTGGTGGCTTACTCCTTGATCCTAACAACTCAGGAAGCTGAGATCTGAGGATCATGGTTCAAGGCCAGCCCAGGCAGGAAAGCTCATGAGACTCTAATCTTAAATTAGCTTGCAAAAATGCTGGAAATGGAGCTGTGGCTCAAGTGACAGAGTACTTACTTTGAGCAGAAAAGCTCAGGAACAGTGCCCAAACCCGAGTTCAAGCCCCACTACCAGCAGAAGAGAAGAGAAGAGGGGAGGGGAGGGGAGGGCAGGGGAGGGGAGAGGGAAGGGAGGGGAGGAGGAAGGGAGGGAGGGCAGGAGGAAGGGAGGGAGGACAGGAGAAGGGGAAAGGGAAAGGAGGAAGGGAGGGAGGGAGGGGAGGGGAGGGGATGGAAGGGGTGGGGAGGGGAGGGAAGGGAAAAGAACTAAGATATGGCTCAAGTGGTGGAGTGCCTACCTTGTTAAGTTCAAACTCTAGTACTACCAAGAAAAAAGATAAAGGGAAAAGACCAGAGGACTAAAGGTATCAGGCAATGGTGGACCAAACATGGAGATCAATCTAGACAAACATCTTTATAAATAGAAATAGCTTGGGGTGGCTTCAATGAAGACCACTAATCTATTGTGCACAGGCCCAGGGTTCTAACCTCAGCACCACTAGAAAGGAAATTCAAGAAAGAGACAAAAACATCAAATAATAACTACATGTATGCTGGAAAGGAAATTCAAGAAAGAGACAAAAACATCAAATAATAACTACATGTATGCTGGAAGAGACAATTAGAATTAAAACATACAAGTCCCTTATTGTATGGGAGCCAAGGTGACAAAAATTAACATTAGGCTCTATACAGGGCCAAATTGGACAAGCAGGAACTCAAAGGACAGAAACAGCCAAGTTAAGCAACAGAGATCAGTCCCTTCAGGGAGAGGGCACAAACCCAGCCCCTTACTATTTCTATGACTGAAGTTTTCCTGGGACACAACAGTGCTGTAGATGGTTCCTTCCACAGCAGTAATGAGATAGAAACAGGCACATATAGCCTGAGTCACTTGTGGCTGGCCTTCCCAGAAAGCTGTACCAGCCTTCTGCTGACCCTACTCCAGGCTCTGCACAACAGAAGATAGAGATTCTTAGACTGAGATCTTAGGATTGATGTTCAAAGTAAGCCTAGGCAGAAAAGTCCATAAGACCCTTATCTCCAACTAATCACCAAAAAGCAAAGTGAGCCAGTCGCCAGTGGCTTACACCTGTTATCCTAGCTGCTCAGGAGAGTGAGATCTGAGGATCACAGTTTGAAGCCAGTCCAGGCAGAAAAGTGGCTTGAAGTCTTCCTGTGTTGGACTATGAGTGCTTGCTCTTTTTCTCCTTTAAGGACATGGGTTGAGGTAGTTGAATGTGAAGAAGTTGGTTATGAAACTATCTCAGGGCTCAGGACCCTGCTGTCTTGGTACATCTAGCTATCTATCATGTGGATAGCTAGGATTACAGACATGAGCCCCCAAGAGCCCGCCACCAGTTAGTTTTAGATAGCAGTGTGATGACTTGCTTTAGTCTGAAATTACACTTTTTCCTATGAGGTTTCAAAATTGAAATGAAACTTAAAAATAATCCATGTTTATCTAGATTTAAAAATATCGAAAAACATAGATGCAAGGAATGTGGCTTAGTGGTACAGTGCTTGCCTAGCACTCATGAGGCCCTGGGTTCAATTCCTTGGTATCACATGAACACAAAAATAATTTAAAAATTAAAAAACAAAGCAGGATACTTACACACACACACACAATACTAAAATATATATAAAGGAACTGAAGTCCTATTTCCTCTGTTGTAGAAAAAGAAAAGCTACCTTTTTTTCCTAAGTCACTGTAGCCAAGTTACAGACATTACAAGGAAGCCTCCTCTGCTGTACCCTGACCCAGAGGTTACACTGTGGATTTCTGGAGCCTGAAAAAGTGCCACTCTGCACCACATCCTACCTACGATGCAGTCTGGGCCTCTGAAGTATATCTCAGGCTCCACAAGGCCTCTCGGCCCTCAAACCACTAGCAACATTAGGGTTCTTTCCCCAGAGGGAAGGACAGACAGCTAATAGGACAGACAAGACCCAGGACCACCACGGGCAGTTGAGAAGGGAGGCACCTCATTCCCTGAGAACAACGCTTCTTCACTGTTTTAATGTTTTGCAAAACCTCTGTGGCCTAATAAAGTGTGTAACATTTCAAAAAGGCATACAACAAAACAGTGCGACAATATAAAATACCAACGTATTGTTAAAAAGAAATCAATTCCATAAAAACACTCACTAACACCTCAGACAGCACTGACCATCAGCACATCCTGAGATGTTTGCAAATGTGGTAGGAGGAGGCAGCATAGGTCCTGCCCATCCCAGAGTGGTACCACCCTCACCATGAAAGAAAACACTCAATTTCAGGTGGAAGTCAATGATAATAGGATATAAGTTTCTTCCTAGCTATATACATGGAACCCTGAATTTCCCAATGTTCACAGAAGTGGAAAGGACAGGGTCCAATGGTCCCTTGTCTGGGCCAAACTATGACCTCAGGTCTGAGGAAGCAGGCAGCCAACACACAGACAGCAGTGGGACCCAGACCCTTGGCCAGAGCCTCAAGAAGGCCAACTATGCCCATTCTAAAGCTTCTGAGAAGGATGCAGACACAGGGCCAGGGTCCCAAGCAGCTGAATTCTCCACTTCCTACCTGTATGGGTCAAGGGAAACCCTCCTTGGACATTATATATACCCTACCTACCCCAGCCCATCTAGGGAGAACTGAGACCTCTGGTCTCTTAGATCCCCAAGTTTTCTTCTGTCACCATCAGGGGTAGGAGCAGGGAAGGCCTGAGTAAGGGCCAAGAGCCAACAGAGCACCAAGTCCCGCTCTGCTCACCTTTGTTAATGCGAAGGCCACGGACCCGTCATCCTCAGTGGACAGATCAAGCAGTTTCTGGTAAAATGCTTTGTCATAAGGCCCATCTATTTGTAATGATTTTCTGAAGAAGAAAACACCAAAAACAAAACCATAATAAAACAGGATGACAAAGCTGCCTGGTTTAAGATGCTAACTTGATCTAAATCACGACAGCTTTTAGTTGCTTTTTTCTGAAACAGGGTCTCATTATGTAACCTAGGCAGACTTTAAACCCAAGATCCAAAGGACACCTAATAGATTTACTGTTCCCTCATATTATCTTCATTATCCGCAGCATCAAAGCATTAAACAGAATCCAGCAAGACTGGGGCACATGGAGCATGTAGGCCGAGTCTCCTGCTGTTCAACGAAGAAACAGGAACACAGCCCAATAATAAGAAAGGATCCAGCCCCTTGAAACTGCAGAGGTGTGTGTCCCAGAGGCACCTAGTGCAGGCCTAGGGCCAGAGGCTCAGATGACAGGGAAGATGAAAGCAGCTAAACCAGTGTACATGGGGCAGAGATGAGTCAACACTGCCCTCTACAGGCTGGCCTTGACTGAAGATTTTTGGAACTCGGTTCCCAGACATTTTCTTCTACAAATGAGTAAATGACCACAAATCTCAGACTCCAGGGCCCCCAGGCACTGCATTTACAACTGGGTCTTGGAGCTGGGACACGGAAAGAGGTGATGTGCATAAACCTTCTGTTGCCAAATGCAGGGGCTCTTGTTCTGTTCTGGAATTGGAGCAACTTGGGCCCCAGCCCATCCTCAAGTCTCCCTCATGCTGGCCTCCACTAACACCAGCTCACCTCTGCTCAGGAAACTCCTCCAGGTACTGCTCAACTCGGTTGTACAGAGGGTAGAGTCCTTCGATGTCCAGCTGGTCCAACATCTGCACCTGGAGGGTTTTGTACAGAAGACAGCCCTTCGGTAACCCCGAGCGCTCTGGGGCGTTTTTTCCTACCAAGAACATCAGGGGAAAACGAGAGCAGGTTTATTATCAAAGACTGAAGACTTGCGGGGGGGAGGGTAGACATAGGCTGGCACAGACCAGAAGGCTCATCTGGGATTGCCTGCCAGGTGACTCAGGCGAGGACTAGGTGCTGACGGCAGACACTGTGTCCGTCTCAGAGCTGTGGGGTTGGAATACACTCAGAAGCCCTGGACACACCAGGCCATGAATACAAGAGAGGTGAGGAACTCAAGCATTTCACTCTTTTCTGTGATCTCCAACCGTATCTCTCTTCTTACAACTCCACAAGCCCCGGAAGACACTTTATAATCAAGTTTAGACATATCTTCATTCTAAATAAGACAAAGCCCAGAACTACAGAAGATCAGACTGACAGCCTCAAATCTCTAAAACCAAAACAAAGACAACTAGGACTGCCTCCAGAGTTGAGCCATGAGCCCATGCTAAGAAAGGCAAGCCCTGACTGCTGCAGGACAAGCTTAGAACAGCTTTGACCACTGTCAAAGCCACCAACAAGGACCCATTGTTAATGTGAAGGCCACGGACCTGCCATCCTCAGTGGACAGATCAAGCAGCTTCTGGTAAAACGCTTTGTCATAAGGCCCATCGATTTGTAATGATATTCTGAAGAAGAAGAAAGCACCAAAAACAAAACCATAATAAAACAGGATGACAAAGCTGCTATGTATGAAAGCCACCTGAGCTGAGAGAGGCCACATCCTGGACCATGTCCTGTCCTTGGAGCAATCATCTCTAGAAATGGAGCAACTACACACAAAATCAGAATAGGGAACATCATGCAGGGAACAGCGGCAGCCATCTGCAGGCTACTGTAGGCCTGCACTCAGGCACCCTGGCAGAATGTGCTTAGCCATGCAGGAGGCAGACAAATGTAAAGCAAACTCACCTAATGAGGGCATGTGCCAAAAGTTACTGGACCCCCATGCAGTGAATACCTACCACACAGTAAATAAAAGGTGGAGGAAAAAAAACCGCATTTGCTGATAGATTTATGCTACTTAAGGAAAACACACCGGTTATTAACAGCATATGAGGGTGATCGTACTATTTTAAATATTGCATAACCATGGGCTATGCTTGCTTTTAAATAGGCATTAGGAAGGTCTTTCTAGACACATTCTGCAGCTAGGTGCCCAGGCTATGGGTTTAGCTTTAACAAAAATCTCTGACACAATAACTTTTGTCAGAAGAAAAAAAAACAAGCCGCCAAATTCACCTGTAGTAAGAAAAGTTCTAGCCTGGAGGACAGCCATGAAGACAAAACCTGGAGGATTTCTATGATCATGAGCCACTTTCAAACTCAAGGGTTTCTGTGGTGCCCCACATCCTAATGAGACATTAGGACACATGGCAGTGGTGGGGCTAATCTGGTACCTCATTTTGTGAGGAAGGCAAGTAGGACCCACAGGCCCTATGAATCTACTTTCACCTTATGACAATCTAGCTTTGAAGGACTCCTGGTCTCAGTTTTTACCCAATACGGCCGAGGAGAACCTGCCTCCAGTTACGATGAGAACAAAAAAGAGGATACTGCTCTAAATGGCAGAGATTCCACACATATGCACAACAGTCCTGGAAAAATCCTGCAGCCCCAACAGGCCAGGCATTTACAAACCTAGCTACAAAGTGAGAAAGTGAGTCTCTCACTCAGTGTGAGGCAATGAGGCCTCACTCTGGAGAGCTCTGATGAAACCAGGCAGCACCCCTAGAGGTACGGCAAAGCCAGTCAGGGCTACAACAGGTCACTTCCTAGGCTCCAACCCAGCTGCCAGTCGAAAAAGACAGTCCTAAAGCTGCCACAGTCCCTACCACCCACTCAGGGAAGGCCGGGCCCTACCTTGACGGCACAGGCTCCTGCTGAAAGGGCTGGCTTCACAGACTCGTGGGCCTTGGAGCCCAGATCTCAGGGCACCCACTCGGGACTTGTCCGAGCCACTCAGCAGCACCCTTGTGATGACATGCACCAGCTCCCGGATCACGGCCCTTGTGCAGTGGGGCCCGCTGGTCAGGCCATTGGAGGGGAAGAAGAAGGGCTTCAAGTGGTGCGCAAGTTCCCTCCAGTCAGCCACAGGGCTCCGGGCATCACTACAACCGTAAATCAGTTCACCATTCTTCAGGCAAGAAAGAGAGAAAGGTGGATCTTACAAGCTGGTAGAGAACACCTCAGCGCCTGCTAGGGTGTGCAGGTAGACATGTTCTGGACAAGCCTCATCAGGGCCAATGTACACTCTGGCACCTGTGGGAAAACCACTTTCATGTGCCATGTCATCAATCAAGAGGCAAGTCCTATGGAGCCTGAAATGTTCAAAAACCTGAGACCTGCACACTGGTCTCAGAGCCACAGCTCAGATAATCAATCACACAGTGTGTCTGAAGCAAACCCTCAGCACAAAGCAACAAAGTCTCCAAGACACAGCTCAGTTACTTAAGGGCCCAACCAGTGACTGGGAGTCAAGCAAGCAAGACCCAGGACAGAGGCTAGAGCCATGATGGGGGCAGCTGTGGAATCCTTCCTGTTCAAGACCATCCTGTTACTTCACAGGAGCTCCTTTTAGCACACCAGCTAGGGACGTCTGCTGCCTAGCCCCCCACAACTGGGCTTTTATAGAGGGCTTACTGGGCCTTACTCGGGCTTATTTGGGGCTTGTTCCCAAGCTCACACAGCTAACCCAAGGAGTATGACAAGGCCCTTAAATCCTTGTTTTTGTCCATAAGAGTGATGTGTACTGTGGACAGTCACAAGGCTGGTCATATGAGCCTGCAAAGCTATTACACAAAGATATTTATAGCTTCCATCTCGGCCACTCTTTCCTCAGTACTCTTTCCTCAGTCACAATGGTAATGGAGCAACCCAGTCCTCCCATAACGCGGGAACTGAGGCCATCAGCCCAGCTAAGCTTTCAGATGAGACCTTGAGACAGAAGCAACTAAGCTTCTCCTGCACTCCTGACCTCTGCAATGCTGAGGCAATAGGAAGTGTGTGAAGCTAAGGTCTAGAGTTAGTAGTACATGGAGAGAGGCCAATCTTTGCCAGACTTTTGTATGGCAGACTCTCTTCCCTCACTGGATCATGGGATGCCTCTCAAGGGATACTGTCCACGTCCATGGGATGACAGAGACATGCTACGTCACTGCTGGTCAAGCTGGGAAGGAGACAAAGGAAGGCAGACAAAAGCAGGACCCAAAGAGGCCAGCTGAGGCCCAGAGCAGGACCATATGTACCCACAGTGAAGCTTCCCCCTCATCCAGACCCCAAGGTAGCAGAAGGACTCCCAACAGAAGGGCCTCCACCCCCAGCACCAGGGATCCAGAAGTTGAAGCATCCACATCCCTCAAGGCCCCAACAATGCCTCTCATCACAAGTGTCTGATACAGGGTCACTGACCACACCCAGTTAGTTTCTCCACAGGGGGAGGAGGTGGGAGGGAAGGTCCTGCTTTACTGGGTTGGGCTGCAGAACTCAAGCACGGCAAAAGCATGAGATGCACATGAGCGCTAAATGTGCTTGCCACAGAGAATGCACTATATATTATTGTCCTACTATTCTAAAAAGCCAATCCTTATCACTTCTCTCCATCCATCTCTTTGGAAACTATTGGCTAATCCTGGGTTTTTCCACTGATGACTTCTCCAGAAGCACAGAACAAGAGGATGCTGGGCCCAGGAACCTGAAGTGTGAGTCTAATTGGGGTCAGAAACCAGCCGCACTATAGACTTCATAGGAAGTGCTTATCTTCTAGATTGGTCCTGAAGACATCAGACTTGTAGGGCCTGGTCTGAGGGCAGCTCAGAACAGATGTTACTTTCTGTTTGGCCACCAGCCTGTGGCCAGGATCAGAGTGTAGTAGGCTCACCTGGAACTTGATTTAAATGCCAAATTCCTCAAGTCTTTAAAAAGTTTAAAACTACTTTTGAAATTATGTCTTCCTTTATTGAATTTGGAAAGGCAGAGGCAGTCAGTTATTCCGATCAGCCACCAAGGCAGAATTTCTGAGTTAGATCAGGGGAATGGGTCCCTATTCACAATAGACTGTGTCCCATTTACTTGGAAGGGCACTGGCCACAGCAGCAAGACAAGCAGACCTTCCAGCTCACCAGTCACCTTTCCCAGAACAAACATAGGGGTTAGGAAACCCACCCCAACTCTGCTTTTTTAAGTAGGTCTACTGCGTGGACCAGCTCTCAAGAGGTAGCCAGGACCTTACAAGGTCACAGGGTCACATTTCCAATATGGGCACAGCGCCCACATTCCTCAGTCTCACCCCTTCTTTCTCACCCCCACATCACTTGGGCAACAAGGGTGACCAAAGGGCCAGCCCATATGGGGACAAGGAACTAAAAACAGTCACACTGGATGGAGATTTCCTCGTCCTGACACCCTAGACTTAAGAATTTGCTCATAAACAAAGAGCTCCTTGAATCACAAGCTCCCTAAATAAAGAGTAAAGACAGCCATCACAGAGCCTGGCAGTTGGCACTCAGCTTAGCGAGACTGGGCAGTCGGCCAACCTAGCTCCTGACCCCCCCCCCCACACACACACACATGGGCTTGGGATAGAGGAGCACACAGGACAGGGCAAAGCTGTCTTCATCCTGGGTGTGCCTGTCAGCACAGAGGAGAGTGAACCTACCTAGCAGAAACTGAGCCTTCACCCACCCACAGACCACAAACAATCTGGGCCACTTGGCTCCTGTGGGACTGAAGATATAAAGATGGAGTCCTGAGACTAGAAAGTTTATGTGGCTGGCAGGGGCATGAGGACCCCAAGGCTACATCAGACTCACAGGACTGAGCCTTAGGCAACCTGGCCAGATGCTCCATTCTCTGCAGCTACTGAGCTTATGACCAGGATCAGAAAATAGGTAGACCTGAGGACAGCAACAAAACAGAAGCAGCTCTCACCTTAAATATCCTCAAGTTGTTCTGTGCCTCCTGTAGCAGACTCTTCAAGGCAAAGTGCATGCGCTGTTTGTTTCTAAAAGAACAAAGTGTTCACAGGCTTTAAAGGCAGTGAGGATCATCTTGGTTTCCACACCTGGCTCTAGGCTAAGCCAGGGAACCCAGAGCCCAAATAGCTCAGTGACATTTTCTCTTCATTAGAACCTATGCATGGGTAGCTGTGGGAGACTCCACTGAGGCAAGGGGAGCAAGAAGCCACGGGGGTCCGCAGCTTTACACCCCCTTGCTCCTCCGCTGCAGCTTCCGAAGACTGGGGCAGGCACGTGCGACTCATGAAGGTTCTCTGACAAAGTACAGGGAACAGGGAGACAAGGAAGCCTGATTTCACCATCTATCCACAGCCATCTGCCTATTAGCACGGCCTCGCCTGCTCTTCTTAGCACAGATGTCCCTATCACTCTCCCTAATCATGCTCCAGCATCTCTCTCCATGGAACCTCAGGACCCCCATTTGGGAAAATCCACCCAAGGCAAGAACACTGAGTTCTGCCTAGAAACCACCACTAGGGTGGTAACTCAGCATGCATCAAATTAGTGGTACCCATAACCCTCTGATTCTGACCATTCCAGATGAGGATCCCAGCTCAGGTCTGATAAGTTATAAATGTTTAACAATGATCTTTATTACTGATGACTTCTGAACTCACAGCCTGTGTCTGCTCAGGTAAATCAACATGTGATTTACAAGTGAACACTGCTGCCTCACTCAATCCCCACATGAAGAAAACAGACCAATAGTTTTTTTCTGGAAAACAGACCAATAGTTTGTTTTCTGGCTTGTGGATCTTCAACATTTGATTTTTAACTTTTTAACTCCAAAGACAACTCTGTCTTTGCCCTGAAAGTTTTGCCACAGCCTTGAACCCAAAGGCCTGAGTGATGAACATGCACACACTGCTCCCAAAGTCAGTGCTGAACACTAAGAAAGGTAGCAGAGGGAGAAAGGGTGAGAAGAGGAAGAACCAACAAAGTATGAAAACCAGAAGCAGCAAACAGCCCTACTTTAACTGGAGTCCAAAGAAAGGAGGCTAGGAAGGACAGGAGCCCACTTATCAATAAGGACATCAAAGGTTCACAAACATGCACCATCCTATGGCTGGTTCACTCCTGGAGGAGTGACCTGAGTGGGGCAGGTAGGGACTGTCATAAAAACAGGTATCACTCAGGCACTGCCTCACTCCAGCCTCTCCCAGCTCCCACCCACTTTACCATAGGGAAAGAAGACTAACTCTAACAGCCCCTGCTGCTGATGGACTCTCCCCAGCTCCTGGCCACTTCTGTCTTGCTAGCCACAAATGCTCTGGACCAAGACTGTGTACAAGACTGAGGCATGTTGGGTGCACAACAAAGGCCAAGCAAGGGCAGACCCAGATGGGTAAAAGAGGCCACAGGTGTGTCATCAAGAGAGAAACTGCTAAATCGTTTAAATAGGGATACAGGTGGACCCACTGCACAACAATGAGATGTACAAGTCGTTACGAAAAATGAACTTTACAACTTTGGCAGGGGGGGTGGAGGTGGGTATATATGGGTGGGTGGGTGGGGGTGGGATATGCGAAGGGATAGGAAGGGGAAACATGGGAGGAAGCAACAATGCTTGATAAGAAATGTACTCATTATCTTGCCCATGTAATTGTAACCCCTCTGTACGGTATTTTCACAATAAAAAATTTTTAAAAACAGAGAAACTGCTGCCAGAGAAGCAGTCTTTTTTAATTTCTAGGGACAAAAGACAAAATTACGACAGTCCAAATGAATGAAGTCAAGACAGCATCAGCTGTTCCCTGATGCAAGACAAATCTGTGAGAACTCCAATAAAGGAACATCAGTAAAATAGCAGCTACTTCAAGCTTTTGAGCAAAAAAAACAAAGCCTCAAGCCTCAAGCCCAGGGTTTCTCAGGCACTGAGGGCAGGAAAAGCTCTGAAGATGGAGTGGAGACCCCTAGGCCCCACCTCAGAGAACAAGTAATACCTTAAAATCCCATGTCTACCCCATGTCACATAATACCCCACACTCATTTCACAGAACTCCTCCAAGTTCCCACCTCACAGAATAGCTTCTCCCTCTTCTCCACAGTCCCCAGCTCATAAGATGCCAGATAGCAGGGCACCTCCCCACTCCAACAAGGCCAATAAACAGTGGCTCTTACCCTGAGTAGAGATCAAGGGGACAGTATTTACTTATCTGCTTCCATTTCCCAGTTGCTACCTGTTAAAACACAATTATGACAACATCAGATGTTACTGATTGGATACTCATGCCAACACAGTGTCATCATTAACACAAAGAACAGCATAACACCAAGATGATTAAAATGGACTGCAGCTTTGGCTCAACTTGGTGGAAAGGGATCCATCTGACCGTTATCCACAAAAATCTTAACCAACTTTTGAGAATCGTCACTCCGACCTAGTCCTGCACATGAGTAGAAAAGAAAAGCAACTAGCACCTGAAAATTACATGTCCAAATTCTGAAAAAAAAAACCCTCCAACTTAGCCAATAATGGAGAAGGTGTAGTATAGGTAATTTTGTGTTGCTAACGGAATAATAAATTGGCACAACTTATAAAGTATACCTGTCCCCTGACTCAATAAATCTGCAAGGAATCAAAACAACATTGAGATTCCACCTCACCCCAGTCAGAATGCCTCTAATCAAGAAACCTAATAACAGTTGCTGGAGGGATGTGACCAAAGGGGAACCCTACTGCATTGTTGGTGGGAGTGTAAACTTGTTCAACCACTTTGGAAAGCAGTATGACCCAGCAATCCCACTTTTGGACATTTACCCAAATGATCACAAACAAGGTCATACCAAAGCTACCAGCACAACTCTGTTTATCTTAGCATTATTTACCATAGCTAAGATATGGAACCAACCCAGATACTCCTCAGTAGATGAATGGATCAAGAAAATGTGGTGTATATATACACAATGGAATTCTATGCCTCCATCAGAAAGAATGACATTGCCCATTTGTTAGGAAATGGAAAGACTTGGAAAAAATTATATTAAGTGAAGTAAGCCAGGCCCAAAGAAACATAGGTCCCATGGTTTCCCTTATTTGCAATAACTAGTATAAGTCTAAGATAAGCAGAAAAGGTCAAAGCTACGTACATATGACCATATAAGATGATGTTAAATGGAATGAACCCCAAGATAGGGACACAAGTAATTTTTTTTCTTCCTTGCTATTGTTTTTAATGTATTTAAAATGTACTATGTGATTTTTTTGTTTCTCTTGTATGTTCTTCCCCCACAGTATAACCCCTGTTTTTACTGTATTTGATGTCGGTGCCCTGCATCTTGTATATACATTTTTTTTATTTGGGGAAGGGAAAGGAAATAACAAAATGCTGAAATAAGGATATAGGTTGACCCACTGTAACAATGAGATATACAAGACACTATGTTGAGGGCTGGGGAAGGTGGCTCAGTGGTAGAGTGCTTGCCTTGCATGCATGAGGCCCTGGGTTCAATTCCTCAGCACCACATAAGCAGAAAAAGCCAGAAGTGGCACTGTGGCTCAAGTGGTAGAGTGGTAGAGTGCTAGCCTTGAGCTAAAGAGCTGAGGGACAGCATCCAGGCCCAGAGTTCAGGCCCCACAACGGGCAAAAAAAAGAAAAGACACTATCTTGAAAACAAATTTTACAACTTGGGGTGAGAGGGAGGAGTTGGGGAGGTAGGGAGAGAAGGGATGGTAGGGAAAAAAACAAAGGAAGAGGTAACAATGCTGGATAGGAAATGTACTCATTATCTTACTCATGTAACTGTATTTTTACAATTAAAGAAAACATATAAAAAATAAAGCTGCAAGGAATCTAAAAAAACTAGCACAGGGGGCTGAAAAGGTGGCTCAGTGGTAGAGTGCTTGCCTTGCATGCCTGAGGCCATGGGTTCGATTCCTCAGCACCATATAAGCAGAAAAAGTGGAAATGGAGCTGTGGCTCAAGTGGTAGAGTGCTAGCCTTGAGCTGAAGAACTGAGGGACAGTGCCCAGGCCCAGAGTTCAGGCCCCATGACCGACAAAAGAAAACTAGCACAGGGCAAAAAAGGTATGAACAGGGACAAAATATTCACTGTAGATTATAAATAACAGTGGAAACAAGAGAGACAATCATCAGCAAGAAAAAACACTACTCAATGGAGCCAGCACACAATGGAGAAATGAATAGATAATAGGCTGCCATTTCCAGAAAGAGGTGGAGAAAAAAAAAATCAAGATTTATTCAGAGTATCATATAACATGTGGTTTATAAATGCATGCACACACACAAAAATAAACATTTATATATGCATGCATACATTCAAATACACAATGAAAAACCCTTAAAGAACATACAGCAAACAATCCTCAAAGGTGATTTTAGTTAATACCCAGAAACAGTGTTTGGCACCTTAAAAGTCCTATTCTGTCCTTTAAATCTGAAAATCATTGTTATAATCACAGTAAAAACCAGTAACTTGGTAGCTGCCACAAAATGAACAGGACAGGACCATCTCCAAAGCTTCCATCCCAGAGAACTAGATCTGGCTTGAGTCTTGGTTCCAGGAAAATTTCACTTATATGTTTGTCTTTACTAACCTGATTCAGAGCTTACTAAGTATAGAGCCCTTTTCCCTGGGGGGGGGGGGGGGGTGAGGGGGAAGGGGGGAGAACTTGTCAGAGATATTTAGAAATAATTGTGCCACTTCACATGGTTTTCTGAGAAGATAGGTAATAGTTGGGACAAATAATAGGCTAATCTAAAGCTTATAAATAAAAAGTTGAGTGGGCTGGGAATGTGGCTCAGTGGTAGAGCGCTTGCCTTGCATGCATGAGGCACTGGGTTCCATTCCTCAGTACCACATAAGCAGAAAAAGCCAGAAGTGGTGCTATGGCTCAAGTGGTAGAGCACTAGCCTTGAGCTGAAGATCGCTGAGGGACAGTGACCAGACCCAGAGTACAGGCCCCATGACCGACAAAAAAAAAAAAAAAATACATATAGTATCTTATGTTATATATATATGTACATATGTATGTATACTATTTGTGAATATATATACAAGCAAATGAAAATACCCAGCAAGATAGTAGGACATTTTTAAAAATCAGTTGTCTTTCTCACTTCATATCCATTAGGATGTATACATTAAAAGAATTTTACAGAAAAGATATGGTAGCCCATATCTATAATCCTAGTGATTCAGAAACAGAGGTAGGATTAAAGAGTCTGAGACCAGTCCAGACCCTATCTGAAAAAAAAGATATAAACAAAAGGATTAGTGGTAGTGATCTTGACTAACATGAAAGCTAGGTTCAATCTGCAGAAGTAAAAAGAAAAGAAAGGAAAGGCCAAATGTAGTGTTACATCCTTGTAATCCCAGCATTCCAAACAGTGAGGCAGAAGGACTGATGGTTCAAGGCAAGCCTGGAATACATAGTAGATATCAGGCCAGCCAGGGATACAGGGCAAGAAACAAAGATGACAAATGTTACTTGTGCTGTGAGGAAACTGGAACCCTTGTACCTTGTCCACTACTGATGGGAATGTAAAATGACAACCCCCAATGAAAAAGACTACGGAAAGTCCTCAAAATTAAAAACAGATTTTATGATTCCGTAATTTTACTTCCAGTTGTATAAAATACTTAGGCTGCTATCTCTACAGCAGCACTGTTCACAATAGACAAAGGTAAAGGTAATCTAAGTGTTCATCAACAGGCAAGTGGATAAACAAAACATAATATATTCATATGACAGACCATTATTATTCAACCTTAAAAAGGAAGAAATATGCAATATGTTATGACATGAATATACTTTGAGAATATTCATATTCATGAACTATAACGTAACAACTCTACACAAAGTGACTTGCTTCTTTGGCTGGCACTTTACCACTTGAGCCATATTTCCAGCCCTGTTTTTGCTGGTTATTTTGAGACAGTCCCACAAACTTGTCTGCCCAGGATGCCTTCGAACCACAGTCTCCAGATCTCAGCTTCCTGGGTAGCTATGAAGCCACGAGTACTCAGCTTAAAACAGAACAATCTTAATGGTCTATGAATCATGTCTTAATTTTTTTTTAAGTGACCAAGACCCATTTGCAACATGAAAAGTCAACAGAAAAACAATCACATTTTCTTTTATTCTTCTGAAACCTGAGTGGTCTCACCTTAGACTAAGACACACAGTGTTTTGCCCTCCAACAGCCTAACTATAGGCTCTGCTCACCTTGAGGTGCTGGTGCATGCAGTAGCGACACACTTTATGCTTCATCTCATGGGTAACATTACTGGAGAAAGGAATAAAACCACATTTTGGCTGCAATATAAACAGATAACAAAAAATGTTTAGAGAGAAACCACATACACATCACTAGAATTGACAAAGACAGGCAAGGTCAGATAGAAATGTCTCCAGAAGCTATTCTCATTTTCAGCTCCCTCAGCACATTACACATCTCTCTGTTTCTAGAGGACCCAGGCTGGCCAGCCCTCCCACTGGGAAACTGATGAAGGCTCTGGCTGGCCAAACGAAAGCACAACAAAGCTCAGCTTTGTGCTTTCATTACAGAACACCTCTGGCAGACTGGAGGGAATGGAGATGGGCCCAGGGTACCCAACAATAAGAATCAGAACCATTGTGCCCACTGACACTAGCGTGTGGTCTAGAAAGTGACCATCTGATAGTTGCTAGGCTCCCAAACATCAGGGAATCCAGCTACCTTTTAAAAGTGGCACCCTCTGAGAAGGGCAACACATAAGGTCTGTGCTCAGCACATTGGAGCATGTGGCTGGGGAAACAGAACATGATCCTCTTGAGGATCATAAGGTATAACACTCAGGCCAAGGCAATGGCCCAGAGGTCACTGCCCTAGCAGTAGGGAAGAAGGTAGGCAACAGCCAGATATATGGAAAGGCTTCCAAGGGTGCTTGAGTAGCCACCCTCAATACAAACAGGTGAAGCAAGGGAGTCCTAGCCCTTCTGCAGTTCCTACTGCTTGCACCAAACAAAAAAATCTATCCTTGACCACTAGCCAGCATATAGAAGGGCCTCTGAAGGGCATACAGACCTCTGTGCTTAAAAGACAGACCCTCCTACACAAGATGCAGAGTTGTGCTTTCACAGAGATTCCTAGAATTGGACCCTTAGCACCACAAGCACTGTGCACAGCAAAGCAGCTAAATGCATTGGGGAAGAAGTTTGATTCCTGAGTAGGGTATGGAGGGAGAAACAACACACTTCCCTCTTGTGAACATTAAGCAGGGATTTCCCAGCACAGATAAACAGAATGGGTTTCCCACTGTCGGCAGCAAGGAAGAAGCATACACCTAGGGTCTGGAGCTGAAAGGAACCAGAGCATGCAGGATGCAGTGAGTGGCTGTAGTAGGGGAGAAAAGCAAGTTCCTGAGAAAGGGCTGAATGTGTCCTCGAGGCAGATGCCATACAGACTGACCTTTTCCTTTACCGACATCACTGTCTTTCCATGAAAGCTTACCTTAATCTCAACACACAGAATTGGCCGGTGCTCTGCAAAGCGGTAGGTCTGAAGTCTGGTTAAGTTGGGAAGGCACATAGCATAACCACTGAGTGTGTCCAGATCCTTGTCACAACGAGACTCTACAAGACAGAGTAAGGATCATACTTGAGTCAGTACAAGGGACAGTAAACTCTGCAGATACTGGAAGAAAGAATCCTATAAGGGAGGATTCTAAGACAGCCTGGGTACAGGGAAGTCACTAAATCTAAGGAGAAGTATATTGTTATTGGGTACATGTATGACAGAAGAAAAGTAGCTTATTATGGGCTGTGTGACAAATGCAGTCATCTCTGGAGGACTGAAGACTGAATCTGTTTGACAGGAAGTCAGCTTCATCATGCTCCTGAACTCAGCAAAAGCCCGGGATTCTGAGGCTCAGTAAGCCTTCTGGGCTATCACACATGGTCACTCGAAGAATAAGTGCTGCCCACACAGCCCTGTAGGTGGGGACCCTGCCCTGTGCCTCTTCCCCTGCCTGGTTTCATCCTTATCCTTAAGCCATAATAAAACCAGAACCAAGGCTAACAGTGAGAGCTGAAGTCTTTCTAGATGTGAGCATGGCCTTGAGGAATTTTCAAATGAGCAACAGCTATTACATGTGAGTAGACTTTGAAATGGCCCCCAAATTCCACAATTCCCTTAGGCAGGAATTCAGGAAGGAGGTAGGCTTTGGCCCCTTCCTTCCTCTCCAACCTAGGCCTTTCCTAATACATCTCTTCTACTGTGCCGCAGCATGGCTCTGCTGGAAGCTATATGGATGCCACCAAACAATGCTGGGCTCCAGGCTTCCCTTTCACATAGCAAGGATTCTTTTAACTAGTTACTGGGGCTTTAAATGAAGTAAGATGAGGTACTGGTGGCTCATGCCTATGATCAGTCCTCGCTACTCAAGAGGCTGAGATCTGAGGATGTAGGCCAACCAAAGCAAAGAAGTCAGGAAGTTAGCTCCAATTAACCAGCAAAAAGCTGGAGATGGAGGCATGGCTCAAGTGACAGAACACCAGCCATGTGCTAAAATGCCAAGTGACAACACAAAGTCTTAAGATAATGCCCCAATACAAGCAAAAAAATGAAGTAGAGAGACGGAGGAACATGAGCAGCTGAGGAAAGAAGCTACAGCTGGCCTCTGTCTACCATGTAGAGACAATGAGTAGAGCCCAGACACTAACCTGTACCTTTGACCTGGTTCTTGACAATAAAGCCACCAGCAAAAAGCAGAAGCATGGTGCTGAGAGGATGCAGGTATGTGGATAATGAAGTTTTTGGCAACAGACCTGCTAAAAACTATCAATACCTCACATGGGTGGTTATTTCAAACATGTTGGAACAGAACTTTTAAAATCACAAACAATATTCCTAAATTATGACAGTCTTACCTGGTCTTTCAGACTGTATCTTCAAACACAGCTGTTTCACAAACTCTAAAGGCAGCTGAACTACTTCCTGTTAAGAAAAAATACAAAATGCATGGGTTACTCAACAGCAGCAAGACTACAGGTATAGCCACAAAATTCTGCACCAAACCACAGCTAAAATGGTGACTTTCACATTACTTGCACTTAATCAGAATTTTAAAAATGATAGTTTAAAAAATTCAGTGAGTAGGTTTTGGCAATAAAAGCTGATCTACGATTTTCAGAGCTTGTGAAGGTTAAACAGAGATGCTTCCAATGTAGAAACACAGCAGGAGCCCAAGGCAGTTCTTGGGCCACAAGGAAGACTCCCTGACCCTTCAGACAAACTTAGCATTTCCCACTTTCACCTAAGCAGCAATTTCCGTGTGTGATAGAATCAACCTTGGCTAAGATGGCAGGTGGGTCAATGAGTCAGCCATGGAGAACTGTGTGGCTAGAAAAAGGATTTAAGTCGGGGCTGGGAAGGTGGCTCAGTGGTAGAGCGCTTGCCTTGCATGCTCGAGGCCCTGGGTTCGATTCCTCAGCACCACATAAGCAAAAAGAAAAAAGCCGGAAGTGGCGCTGTGGCTCAAGTGGTAGAGCGCTAGCCTTGAGCTGAAGAGTTGAGGGACAGTGCCCAGGCCCAGAGTTCAAGCCCCACGACCGGACCAAAAAAAAAAAAAAAAAAGGATTTAAGTCATATTGCTTACTTACCATCTTCCTGTCCTTTTGTGTTTCTAGAGTAGCAGAATTGTGGCTTCTGGAAAAGTCACAAAGGGACACAGAAGACCTAGCACAAGAATACTGGAATCTTGCCAGGGGGAGAACAGAGCAGCCTTCTCCATCTGGGCCTGGCTTGCTCTAGTCCACCCTGGTCCTGCTCCCTATCCTGACATTCTAGTTCCATACTGTGCCTTCATTGTCTACTTAAATATGCTATGAGCTAAGGAAACATGAGGTATTAAACACTTAGGTACTTAAATACACACCTAGTATTAGTACTTTGGTATTCAAAGTACTAATGGGCAAGAGAGAGAAATGTGAAAGTTTAGAAATTCAAAACTTGGTCTATCTCACACAAGTTCTTGCTCTGACTGAAACCAAAAGTCCAAGGGACAATGCTGGTCACAATGCTGTGTGGTGGGATGATGAAAAGAACTGCTTGGATATTCCCACCCAAGAAATGCAGTGTTCTTATATCCTGGCACACATGGGTACGCAAGCTATACCTACTGCCCTCCTGAGTCCACAGTCACAGTGAAGAGCAGACCTGGGTTTCCTCTAAACAACTTCAAAGGACTGATTTTACAATGAGGATGTGTGTGTTTCAATTCAAGATAAAAATGTTCACAGGTGGCATGCCATTTTAGGTTAGATGGCATTGCCATCCACCTGACCACATGAGCATATGACAACCAACATTATACAAGACATTTGCTGGAAAAAGCCAGAGTTGACACCCACAGAATGTTCCTCCTGGAGAAAGCTGATGCTGAGACATGCTAACTCTCAAAGGAGTGACAAGATGCTGCCCAGAAGGATACAGGCTACAGAAATTCCAGTTGAGTGAGTCCCAACAAGCCTACCTATCAGCACATGAGGTTCAAATGGGGAGTTAATAACATCCCACACAGCATTCAAACTCAAGTAGATCCAGTCACAAGAGACAGGATGGGAGCTTGTAAAATTCCATGCCCCTCCAATACTTAAAAGAGTTCCCTAGCCAGATGTCAGTGGCTCACATCTGTGTTCCTACTCAGGAGGCTGAGATCTAAGGTTCATGGTTTGAAGCCAGCCCAGGCAGGAAAGTCATGAGACTCTTATCTCCAATTAACTACCAAAAGAAGCTGAAGTAGACCTGTGGATCAAGTAGTAGAACACTAGCCTTGAACAAAAAAGCATAGGTAGAGTGCCTAGACCCTGAGTTCAAGCCCACGGCCAGCACCAAAATTTTTTTTCAAATGAGTTCCCTAAATTCTCCATGGAGAATCCAAACTCTCAGACATACCACCTCCAAGGGCAGAACCAGTGGGCTTCCTCACAGGAACTGATGTGTCTTGACCCAGGACACACAGGATAAAAGGCCCTTAGGGACTCTACCTTACCTAACTAGCTACACATCTGTGCTTGCTGCACAACATGGCCCTGTCAATGCAGCCTCAGGGTCACACAGTTGCTGGGAGATATAATCAGGCCCACACTGAGAGCAGCCAGCTAGGACATGATCACCTGAGAAAAATCCAGCTCTAGTTTATTGGTAATGTCAAAACACAGAGGAGACACACAAGAGGGTGGTGACCTATAGGCTAAGCCCCAGTCACTACAGCTTCATTTACACAAGGGGGACAGAAAGTACCAGAGGTATTGCCAGACATCCCTGATCCTGCCACTCCCTGATAAGAGTCCCCGCTGCTTACTTCATTGACCATCACAACTGAGACCTCCACAGCCAGTCCTCAACCTGGGCAACAACAACCTGCTCACATCCTGCTCAAAAAAGAATATGATACCCACAAGACCACACACATTCCCACCCAGCCCAGTGGGCAGATGGCACCTCTGAAAATATTCTCTCCACAAGGAAGACACCATCCAAGGGGCACATCCTGGACAACAGATTAGACTAAGCACACAAGCAGCAGCAGCTGATAAAAAGGCAAAACTGAGGTGACTTTTGGAGGCTCCAGGCCACAGCTTTGCTCAGAAAGCAATCCAGGTCAGATAGGTGGGCCAGAGAGCGCCCCTTGTCCTGTCATCAGACAGACAAACTGCAAGCAAGGCCAGCATAGACAGCAGCATGTTTTCATGGTTTTTCTTCCAGTACCAGCTCATTTTTGGTGCCAGTCTAGGGGCTTGAATTCAGGGACTGGGAGCTGTTCCTGAACATTTTTGTTCAAGACTAGCAGCACTCTACCACTTCAGCCATACAATTCCTCTTCTGGCTCTTTATTGGTTAACTGGGGATAGAGTTTCACAAACTTTCATGCCAGAGCTGGCTTTGGATCACAATCAGCAGATCTCAGTCTCTGAAGTTTCTAGGGTTACAGGAATGAGTCACTGGATCACTAGTTTTTTTGTTTTTGTTTTTTGTTGTTATTGTTGTTGTTCTTGCCAGTCCTAGAGCTAGAAGTCAGGGCCTGGGCACTGGCCCTCAGCTTCTTTTGCTCAAGACTAGCACTCTACCACTTGAGCCACAGCCCCATTTGCAGCTTTTCTGCTTATGTGGTACTGAGGAATTGAACCCAGGGCTTCATGCATGCTAGGCAAGCACTCTACCACTAAGCAACATTCCCAGCCTCACTAGCTTTTAAAACTAAATTGGGCAATTATAACACACAATGTGATTGTGGAAGTAATAAAGAGTCTTCCAACAAGGAAAAATCCAGATCCTGATAGATTCACAGATGAATTCTGAAAGAGATTTATAGTTGAACTAACACCGGTACTCCTCAAACTTTTCCCTGAAATTGAAATGGAAAGATCAACTCTAAACTCATTTTATGAAGCCAGCATCACACTCATCCCAAAACTAGGTAGGAATTCAATGAAAAAACAGAACTATAGACCAATCTGTATGATGAACATAGTAAAGCTCATCAATAAAATACTAGCATACATAATTCAGCAACTCATTAAAAAAATCATACATTATGATCAAATGGGTTTTATCCCAGAGATACAAGGCAGGTTTAACACATGTAACAACATATGTATACACTCATATATATATATATATATATATATATATATATATATATATACACACACACACACACACTATATATATATATATATATTTATATACACACACATCACATTAACAGAGCTAAACACAAGAAACACATGACCATCAATAATATACAACATCTGTTCATGTTAACAGTTCTAGAGAAGCTAGGAATAGAAGAAAGATACCTCAAAATAACAAAGGCTATATATAACAGACCAACAGCCAACATCATATTAACTGGTGAAAAATTAAAACAATTTCCGCTGAAATCAGGAACAAAGCAAGGATGTCCACTCCACTCCTTTTCAATTCTAAAATTCCTAGCCAGATGATAAAGCAAGAAAAAGACATAAAAGGGCCAGGTGCTGGTGGCTCATGCCTGTATTAATAGCTACTTAGGAGGCAGATAAGTGAGAATTTCAATTCAAAGCCAACCCAGGCAGAGTCTATAAGACTCCTATCTCAAAAAAAAAAAAAAAACCTATCAAAAGACCAGAAGTAGAGTTGTGGCTCAAGTGGAAGAGTACAAGCCTTCAGCAAACCTATCAAAAGACCAGAAGTAGAGTTGTGGCTCAAGTGGAAGAGTACAAGCCTTCAGCAAAAGCTCAGGGACAGGTTCAGGCCCTCCGTTCAAGCCTCAGGACCAACACACACACACACACATACACGCACGCGCGCGCACACACGCACACGCATGCACAATAGAAAAGGGATTCACATAGGGAAAGAAGTGAAACTACCCTTTTTGCAAACAACATAATCTTATATCTAAAAGACTTGGAAGACTCTATCCCCAAGCTCCTACAGCTGATCTTTGGTTCCTACTTTGGCAAAGTAGGAAACAAAATTAATCCCCAGCTGGGCACCAGTGGCTCTTTGGCAAAGTAGGATACAAAATTAATACACAGCTGGGCACCAATGGCTCATCCCTGTAATCATAGATACTCAGGAGGCTGGAATCTAAGAATCACAGTTCAAAGCCTGCTGGAGGAAGAAAATCTGTGAGATTGTCATCTCTAACTACCAGAAAACTGGAAGTGGAGCTGTGGCTCAAAAACGAGCACTAGCCTTGAGCAGAAAAAACTCAGAGACAGCACCCAGGCCTTGAGGTCAAAAGCCCCACAACCAACAAAATAAAAATAGAAACCCACAAAAACTCAGTAGGTTTTCTGTATACCAACAATAAATAAGCAGAGAGGGAAACCAGGGAAACAAATCCATTTGCAATAGCTTCAAAATCTATAATTGAGAAATTAAAAATTGAGAAATAGACATAACCAAAGAAAACCTTTATGGTGAAAACTATAAAAATTTGAAGAAAGAAATCAAAGACAGTATCAGGAAATGGAAAGACTTCCAATGTTCATGGATAGGTAGAATTAGTATTGTGAAAATGACCATACTTGGGAGAAGATCTTCACTAGCCATACAACGGACAAAAAGAAATCCAAATCAGGGCTAGGAAGTTGATCAGTGGTAGAGCACTTGCCTTGCATGCCTGAGGCCCTGGGTTCAATTCCTCAGCATCACATAAGCAAAAAGAAAAAGGCTGGAAGTGGCGCTGTGGCTCAAGTGGTAGAGCGCTAGCCTTGAGCTGAAGAGCTGAGGGACAGAGCCCAGGCCCAGA
>NW_012267309.1:2815515-2819864 GCF_000151885.1 Dipodomys ordii | reverse complement strand
GAGGAGGCTACAATGCTTGATAAGAAATGTACTCATTATCTTGCCTATGTAATTGTAACCCCTCTGTACAGTATTTTCACAATAAAAAAAGAAAATGACCATACTGCCAAAAGTGATATACAAACTTAACACAATCCCAATTATGTTCTTTGCCAAGATAGAGAAAACAATCCAAAAATCCCTATGAAACAACAAAAGACTTAGAACAGTCAAAGCAATACTCAGCCAGAAAAAAAAAAAAAAAAAAAGCAATTCTGATCCCAGACCTAGAGCTCAACTATAGAGCCACAATAATAAAAACAGCCTGGTATTGGCACAAAAAAAGACCCAAAGATCAATGGAAGACACAGAAATAAAACCAAACGCTTACAGGTATCTCATATTTGATAAGGGAGTCAAAGATATATGGGGGGGAAAAGTGTCTTCAATAGCTGGAGTTGGGAAAACTGGGCATCCATATGCAGAAAATTAAAAGTAGATTCCTGATTCCCACCATGCACAAATATCGACTAAAAGTAGATCAAAGACCTCAATGACAGACCTGAATCTTTGAAATTACTGCAAAAGGGAGTAAGAGAAACACTAGAAGTTGGCATAGGCAGGAAACTTTTTGTTGTTGTTGTTGTTGGTTGTGGGGCTTGAACTGAGGGCCTGGCCGCTAACCCTCAGCTCTTCAACTCAAGGCTATACTCTACCACTTGAGACACAGTGCCACTTCCAGTTTTTGAGTGGTTAATTGGAGATAAGAGTCTCATGGGGACTTTCCTGCCTTGGCTGGCTTTGAACCACGATCCTCAGATCTCAGCCTCCTGAGTAGCTAGGACTACAGGCGTTAAGTCACTGGTACTCACTGACAGGAAACTTTTTGAAGAGTCCCAGGGCACAGCAAATAGGAGAGAGACTTGACAAATGGAATTATATCAAACTAAAATGTTTCTGCACAGCAAAGGACATAGTTATGAACAATGGCCAAGACTGGGAGAAGATCTTAATCAGCAATACATCTACCAAAGGCCTAATATCCAAAATATACATAGAGCTCAAGAAATAAATCCCTCGCCAGGCGCCGGTGGCTCACACCTGTGGCTCACACCTGTAATCGTAGCTATTCAGGAAGCTGAGATCTGAGGATCGAGATTCAAAGCCAGCCCTGGCAGGGAAAGCTGTTAGCTCTTACCTCCAATAAACCACCAGAAAACTGGAAGTGGTGCTGTGGCTCAAGTGGCAGAGGACTAGCCTTGAGCTGAAGAGCTGAGGGACAGCGCCCAGGCCCAGAGTTCAAGCCCCATGAATGATAAAAAAAGAAAAAGAAAAAAGAAAGAATCCCTCCCAAAGCTAATAAACCAATCACTAAATGGGCAAAGGAGCTAAAGAGAGACTTCTTAGGCAAGGAGGTAAGAGTGGCAAAGAAACTTATGAGGAAATGCTCAACATCCCCGACTATAAGAAATGCAAATCAGCCAGGTGCCAGTGGCTCATACCTGTAATCCTAGCTACTCAAGAGGCTGAGACCTGAGAATCATAGTACAAAGCCAGTTCAGGCAGGAAAGTCCATGAGACTCTTATCTCCAATAAGCCACCAGAAAACCGAAGTGGTGCTGTGGCTCAAGTATAAAGCACTAGCCTTGAGCTGAAGAGCTGAGGGACAGTGCCCAGGCCCAGAGTTCAAGCCCATGACCAACACATACACACACAAAAAAAAGACAAGAAAAGAAAGAAAAGCAAATCAAATCAACTCTGAGATTCTCTCTCACCATAGTTAGATTGGCCAACATCGTGAATTCAAAAAGCGCTGGAGAGGATGTGGAGAAAAAAGAACCCTATTGCACTGTTGGTGGGAATGTAAACTAGTACAACCACTCTGGACAGCAGTCTGGGGGTTCCTCAAATAACTAAACATAGATCTTCCCTATGACCCAGCCATAATACTCAGGAGCATCTACGCTGAACATCATGAACCAGAATACCAGAAAGACATGGCCACGTCCATGTTCATCACCACACTATTCACAATAGCCAAGATATGGAAACAGCCCAAATGCCCTACAATAGATAAGGGGATCAAAAACATGTGGTACTTATACACAATGAAATATTACACAGCCCTTAGAAAGAATATGTTATGGGGCTAGGAAGGTGGCTCAGTGGCAGAGCACTTGCCTTGCATGCATGAGGCCCTGGGTTCAATTCCACAGCACCACATAAGCAAAAAGAAAAAAGCCGGAAGTGGCGCTGTGGCTCAAGTGGTAGAGCACTAGCCTTGAGCTGAAGAGCTGAGGGACAGTGCCCAGGCCCAGAGTTCAGGCCCCATGACCGGACCAAAAAAAAGAAAGAAAGAATATGTTATTTTCAGGGAAATGGATGCTCTCATATGCAGAAGCTAGACCTAAAATGCAAGAGGACATGATAAATTATACGGGACTCCAGGTATTTACACACAGTGAGGCTAAAGGAGGATATTCTTAGGGAAGGAACCTAAAGCCACAATGCCTCTGTGCCTATGAACATATAAAATAATGTTTATTGAAATGAATCCCAGGAAATGGAAACGAGGGTTGTTTTTCCTGTGTTTTTTCTTCTGTTGCTGGTGAAAATGGTATTGTCTTGTTTTTGCTTTCGGTGTTTTAGTTTCTTGGGGATTTTTTTTTGTCATGTTTGTTCATTTATCTATCTTTGGAAGGTATGGGGGACAGAGAAATGGAGAGACAAAGGGTGAACAAATGAAGCAGTGGTATTCACTAGACATTATATTGAAAATGAACTATACAAATTGTGGGTGGGGGCAGGAGGGGAAAACTGGGAGAGATTGAGGGAAGAGGTGACATTTTTCTTTTTTCTTTTTTTTTTTTTTGGGTCCAGTCGTGGGGCCTGAACTCTGGGCCTGGGCACTGTCCCTCAGCTCTTCAGCTCAAGGCTAGCGCTCTACCACTTGAGCCACAGCGCCACTTCCGGCTTTTTTCTTTTTGCTTATGTGGTGCTGAGGAATCAAACCCAGGGCCTCAGGCATGCAAGGCAAGCACTCTACCACTGAGCCACCTTCCCAGCCCCAGAGGTGACATTTTTCAAAACATTACCTCATTTGCAAAATGGTAACCTTTCTGGATATCACATTAATAATTTAAAAAAAAAATTTAACTGGGCAACTAGGCTCTACAGGATGAATCCAGTGACTTGGCCTATGTTCATGCTGTTGTGCCCCTCTCTACAAGGGTAGCAGCTTCTAGGGCAAAATCCAATTTGTTCTCTAACCCAAAGAAAGCACTCTAGGAGCAGAAGGCTAAGCTGTCCCTTTGGGCTCAAGGATGGCCGGATACCCACTTGAGTGTCTCACCAAACAGGAGCCTAGGGCAGAGCTGGATAACAGTGACAGAGTTCCCTCCAACTTCATGGTCCTCAACTGTTCGATGGCACAACAGAGAGCAAGGCACCTGAAGACTCTAACTATTCAAGGGTTACCATTAAGCACAAAATTCCAATGACAACTGAGACACTGGTATGGTTAATATGCGACCTTTCCATGAATTGAGATTTGAATAAAGATCACTTACCCCACAGTGAACACAGTGTTCCCCCAAGAACTCCTTCATGACATTTTTGCCAAAGTCCACAATGTTTTGCAGGTGCTGAAATATCTCTTCAGAGGTCTGCAAGAGACAAGCACAAGATACCCTCAGCATGAACCTCTGGTGTCCCTCTTCCTACCACCAAGAGCACCACTGCCATCCAATGCACCCACTGAGCAGATGACTGGAAAATTAAGTGTCTACTTTTAAATATAGCATAGTGTTTTCTTCCCAATCAGATGTTTTTAAAGGGTAAAAAGGCAGCCTCTCTAGCTAGCTTGGGAAGCTGAAAATGGCAGGATGTCAGCTCAAAGCCAGACTGAGTAGGAAAGTCCACAAGATTATCTCAATGAAGGGAAGTTAGACATAGTAGCGTCATAGTTAAGATTATAATAGTGTGCCTCTCTACTCAAGTACAACTATAGGAACCCTAAAGTCAGCAGATAACAGTCCAGGTGTATATACAGTCCAGGTGTATACACAGCAGGAAGTGAAACCCTAAACCAGGCACCAGTGGCTCACACCTATAATCCGGGCTACTCAAGAGTCTGAGAACAAGGATCTCAGTTGAAACCCAGTCTGAGCAGGAAAGTCTGAGAGATTCCCATCTCCAATTAACTAGTAAAATGCCAAACTGGAAGAATAGCTCAAGTGGTAGAACACAAGTCATAAGCAAGAAAGCCAAGAGAAAGTTAAAAGTTCTGAGTTCAAGCCACAATACCAGCACACACACACACACACACACACACACACACACACACACACACACACACACACACACACCAC
>NW_012267309.1:2798591-2815465 GCF_000151885.1 Dipodomys ordii | reverse complement strand
CACACACACCACCCACCCAGACACACAAATATAGCAAAAAGACATAGCTTGGTGGTAGAGTACATACATAGCAGTACTCCAGTCTCAAGCCAGATGAGACATCCCAAAGGTGAAAAGCTTGAAGGGTCCAAGATGATGACTCCCGAGTGTGACAAAGGCTGGATTGGTAGAGCAGGCCTGCCCTGAGCTCATGGGGTCTTTTCAGGGCAAACCTAGAGGTACTCGCACCCAGCCTGGATTCGGGAAGGTCCCAGGACTGAATAGTCATCCTTAACGCTAGGGAAATCATTACTTGTATCAAGTGGTGCCTCCTGCACACCAAAGCATTGCAAATGTGCTACAGCTCCCACAACAGGATCTCATCACAACTCGGCCTGACAGAAAAGCCTAGAATATGCTTGGTGGCCCTGCATGGCTGTGTCACACCTTCTGACAAAAAGCCCATAAGACCAATAGGAGAATGACCACAAGTCCTGTGATCAAGCAGCTTTATTGCACTGTACTACCTACATACTACATGGAGCAAATGCTCACTGAAAAACGCTGCTTTAGTAGATGGTCCGAAGGTTCACCACCAAGACAGCAGTTGTCCATAGTGGTTCATGGTACTGTACTTGAACAACTCAGCCAAAATAAACCTGATGATCTATCTGACCTTGCCCAGTGCGACATTTAACATAATATAGACCCTCTACTAGTGCCATGCACTATTTTCACAAACACAATTCCACAGATGGGGAAACTGAGGCAGCAGAAACTGGGCAACTTGGCAAAACGAAGCCAAGACCTGGTCCTGTGTTCCTCACCACAAACTGAGCCCTCTGAGCAGGATCCAAAGGCAGAGCAAGGGCAACTCCTGCTCAGCACATGCAGATCAACCATGGTGACACCCAGTGAGTGACATGTGGTGACACACAGGTGTCATATCAGGAACGGGAGCCTACCGCTTTTTTTTTTTCCTCCTGTCATGGGGCCTGAACTCTAGGCCTGAGCACTGTCCCTCAGCTCTTCAGCTCAAGGCTAGCGCTCTACCACTTGAGCCACAGTACCACTTCTGGCTTTTTCTGCTTATGTGGTGCTGAAGAATGGAACCCAGGGCCTCATGCATGCAAGGCAAGCACTCTACCACTGAGCCACTTTCCCAGCCCCGAGCCTACCACTTTCTATACTGAATGTTTATGTCATATTGCAATTTACACAACTAGAATGCACAAGGAAAAAATTCCAAGTCTTCTTAAACAATGGCTATAATGATTGTGTGGCCATCCTGCCAATCTTACCTTCTTCCTATTTGGAGGAAACTTCAGAAAACGCAGCACCACACAGCGCTGTTGGAAAATAAAAGAAAAGTCTGATTAGTACTGGCTAACACCCAGACATGTGGTTCAACAGCTGGGCAGAAGGGGCCTAGCCATTACGGGAGCTCTCCCAGGGGAGACAAGGGTGGAGCCACTTCCAGAGAGCGTGGCACAGGGCAGCCAGGACAAGCTGTGGTCTTTGACCTAGCTACCACTCCTAGATATTTATCTTATGAAAGAGAATTAAGGAAGCTCAAACAACATTAGCAACTGTACATATGACCACATAAGATGATGTTAAGTGAAATGAACCCCAAGACAGGGACACAAGTGGTTTTTTTCTTTCTTGCTATTATTTTTAATGTACTTATCATAAACTATGTGATTTTTTTTGTTTCTTTGGTATGTCTTCCCCCACGGTATAACCCCTGTTTTCACTGTATTTGATGTTGGTGTCCTGCATCTTATGTATATACACTTTTCTAATTTGGGGAGGGGAAGGGAAATAACAAAATGCTTAAATAGGAATACAGGTTGACCCATTGTAACAATGAGATCTACAAAACACCATGTTGAAAACGAACTTTACAACTTGTTTGGAGGAGGGAGGGAGGAGTTGGGGAGGTGGGAAGGAAGGAATGGTAGGTGAAAAAGAAAGGAGGGGGTAGCAATGCTTGATAGGAAATGTACTCATTACCTTACTCATGTAACTGTAACCCCTCTGTACATTATTTTTACACTAAAAAATGTATTAAAAAACATTAGCAACTGTATGTAAGTAAACAAGTTCTTATAACGCCTAAGGAAGGTCCTAGAAATGAATGGTCAGGCCCAATTACTTTGTGAAAATGAAATTAAACACAAACTACTGAGCACTTTTCTATAGGTATACTTACACTTCAATTTTACATTTTTAAAGTAATTCTTAGCCAAGTATGGTAGTATACACCTGTCATCCTAGCACCAGGGATGCTGAAGCAGGCCTATTACAAGTTTAAGGCCAGCATGAGATACACAGCAACAAGACCTTGCCTAAATATATAATACTTACAAATAAAAATAACTAAAATTATGAAATGAAATATATGTATAAACTGTATGAAGCAGTCTGAAAGGACGTTCAGGATGAGTTTAATAGCATCTACAAGCCAAAGAATAACAATTTTTCAGTTTAATTATTCCAATGTATTAATGTTTTCATATTATACACAATAGGAAGGCATATTTTAGCTGGGAGCTGGTGGCTCATGCCTATAATACTAGCTAGAAGCTGAGGTCAGAGGATCGCAGTTCAAAGCCAGCCTAGGCAGGAGTCCGTGAGATTTTTAATCCCCAATAAACCACCAGAAAACTGGAAGTGGTGCTGTGGCTCAAGAGGTAGAGCGCTAGCCTTGAGCTGAAGAGCTGAGGGACAGAGCCCAGGCCCAGAGTTCAAGCCCCACAACCAACCAAAAAAAAGAATGCATATTTTATAGAAAGAAGAAGAATGTATGTGAGAGATACTCTAACAACATGTACAAAGGTGAGAGGCAGGAACTCTGGGGAGCACTCGAGCCACGTAGGACTGACAGTAGGTCACAATGAAGCAGGCTTAGAAAGTATTCTTGCTGGAAGTGGTCTTTTTGCTACACTGAGGCAGGAGGATCACAAGTTCAACAGTAGCCTGGGCTACACAGAGACCTTACCTCAAAAAACCAGAAAAATGTATGGGCTGGGAAGGTGGCTCAGTGGTAGAGCGCTTGCCTTGCATGCCTGAGGCCCTGGGTTCGATTCCTCAGCACCACATAAGCAAAATGAAAAAAGCCGGAAGTGGCACTGTGGCTCAAGTGGTAGAGCGCTAGCCTTGAGCTGAAGAGCTGAGGGACAGCACCCAAGCCCAGAGTTCAGGCCCCACAACTGGACCAAAAAAAAAAAAAAACCAGGAAAATTCATTTTAAAAAAGAAAAAAGGAGAGAGGAGGTAAAGGGAAGATATTCTAAAACAAAAATGCCTGAGCAATAAAAGCTCTATAGAGAGAAAAAGCACCCCTTAGCAATGCAGCTACTGCTCCTAAAACCCAGTGGTCTTGGTTGGGACTTCCTAGTCCCATTCCAGCCATTGGTTCATTTATTTAGTTTTACCTTGGTTTGGGGGAGTTTTTTTGTTTTTTGTTTTTTTGTCAGTCGTGGGGCTTGAACTCTGGGCTTTGGGCACTGTTCCTGTGCTCTTCAGCTCAAGGCGAGCACTCTACCGCTTAAGCTACAACACCACTTCCAGTTTTCTAGTGGGTTTTTTTAGAGGTAAGAGTCTCACGGACTTTCCTGCCTGAGCTGGCCTTGAACCATGACCTTCAGATCTCAGCCTCCTGAGTAGCTAGGATTACAGGCATGAGCCACTGGCGCCTGGCTTTACTTTGTTATTTTTATTTTTTTTTGGGGGGGGGTCCTGCCGTGGGGCCTGAACTCTGGGCCTGGGCGCTGTCCCTCAGCTCTTCAGCTCAAAGCTAGCGCTCTACCACTTGAGCCACAGCATCACTTCCAGCTTTTTTCTTTTTGCTTATGTGGTGCTGAGGAATCGAACCCAGGGCCTCATGCATGCAAGGCAAGTATTCTACCACTGAGCCACCCTCCCAGCCCCTACTTTGTTATTTTTAAGAGACAGGGTTTCCCTATGTTTTCATGCTAACCTCAAACTCCTTAGTACAGTAAACCTTCTGCCTCAGCTCCCCAAGTGCTGGAACTCCATGGATGGACTGTATGCCACTACCGGCCTTGCTTCCCCTACTTATTGAGGTCCCACTTCCAGTCAGTGCCAAGTGCTTGGTACACTGCTGGACAGCTACACTTCCTAAAATGAACCCTAGACTGGTCGCTGAGGTCCATGGCACACAACAAAGGTCAAGGTCATATGGGTCATATGGAACAGAGCTTAGAGGTGTGTCCAAATCCTAGACTAATGTCTCCACCTTTCTAGTTGTCAGGCTCCTAGTGACTGCTGAGGTTCCAGTTCGGGAGTTGAGAGTACTGGCTAGAGAGCTGGTTCCCAACAGAGAGTATAGACAAAGGCCTTGCGAGGCCTTCTTGGACCACCCTCAAGTGGGTCCTCAGCCACCACCACATCCATGTACAGCAACTCAGCTTCCGTATTACCCACAGGAAGTCTCCTTTCCCTTCCCATTAAAGAGCTAAAACTAGCTGAGCAAATCTAAATGTAGCAATGTGTACACATCAAGAGAAATGCTTCCTCCACCCACTCCTTTATCATCCAAAAACTGTCACCAGAAACCCAATTACCACTCCCACAACTGCAGGGTGAGCTTTAAAGGTCAATCTAAATATCAGCACTCAGGATACTCTCAGGTTTGCCTGTCCCATATGACCTGTGCCAACCAGTCAGTACCAACTGCTTCTATCAGAGGAATAACTGGGCTGGGCTGGCTAGAGGGGTGTGGTAATTGGCTAATGCCAGACAAAAGCCCATCAAGGAAATTGCCTGGCAAACTCATGCTGACAGTATAAAGCAGGTGAAAAATCAACTCTCATTAGCCAACTCTCATTAGCCAAAAGATACATGAGTCCAAGAGGGACCCTAAGGTGGAAAGTCCAAAATAGAAATAGATAAACAGGATTTCTACCTACCCAACAAAGGCAACAAGTCATTAAGATTGGAAGGAAGGGCACCAAAGTATTAACAGAACTTATTTTCTAAGTGGGGAAGTGTTGGGGGAGTTTTACTTTCTTCCTTCTACTAGTCTTTACTAGTAGAAGGGCAGATAAAGGACGAAATATTTCATATTAAATAAAAGTAAAAGGCCACAAAAAACCAATACATTAAAAGGGACACCTGCTGATATGAAGCCTGAGGGAATGTTAGCTTTCAATTATTGTAACAAAATACCTGAGAAAATCAACTTAAAAAGAGAAAGGTTTATTTTGGTTCAGGTTCATAGGTATCTGTGCTAGACTTGCTTGGCCCTGTTGCTTTGGGGCCTGCGGCGACAAAGCACATTTACAGGGTACATGGCAGAGGAAGCCTGTTCACCTCAGGCAGCTGGGAAACATCACTCCCACAAGTCCCAGAACAACACCCCAGGCACCCACACAATTTGCAGAAAGGATCTGAGCTCTCCTTAGAATCTCAAACAGAACAAGGGGAAATGAGCAGTTCTCCTCATGCTTTTAGTAAACATTCTTTGTTTGCAGGTCAATTAAATGGTAAAGAATTTCATGTCACCTCTATCAATAAAGAAAAACATTTACACATTAAGTATGGAAATATCACAATGAAACTCCTCTTCTCTGTATATTATACACTAATCTTTATTATTATTAATCTTTGTTATTATAGAGGTGATATACAGAGAAATTACAATTACATGAATCAGGTAATGAGTGCATTTCCTTTCCTAAGTGTCTTCTGTTCCCTCATTCTTTCCCAGTCCCTCCCTCCTGTCTCCACCCATGCGTTTCAATAGTTTACTTTCATCAATGTCCAGTGACTTCCATTGCTGCACTTTTTCACTTTTTTTCCCTTGAGTTATGTACCCTACCCCCGTAACCTCCCCCGAAGATATACACATGAATATACCATAATGTAAAGACAGAATCATCAAAAACTAAAAACTTTAAAAAACTTTTTTTTAAAAAGTCTCTTGTTTCCATATCTTGGTGTTTATTTCAGTGTGTGTATTATTTTATATAAATATGAAGAGGCACTTAGCCATTGTGCCCTTGTGTTTCTCCCCTAAGAATATCCTCTTTTGGTCTCACTGTGTGTGAGTATCTAGAATCCTGTATAATTTGTCATATCCCAATGCAGTTTAGATCTAATTTCTGCATATGAGAGAGAACATGCGCCGTTTGTCTCTCTGAGCTTACCTCACTTAACATGATTTGTTCTAGTTCCATCCACTTCCCTGCAAATGACATTATTTTATTCTAATGGCTGTGTAAAATTCCATTGTGTATAGGTACCTACCACATTTTTGGGATCCACTCATCTATTGTGGGGCATCTAGACTGTTTTCTTATCTTTTATTGTGAATTTGTACAGAAATGAACGTGGATATGCAGGTGTCTTTATCATATTCTGGCTCATGATGTTCAGGGTAGATGCCCAGGAGTGGTATGACTGGGTCATAGGGAAGGTCTATGTTTAGTTTTATATATACCCTGTTTTTTTAAGAAAGGAAAACATGGTCAAATATATTGTTTACAACTATAAAAACAGAACAAGGAAATCTGAATTAGTGGAAGAGAGAGTGATGGAGGTGAGAGTGATTAGAATGTATCATAAACATGTGTTAGAATGTTATCAATGAAGTCCCCTCTGTGTAACTGAAGCAAGCTCTTTATGTGAGTGTATATGTGTGTGAGAGAGAGAGAGAGAGAGATTGATTGATTGATTGATTGATTGATTGGGGGAGGAGGGTCCCCTGGGGCTTCAACTCATAGCCTAAGCGCTGTCCCTGGGCATTTTTGCTTAAGGCTAATGCTTTACCACTTGAGCCACTGCTCCACTTCCAGTTGAGTTTTTTGTTTTTATTTTTGTTTTGGGAAGGTGGGAAGTAGTAAATTGGAGAAAAGAGTCTCATAGACTTTCATCTTGCTTACACTGGCTTTGAACTGTGATCCTGAGATCTCAAGTCTCCTGAATAGCTAACATTACAGGCATAAGCCACTGGCACCTAGATAAAGTAAACTCTTTTAATGATTAATTTTAAGAAGAAAAAAAAATGGTAGCTTTAATGTTCTACCCTGAGGACAATGTAACCTATGGGGTTCAGTGTCCTGGATACCTGAGATTGAACAACAAACTTTCACAAGTCAACTCAAGAGCCAAACGTAACAGGCAGAGGTGGAGACAAGTGCCGACACCTGGGAAAGAAGGCAGCTACAGTGGTAATAGGTTCCAAGAACCTATGATGTGGTGCTATGTCCTCAGACATCTCCTCATGGGAGCCTTGGACTCCAGAAAGCCATAAGAGGCAGTACAGTAGTCTATCAAGCTTATCAGAGAATCTGTATCAGATAGGCAGAGGAACCTGAGGTATTATATCTGGGAAATGAACACACTACATAGCTATCTCAAACTAAGAGAGAACTTAGCCCAATGATTAACACTGAAACCATCTGGGGCTGCCTCTAAGAATAGGGGTTGTGGAAAGCTGACTACAACCTGCCAGGGACACTGCTAAAATGCCTCTCTGTGAGCTGGTCTGCTGTTTATCTTTCTGCTCATCCCAGCACACCCCAGTCCCCTCCTGGAGCTCACAGGCAACATCTGCATCCCCAAGTCCCAACTCTTTCTTTCTCTCAGTCCCAGTTTACCCATGGCAAGGGCATCACCATGCTCCAGTGGCCAATCCAGATGCCCCCACCTAGCCCCTTGCCCCCTGTAGGATGGCAGTGTGCTTGTGTATCAGGTGCTGCTTAGAAGGGAGGGCATACAGGGGCCCTTTCTAAGGGCTTCTCAACTCTGAGAGTGACTGTGATCTCACAGAAAAAATTAGCAGCTTCCTATGTGATAAGACTTGGCAAAGGAGTAGAAGGTCTGGGAAGCTGAGAAGAGGGGTGTACCTGCTTCCACACTTGACTCCCTAAGTAGAAGAAAGCCAGGCGCCGGTGGCTCACACCTATAATCCTAGCTACTCAGGAGGCTGAGATCTGAGGATCGTGGTTCAAAGCCAGCCCAGGCAGGAAAGTAAGTGAACCTCTTATCTCCAATAAACCACCAGAAAACTGGAAGTGGCGCTGTAGCTCAAGTGGTAGAGTGCTAGCCTTGAGCTGAAGAGCTGAGGGACAACGCCCAGGCCCAGAGTTCAAGCCCCACGAACGACCCAAAAAAAAAAAAGAAGTAGAAGAGCCATGAACATACCCAGTGTCCAAGAAGTGTCTCACTCAACTACTCTCTACCCCATTCCCATATGTATCTTCTCTCCTTGGACACAATTGCCCCTGAAAAACTGCCTTCCTGGGGCTTCCTCTATCCTCCTTGGTATACAACCTGAGAAAACATGCCAGTAGGCATACACACTCAAGGCCCACGCAATTGCAAAGGCTTCCAGCTGTTCAACACTCAGCACAATACAGTTTATCTATTATCAGCTACAGGTGTGAAACAATTCTTTATGAGACTTTGCAGTGATAAACTTCCATTTCAAATGGTGAACTAAAACCACCACCAAGCGGGAATGCATTTTTGTTGGTTTTGGTGCTGATGCTGGGGCATGAACTCAGGGCCTTGTGCCTCATGCTTCACTTTCTCCTTCAAGGCTGATGCCCTACCACATGAGCCCCAGCTTCACTTCTGGGTTTTTGCTATTTAATTGTTAATAAAAATTCTCAGGAATAGCAACAGGGCTGACTTCAAACTTCAGTTCCCCAAATCTTAGCTAGAATTACAGGTGTGAACCACCAAGACCCAGCCAAAAAAAGAGCAAATTTAATTCAAAACAAGTAATAAGGGCTAGGGAATAGAGTTCAGTACTAGAGCACTTACCTAGTGTGCTTGAGGCCCTGGGTTTAAGCCCCAGCAAAGTAGCAGTAATACTAATAGTAGGAGTAATAATAATAGCAGCATGGGTCCAGGACAGCCTGATGGCTCAAAGTTTTAAACTGTAAAAATAAAAGAAACATTGGGCTCGGAAGGTGGCTCAGTGGTAGAGTGCTTGCCTTGCATGCATGAGGCCCTGGGTTCAATTCCTCAGCACCACATAAGCAGAAAAAGCCAGAAGTGGAGCTGTGGTTCAAGTGGTAGAGTGCTAGCCTTGAGCTGAAGAGCTGAGGGACAGCGCCCAGGCCCAGAGCTCAGGCCCCATGACTGGCATAAATATATATATATACAACTAGAATGATTGGAACTATGGTGAGCAGCCATCCTGGGACAGGCTAGGCTGCCCTGAAGAGGCCTGCTCAGGGAAGGGAGTAGATTATGTGACTACTGGAAATGTAGAGAGGGTGAGAACAATCAAATGCTAGTCTGTCAAAGCCTCTGCTCTTTCAACACTAAATGTCTTTTTGCTCCAATCTGGAAGTTTCATTAGCTCCTAATAAAAGCCTTACATTAGCCTTGTTCATTATAAATTCACCCAAAATCTTAGTGGAGCCTGATTGATTTCTTTAGTTCCCTGCCTGTACTTAATGGTTACTAAAGCACAAAGGAAGAACCTATGAGCCAGTTTACACAATAGCTTAACAACTACATTACCTGTGCATCCCTGAAGAGCTGTTGGAAAGGGGCAGGGCTTTCATCTCTAATTCTACAAGAATCACCAGTTCAAGGGGATGATAGTTATCACTTGCCAAACATAACGTACCCACTGATATTTTAGGCAATTCTACCAAGTGCATTCTAATCCTCACTCCATTTTTCAAATGCAGTCACTGAATTGAGCCTCCACTAATCCGTGGTAGAACCAGGAATCATCCCAGCTCCCTTTGCTTCTAACTCAATCTAACCACTCCCTCTGTGACAGTCCTTCCCTCCTACTCCCCCAGCCCACCACATTCCTGAGAGGTTGTATCAGACTGCAAGACCTCAAAAGAAATCTAGGGCTGCACACAAATCCACATGCTCCTTCCTCTTCTTGGGTTCACCTCCATGGGAGTCATTGAAGTTTCTCAAAGTCTTATCCCATTAAATTAAAAAGGGGAAACCCTATATTTTGCAAAGATTCCGGGGGCGAGGCTGTGGGCAGGGCCCCGTTATTATTAACAACAGGAGCCGAGAGAACAGCAGTTCCGTGGTCGGAGCGACAGCATCTCCAGCACTTCCCCCAGTGCTGCCTGGACCCTGGTCCTTTCAGTCCACCGCGGCCTGACAGGCGAGCACCGGGGAGGCGGCTGTACGACAAGAGGTCGCGTGGCACCGACGGGGCGTGGAAGGGGGAGATCAGAACCGACCCTGGGATGTGGGAGAGCACGGGGGGAGGGGATAGAGGACCGAAGAGTGAGGAGGGCTCTAGGAGGGACGGAGGACCAATGGGAAAATAGGGCACTAAGTGGAAGACGGGACAGCGGACCGAGCACAGGGGTGGGGGCAAGCAGAGGAAGAGGGATGGTTACTAAGGGATAGTGGGGAATTAACGGGGAATGTTACTGGAGTGAAGCCGACCTAGGCTAAGAAGGTGGGGGGAGAACCCACGGACCCGGCATGTCGGGTGAGGCCCGGAACCACACCGCCCGACAGCCGCTCACCTGCGCGTGAGCCACCACCAGGCTCTTGTTGCCTTCGCCGTGATACCTCCATTCATTCTCATCCATCTTCCCCTCTTCCATGCCCCGGCGCAGCCCTGGAGCCTCACTGGCCAGGACGCGGGGATGCGAGCTGGGGGCCGCCCGCCTCGCCGGGGTGCAGCCGCCGAGACCTGGAAAGCAGCGCCTGTCAGCCGCCCACTGCGCTCTACTCCGCCTGGGCGACTGGTAGGCGCGGGCCGCCGGAAGCCACGCCCCCAGGGGCTGCCATGGCCGAACCGGGCAACTTCCGGGTTCCCACCCACTTCACCTCCATTGACCGTGGCGGTAGATGGGCGGGAGGTCATCTTAGGTGCTGGCAGAGTGACTCACTTCCGGTGCGCGGTCCCGGGAATCGGAAGGGAGGTTTCCGGACTTGGCGCCGGATGTGAGGCCGACGGGAGGACCCGGCGGCTGCTCGGCGCCCGGCGCTGGTGGGAGGTGTGCGGTATCGACGACCGACAATCTTGGGTCCCGGGCTGCCCAGCCGGGCGATCGCAGCGAGATGCTAGGATAGAAGTTGACTCTTCGCAATCTCGTGAAGCAGAGCCACGCCAGGTCCAAGGAAATAAACCTAGTGTAGACTCTCCGCGCGGGGAAACGGGACCCGCGGGCGAGGCGAGGGTTCCTGTCGGGATGCTTTGGCCGGGGGACCCTCTAGTGATTCAGACGGGAAGCGAGACTCGCACGTCGGTGAGCCGGAGACTCAGGGGCCTCCATTTACCTAACTGGTTCGGGAAAGAAGAATGCATGGGATCAGCTTTCCGGAACCCTCCGCCTCAGGACCACTTTATTGCTCTTAAAAGCTAAGGAGCGCAAAGGCTTTTGCTGATGTAGGTTATGGCTTCCAGTAGTATATTCTTAGTTAAAGCGAACTATTTGAAAACATTTTCCATTTAAAAATAAGCACCTAAACCTGGCGTTGATGACACATCTGTTAATCCTAGCTACTCAGGAAAGTACTGAGACTCTTATCTCCAATTAAGCCACAGAAAAGACGGAAGTGGAACTGTGGCAGAGCGCTAAGCTTGAGAAAAAAAAAAAAAAGGACATCGCCCAGCCCCTGAGTTTAAGCCTCACAATCTGAAACACACTTAGCAGTGTGTCCTGTCTGTGCTGGTACTGGGGCTTGAACCTAAGCTAAGGCCTGGGTGCTCTCCCATAGTCTTTTTGACCAAGGCTGGCCCTTGAGTCATACCTCCCAATTGTGCCTTTTGCTTTTTCCTTTGTTTTTTACTGCTTAACTGAATATGAGTCTCATGGACTTTCTTCTCAGAGTGATTTGGAACCTCAAGTCTCAGCCCTCTTGAGTAGCTAGGAATCCAGGCATGAGCCTCTAGGGCCCAATTTCACGTATATTTTAATAGCTATAACACACAAGAAAAAGAAAAGCCGGGAGCCGGTGGCTCATGCATGTAATCCTAGCTACTCAGGAGGCTGAGGTCTGAGAAGCACGGTTCAAAGCCAGCCCAGGCAGGAAAGTCCATGAGACTCTTATCTCCAATAAACCACTAGAAAACCAGGAGTAGCCCTGTGACTCAAGCTGTGACTCAAGCGGTAGAACGCTCACCTTGAGCTGAAGAGCACAGGGACAGCGCCCAAGCCCAGAGTTCAAGCCTCACGACCAACCAAAAAAAGAAAAAGAAAACAGTTTTACATTGCAACTCTTCAAAGCTCTGGCTTAATAAGACATCACTCTCACATTTGCTCCTGCATTCGCTGAATATTGCTGCAGTACTGAATATTGCTTTAGTTAATGTGTATCAACAAAATTTAGCCTATTGTAGGTATATGGTTCATAAAAGAACAGGATCAAACTTTGAGAAAGACTAACTTGGAGTACCACTGGGCACCTGGCCAAGCTTTGGGAATAGTGAAGTGAGGCCAGTGAGTCAGCAGAGTGAACTGACAGCTTTAAGCATCTTTTTCCCCATCAACACTTAGACCCACAGGGGAGGTATTGGGAGGTTGTTGAAGATCTCTCCAGGAATGGTTGAAAAATAGAAATAGCCACCCCTGTAAGTAAGTAGATGTGTGTGTGTGTGTGAGAGAGAGAGAGAGAGAGAGAGAAGGCAGGTACACACTGATTAGATGATCTTAGAGATCACAAAATCCAGGCCTTCCCACACCCTATAAGGCAAGGTGATCCTGAATATAGCTGAGATTGTGTTTGTCTGCTCCCTCAGAAAGTGTGAGGTTCCTGAGAGTTGTGTGTGGTCAGAATCAACACTACAGTAAAAAAAAATTACAATATTTCCAGGCTGGGAAGGTAGCTCAGTGGTAGAGCACTTGCCTTGCATGCATGAGGCCCTGGGTTCAATTCCTCAGCACCGCATAAGCAGAAAAAGCCAGAAGTGGTGTTGTGGCTCACGTGGTAGAGTGCTAACTTTGAACTGAAGAGCTGAGGGACAGCGCCCAAGCCCAGAATTCAGGCCCCACAGCAGACAAAAAAAAAAAAAAAATTACAATATTTCCTTGAGGAAACCTTGAAACTGGGAACTTGTGAATTGACTTTTTGGTGGGGGAGGTGGAGTGTAGTATCACTGACACTACTTAGAATTAGCACTATCTGATGATTGTAAAAGGATTGCATTGTGATTTTCTGATTGATTTTAAATTCACTTACAGATAGTGCTCACATAAATCCTCCTCACCTTGATACATACACCACTTACAGAGTTAGAATCTTTTCTGTAAAATTGGTTACTAGACATAAGCATCACCATTTTAAGTGTAGCCACCATCTTACAAGAAAACTTAATTAAGCCACATTTTGTTAATATGAATTGTTTTTCTAGAGGCTGGAGGCATGACTCAAGTGGTAGAGTGCCAGCTGAGGAAGAACTGCTTTTCTGACAAGTTCCAGCTTAGGCCAGGTTCCACAAATTTAGTTGGTTGCTCAGATAAGCATTTAACCACTTTCAAACTAGTCAATCACAATAACGTGAACTTAAGTGCTGACCAATCAAAGCAAGGGGCAGTAACTCAGATAACCTGAGTGGGCTGCCCACTTGCTTACTTAGCTTCCTATCTGGTATGCCCTTCTATAGAAGTGAAGTCTTGCTTTACCAATCCTGTCAAGTTGGTGTCTTTATTTCTATATGACACCTCAAAATCCTGAGACATTTCCAACACATTAGATACTAAGAAATAAACTCAGAAATGTGGTAGAGTAAGATTGGGGAAAGTAGGTGCAGAGGAAAACAGTTTCATCTGAAAAGGTTGTAAGAAGGAAAGAACAGTGAGCAAGGTACCTGCTCTGGCTTCACACTGCCTTCTTGAAATAACACCAACCAAGAGGTTTGTTTGTTTGAAGGGAAGTGCCTTTCCTCTTTTCCACTTAAGTCATCTGACTTAAATGAACTCATCACTATACTCAAAGCTAGACTTGTGGCCTTGACCTGAGGAATCAGAAATTACATTTCCTGGGAATTGCATCAGCCCTGTGGCTAGTTCTTGAGGCACAATGGGCTCCTGATAAAGTTCAATTTAAAAGAGAAAGGGGAGAAACATACTCAGCTGGGCAATGGAAGGTCACATTAACCTGTGTGGCCAGCAGTGACGTGAGCAGTACATGTAACAGGAGAACAACTAGGAAACAGAAAGGACAGGTACACCATTCTACAAATTGATTTTAAGTTTCTGAAAGCTATCTTGAAGCCCTAACTCCCAATGGTATTTGAAAGTGGGCCTTTTTGAAGGTCAGAGTACAGCCCCTATGATGACATTAGTGCCTCAAGTAGTAGAATGCCTGTCCTGCAATCTTGAGACCTTGAGTTCAAGCCCCAGTATGGTGGGGTGGGGGGAGAAGAGAGAGAGGGATCAGTTTATTCTCTCTACCATGTAAAGATACAGCAAGAAAGCTGCCCTCATCAGAACATGACCATGGCTTGGTGGAGTCTTGATATAACCACAGACAAAAGAGTTGGGTGGTAAAATACATTGCTGTGACTATCTTTGAAAATACCATTTATCTGGGTGCTGGTGGTTCATGCCTATAATCCCAGCTATTCAGGAGAATGAGATCTGAGGGCCCCAGTTTGAAACCAGCCTGGAAAGAAAATACATGAGTCTCTTACCTCCAATGTAGCTAAAGGTTGGAAGTAGAGCTGTGGCTCAAGTGGAAGAGCACTTGCCTTGAGAGAAAAAGCTCATTCAAAGCCCAAGGCCCTGAGTTCAAGCTGAAGGAAGAAAGGAAGGAGGAAAGGAGAGAGGAAGAAACTTAAAAACGTTGATAGTAAAGTTATAAAATCTAGAATTGAGTTCATAGTAATCTATCAATGTAGATTTTAGTTTTGGCAACGCTTTGTGGGTTATTGCTTTTGGAGAAGCTAGTAAAGGATATTTGGAAATTTTAAAACAGTTACATAATAGAAATTTTATTTACAAAAAATAATTGTTTAGCTTCCTTAATTATTAACAATTGAAATAATGAAATCAAGACAAAATGTCTTAGGTGGTGCTTGCTATGGATAGCAAAAAGGGGCAGATACACACCTCTGCCCACCATTAGTGGGAATAGAGGAATATTGTATTGGAGTTCAGCCTGGCTATATTATTAAAAGCTAATCAGCTCATCTCAATCAACTCATTAGTTTCACATTTATAAATTTAGCCTACAAAACTCCCCTAGCTGCTCAGAGATAAGTAAAGGGTTTTCATACAGAAACAGTGATAGCCCAATGAGCTCCCTTCCCATAGCTTAGTACATTCCTTCCTCTTTCTACAGCTTAGCATGTTCCCTTCCTAGGCAACACTAGGCCCATTTAGTAAAGGTGGTAAATAATCAGCCTCCAACCCCTTTACCTTGGGATGGCACTTCTCTGGGGCAGCTACCACCATATAAGGCAACAAGAGCCCCTTAGAGTGACCTTCAGGTCTGGGCAGCTGCAGGGTACCTTATCTACTATTTGGGCAGCAGCCATAAATCCTAGTCTGCCATGATGAAGCCCCTAGCGCCCATGTCCACATCAGGGGCTCCGCCTCCTAGCCCCTCCTAAGCCTCCTAGGTTATATAGGTCACCCCAGACAAATAGCCAGCGCTTCTTCTCGCTTCTGCCTTGTGAAAAGGTCTTGCGGGCCCCTTTCCCAGCAATAAACCTTTCTTTGTCCTCTGTACCTGGATGTCTGCGTAGTTTTCTGGCAAAGTCCAAATAATCTAACAAACAGGAAGTGTAATGGATAGAACTTGATCCCCAAATTGAGACACCTCAGTCTGGCCCAGACAGGAATTAGCCCACCTCAGTAAGAGGTGGCTCTGCACTTTGTGTCCTAACAAGTTCCCAAGTAAGTCTTGGAATCCCTCAATTATGATATAGCTAGAGACATAGAAACAAGGAGATAGAGATAGACTGCTAGAATTAGTAAACCAAAACCTATTCTGTATTGACCTGAAAGATGTCAAGGGCTATGCTTAAGCAAATCAAACATATAATTGAGTAGATGTTTATATGAATATGTGTGTGAAAATATGCATGCATATGCATAAATGCAAAGAAAAAATAATATAAACTCTTTCCTTGGAAAAATAGGTAAAACTACAGGAGAAACTGTAATTTCCTCTTACATTTATATATTGTTGACTCTTTGACAGAATACATTCATGTACCTTCCTCCCATGTCCACTAGAGATGAAACTCAAGGCTTCACACATACTAAGTAAATGTTCTACAACTTAGCTCTACCAAATGCACATACTATTTCTGAAATAAAATCCCATTAAATGAATACATTAAACAAATGAAGATCTGTCTTCATTTAAGAAAGATAAAAAATTATAGAAAAAGCTGGGCACCAGTGGCTCACTCCTGTAATCCTAGCTACTCAGGAGGCTGAGATCTGAGGATCATGGTTCAAAGCCAGCCTGGGCAGAAAAGTCTGTGAGACTCTTAATCTCCAATAAAACACTAGAAAACCAGAAGTGGCGCTGTGGCTCAAGTAGTGGAGTGCTCTCCTTGAGCTGAAGAGCACAGGGACAGCACCCAGGCCCAGAGTTCAAGCCCCATGACTGACCAAAAAAAAAAAATTATAGAAAATATTTATGAAAATACATAAATTTTTAAGAGTAATGTATGTTGTTAAATACAGGAACAGCTGTTTATGTTTGAATAGGAAAAACACTGAAGAAATGTGTGTGTGTGTGTGTGTGTGTGTGTGTGTGTGTGTGTGTGTGTGTGTGTGTGTGTTGTCAGTAATTAGGCTTGAACTCAGGGCCTGGGCACTTACCTGAATTCTTTTGCTCAAGGCTAGCACTGAACCTCTTTGAAACTCAGTGCCATTTCCAATTTTCTGCTGCTTAATTTAAGAGATGAGTTCCGTGGACTTTCCTGCCTGCACTGGCTTTGAACATCAATCCTCAGATCTC
>NW_012267309.1:2787003-2798541 GCF_000151885.1 Dipodomys ordii | reverse complement strand
GGTCGTGGGGCCTGAACTCTGGGCCTGGGCGCTGTTCCTCAGCTCTTCAGCTCAAGACTAGCGCTCTACCACTTGAGCCCCAGCGCCACTTCCGGCTTTTGTCTTTTTACTTATGTGGTGCTGGGGAATCGAACCCAGGGCCTCAGGCATGCAAGGCAAGCGCTCTACCACTGAGCCACCTTCCCAGCCCCCCTTAGCTTTTTTGTTCAAGGCTAGCACTCTACTACTTGAGCCATACCTCCACTTCCAGCTTTATGCTGGTTAAATGGAAATAAGTGTCTCATACTTTTCTGCATAGGCTGTCATTGAACCCTGATATGATCCTCAGATCTAAGCCTCCTGAGTACTAGAATTACAGGCATGAGCCACTACCACTTGACAAATGTGTACCTTTTTAACTGGGACAACACTGAAAATGTTGCCTGTTGCCTGTTGTATCAAGGATACTATTTGCTTTCTTTTTATTTTTCTAGTCCTGGGCTTAAACTCTGGGACTGGGTGATATCACCCAGTGAGTTCCTTTTGCTCAGGGATAGCATTCTACCTTTTGAGCCACAGCACCACTTCTGTCTTTTTCTGTGATTAATTGGAGTTAAGAGTCTTCCGGACATTTTTGCCTTCCTGCTGGGGCTGTGAACCACAATCCTCAGATCTCAGCCTCTGAGTAGTTAGGATTACGGGCATGAGCCAGCAGTACCTGGCCACAATTTACCTTTGTAGTTAGCAAACTACAAACCATAAGGAAACTATTCATGTAGCAGCTTCAGCATGCTCAACTACATGTGTGGACTTTGGGATATTTGGGTCACCTGCCTCTGCTATGGTATAAGACTCTGCTTTCCTGAGACAACCCACTAACTCTGAGGGGTCCTCCCAGGATGGCAAGTTTGGAGTCCTAACAGAACACATGGCCTCTTCCCACTCAAGTGAAAATGCAGTCATTTCCATGGGATTTCAGTCCATTTCTTCTACTACAATAATGCCACTCACTGTGTCATTTATAATGAAGAGAAAGTCGTCAGGTCACGTTTCTAGAGACTGAGACACCTAGTATCAAGATGCCAGTGTCTAGTGAGGACCTTCTGCTGAGTCAACACATGGCAGAGAGCACCAGATGGCTGAAAGAAAGAGGACACAAAAAGCCTTCTATAAGAGCATTCAGCTGGGCGCCAGTGGCTCACACCTGCAATCCTAGCTACTCAGCAAGCTTAAATCTGAGGATCATAATTCAAAGCCAGCCTGGGCAGGAAAGTCCATGAGACTCTTATCTCCAATAAACCACCAGAAAACCAGAAGTGGCTCTGTGGCTCAAGTGGTAGAGTGCTAGCCTTGACCTGAAGAGCTGAGGGGCAGCGCCCAGGCCCAGAGTTCAAGCCCACGATCCTCCCCATTCATGAGGTCAGAGCCTTCCAGGACTAATCTCATCTCTTAATCCTGTTAACAATAGTAATGAAATTTGGGGGGCAGGAAGGTCTGTACTGGGGCTTGGGCTATGTGCTTAGTTTTGTCACTCAAGACTAGACCTCTACCACTTTAGTCACACATCTACTTTTTGGTGGTTAATTGGAGATGAGAGTCTCATGGACTTTACTAACTCGGCTGTCTTTGAACAATGATCCTCAGATCTCAGCTTCTTGAGTATGTAGGATTCAGGTGAGCGCCACTGGCACCTGAGCTTTTATATAGTCCAGGAAAATCAAGACCAAAGGGTGATGGTGCCACAGCACCCAAGGAGAGGCTCCCAACTCCCCCCAAATGAGGACATTTCATATGACCATGTTTAACTTAAGACAAGGAAGTACAATCTATCAAAGGAAAGATAAATATACTTGTCTACATTTAAAAATTAAAATTTCTAGATAATCAAAGACATTCATAGAGACAGAAAAGAAGGCTGGTGATGGCCAGAGACTAGGGTGGAGATAGGTAAATTTGGAGGTTAGGGGGTGAGAATAGAGAGACTTAATGGATTACATTTCAGTTTTGCAAAATGAGAAAAGCTCTAGAGATGAATGGTGGTGATGATTGCACAACGTTATAAATTAATGCTACTGAATCATGGTTAAAATGATACAGTTTTGTGATGCATTTTACCATAATAAAAAATCAAAATATACATGAAAGATATAATTACATTACACATAAGTGATAGCAAATCAAAAATTACACATCAAAGCTATAGAATGCAACCATTGCAAAGAATCAATTTATATCCTTTGTGATGGCTGCATACTAAATGATACATTAAGTTAAAATGGTCAATAGGATAGTATGTATACTGTGTTACCATTTGTATCAAAATGTACAGTAACACAAATAAATAGCCAGTAAATGTTCCCATGTGCTAAACTATTTCTAGAAGGATATATACGAAGCTGCTAACAATATAAAAGGCAACTTAATAGATACTTTTGGTCAGTTGCCAGTGGCTCATGCCTGTAATCCTAACTACTCAGGAGGCTGAGATCTGAGGATCATGGTAAAAACCAGCCCAGGCAGGAAAGCCCATGAGACTATATCTCCAATTAATTACCCAAAAGCTGGAGGTGGAGCTGTGGCTCAAGTGATAGAGCATCAGCCTTGAGCAAAAAAACTCAAGAACAAGCTGGGCATCAGTGGCTCACTCCTGTAATCCTAGCTACTCAGGATGCTGAGATTTGAGGATCATGGTTCAAAACCAGCCCAGGCAGGAAAGTCTGTGAGACTCATATCTCTAATAAACCACCAGAAAACCGGAAGTGGCACTGAGCTGAAGAGCTGAGGGACAGCAATGTAGGCCCTGAGTTCAAGCCCCACAACCAAGAACAAAAAACAAAAATCTCAGGGCCAGTGCCCAGGCCCTTAGTTCAAATCCTAGGACCAACACACACACACACACACGGACCAACACACACACACACAGACACACACACACACACACACACACGCGCGCGCGCGCGCGCGCGCGTGCGCGAAGATGTTTTTGCTGAGTCCTTTGAATTAACTAAAACTCCCCCACTTTGTACCCTTTGATCTGAGCTATTCTCTGCCTGCAGTCAACTTTGCAATCACTATGGGCTCCAAGATAACTATCTTGGAAGTGGAAGGCAAACTACCCTTCAAACAAGCAATGGCTTCTTATTATCTTAAAGCAAACAGCCAAAAAGTCAGGAGACCACCTTATTCCTGTTCTGTTCCAGTAGTAAGGTAACAACAACTTCTCCAGAATTATTCTGTAGACAAAGGACTGAGCTAATGGTCAACTAGGACATAGCTGTGACTTGAGACTTTTTAAACTACGAATACCTCTTCTTCTTTTTTTTTGGTCCGGTCATGGGGCCTGAACTCTGGGCCTGGGCGCTGTCCCTCAGCTCTTCAGCTCAAGGCGAGCACTCTACCACTTGAGCCATAGCACCACTTCCGGCTTTTTTCTTACATGGTGCTGAGGAATCGAACCCAGGGCCTCAGGCATGCAAGGCAAGTGCTCTACCACTGAGCCACCTTCCCAGCCCCTACGAATACCTCTTCTATCCCCACCCCATTCTCCCTATTTAACCTGTAGCCAATGTGTACTCTTGAGACCCCTGAAGATGTACTGAAGGGTTGCCTTCTCGTGACTGCCATGTAATAAATCTCCTTTCTCTGCCCTTCACCATGTCTCCTTATTTGACATATGGTAGTGAGGACTCTTGGACTTTGGGCTTATGGTCTCAAATCCAGTTTCAACAGTTATACAAGTAGTAGAATGGGGGAGGGCAGTGTATTATATTCTGTTCTCTCTTCTTATGTTTTAAATTTTGTACATACAAATGCACATATTTTACCTATTAGGAATAAATAAAAGTAAACTCTGCTTTTTAGTACAGCACATGAAAAGCTGATCTTATCCTAACCATAAGTAAATAACAGAACAAATTGAAAATCAACTTTTCTTAGACCTATCACAGAAACCACATTTCAGAACAAAGAACCCTAGTTTTCCAACAGTGCCAGATTCTGGTGCTCATACCTGTAATCCTAGCTATATAGGAAACTGAGATCTGAGCATCATGGTTTGAAGCCACCCCAGGCAGTAAAGTCCATGAGACTCTTAGCTACAATTAACAAGTCAAAAAAAAAAAAAAGCCCAAAGTGAAGCTGTGACTCAGTGATTAAACACTAGCCTTGTAGGCAAAAGCTAAATAAAGGGCAGTGCTCAAGCACCACATTCAAGTCCACAATACTGGTACTAAAAATAGAGAGAATTTTCTACCAGTACCAAGCAATCCATAATAAAATCTAAACTTCAATTGACAGATCACTAGTGGTGTGGTGCCATATGGACAAATCTGAGAGTTAAAAACTCTCTGGGCAAGGCAAGTAGAGGCACTTAGAGAGCTGCTATTATATATTACTTCCAAAAGTCAAATTCTCCCACTGAACATCACAGAAAATCATCTGGTGCTGGCAGAAGGAGGGGGAAAGTAGCCATCTTGAAATACACCAGAGCATTCTATATTTCATAAGACCTGTATCCAGGAGAAACTTTTCCCTAGCAGCCTAATCAACCTAGAAGGAAGGGAATTGGCCAACACCAGACCACTCTAACCATCCTCTCCAGTGTGAAGTCAGGGGAAATAAAACTGAAATGCACTTGTGAATTTCACAGCTTAGGAACATAGACTCTCTAAACTATAAATCCAAGCACAGCACTAAGTGTCATTTCTGTAATCTTAGCAACTCAGGAAGCTGAGATCTGAAGACCTTGGTTCAAACCCAGCCCAGGCAAAAAAAAAAATCTATGGGACTTTTAATTACAATTAACGTATAGGTATGGCTCAAGTAATAGAATGCTAGCCTTGAGTGAAAATATTAATGGACAGCACCCAGGCCTTGAATTCAATATCCAGTACTGGTATACACACACATTAAAAAAATTATATATAAAAATATGACATACATTAATATGTATAATTTGTAATAATATATAAAATAAAATATGTAATAATTTAATAGTGTATTACATACATATACAATATATTCATTAATAAATATAAACAAATACTATCTTATTTCTTATTTTATTTCTTTATTTTTTTGCAGGTCCTGGGGCTTGAACTCAGACCTGAGCACTGTCCCTGAGCTTCTTTGTGCTCAAAGCTAGCACTCTAGCACTTGAGCCACACCACTACTCTGGCTTTTTCGTAATTTATTGCCTTTCCTTCCTAGGTTGGCTTTGAACTGTGGTCCTCCAATCTCAGCCTCTTGAGTAGATAGGTTTATATGTGTGAGCCACAAACACCTGGCTAATATTAGTTATATATAATAAATATATGAATTACTATAATAGATATATATTAATATTTGTTAATATATTAACATATCTATATAAACATATAGTAATACATACATTATATTGATATGTTAATATATTAACAAATATTAATTTAATATTAACAAAAATTAATTTAATACGAGTATTATTATTTTATTACTTTATTTTTTGCCAGTTCTGGAGCTTGACCTCAAAGCCTGAGCACTGTCCCTGAGCTTTTGTGCTCATGGCTAGTGTTCTACCACTTGAGCCACAGTTCTACTTCCAGCTTTTTGTGGTTAATTGGAGATGAGAGTCTCATGGACTTTCCTACCCAGTCTGGCTCCAAACTGTGATCCTCAGATCTCAGCCTTCTGAGTAGCTAGGATTACAAGTGTGAACTACTGGCACTAGATAGATAGATAGATAGATAGATAGATAGATAGATAGATAGATAGATAGATAGATAGATAGATATCACATATATTGTACATTATATATGTATGTTAATCTAACAGAATTCCACCTTTGCTCTACCCTTTACTACCACATTTCCAAAGGCCAATTTCCTGAAGCTCCCTTTACCCATATATAACGCCTGCATTTTAACAAATTACAAGTCACATTTAAAGTCAAACAAAAAAAGACTAAAATATGCTAGTACTGTTAGACTTATCAGACCAGGAATTTAAAATATTATGCTAAAGGCTCTAGTGGAAAAAGTAGATGGGCAGTGTCAGCAGAAAATCAGGAAGACCTGATAAATTAAATGCTAGAGATCAAACATGCTTTAGCAAGACGTGAAAGTAGAAGGAGGAACTATTTGGGAAGAGGAAGAAAATCAAGAGGAAGAGGAACAAGAGAGGGCAATGGGGAGGTGAACGTGAACCAAGTACATGATATGCATGCTTTAAAATGTCACAAAAAAGCCCATTTCTTTGTACATCACCCCAACTAGACAGCAATTGTACTGGGAGAGTCTGATGTAACTATTGTGGAACCCTAGAGTCTATCAAAAGCTTGTGAATTCCAGGGACAGAATTAGATGGTAAAATGCAGTTGATTTTAGTCAGCATCAGCTCTCAGTGTGACTTTAGCTAGTCATCCTTCCCCTCTAAAACTCCATCTACCACAGCCATGCACTTGTTCCAGGAACAGCTTAAACCACTAAAAATCATCACAAATGTCATGAAAGACATGAATGTACACATTCAGAGAGCTCAAAGACCTGTGGCTCATGCCTGTAATCATAGCTACTGTGGAAGCTGAGATCTGAGGATCATGGTTCAATGACTGCCTAGGCATAAAAGTTCGTGAGACTCTCATATTCAAAATTCTGAGAAAACAAATATTGTTGAGATGTGAACAGATGTTAACAGGATCTCCCACTCATGACTGTTGGAAATGCAAAATACCCTGGCCAGTTTGCAAGACATTTTAGTAGATTCTTAAGAAAAAACAAATGTGTTCTTATTATATGATCAAGCATTTGAATCCCTTGGTGTTTATATAAATAAGTTGAAAGTTTATGTCCTCTCAAAACATTACACACTGATATTGATGCTATCAAAACTTAGATACTTAACAAATCTGGATCTCCTTTCTTTGGGGCTAAGCAAATAGCACATCTAACCAGGTACTGGAGGCTCACACCTGTAATCCTAGCTACTCAGGAGGCTGAGATCTGAGGTTCATGATTCAAAGCCAGCCTAGGCAGAAAAGTCCATTATACTTTTTATCTGCTATTATCCAGAAAAAAGCTGGAACTGGAGCTCAGGTGGTAGAGCACAGTCTTGAGGAAAAACTTCATTGAAAGCATAAGGCCTTGAGTTCAAGCCCCAGTATCGGCACCAATCCAAACCAAACCAAAACAATAAAACTAGATAGCATATACATACAATAGCCATTTAATGCTAAAAGAACTGAGCTCTCAAGCCACAAAAAGGAATAGGAGAATTATAACTGCCTAAGTGAAAGGAGACAACCAGAAAGACTACATATTGTATAATTTCAGCTATATACAACATCAGGAAAAAGCACAGGACTAACAAGAGGAAGGGATGAATAGATAGAGCACAGATTCACTGCCAATGGATACTCTAATAGTAAACACATGCCACTACACATTTGTCCATATAATGTAAATTTTAGACCTCATTATTATTACTTTGTGTATATGTGCGTACATGGGGCTTGAACTCAGAGCCAAGGCTAGTATTCTACTACTTGAGCTACAGCTCCACTTCTGGCATTTGGCTGGTAATTGGAGATAAGAGTCTCATAGACTTCCCTGCTGAGCTTACTTCAAACCACAATTCTCATTCTCCTGAGTAGCTAGGATATAGTAGGAATGAGCCACTGCTGCCCAGCTAAACTATCAACTTAAAGCAGCAATGCTGTGTCAATGTTGGTTCATTGATTGTGAAAATGCACCACTCTACTGAGTGATGTTAACAGTGGAGAAATTTGTTCCCAGATCAGAGAACACTTTCTATACTTCCATCTTGCATTTGCTATACACCGAAAACTGCTCTAAAAATAAAGCCCATGAATAAATAGTTACTTTGAAAGCCAAAAAAAAAAAAAGAACTTCTACAAATCAAACAGATATTGAGTGCCCCAAAACCAATGAAAATGTGGCATAATATATATAATGGAGTATTATCCAGCTATAAAGGAGAATAAAATTGTGCTGAAGGCAAAGCTCAGCAGCACAGTGTTTACCTATCAAGCACATGGTCTGAGCACAAACCCCAGTACCATAAAAAAAAATTGTCAATTGCAGGAAATGGATGGAACTGAAAATTAGCATGTTGAGTGAAATTGCCAAATTCAGAAAGACAAATATCACTTGATTTTTGCTCCTATGTAGAATTTACACCTAATAAGTAATAATATGGGGACTCCTTGGATACTTGAACAGGAATCAGTTGGAGGAAAGACAACCACAATCCTCAGATCTCAGCCTCCTAAATAGCTAGGATTATAGCTTCAGCCTCCAGCACCCGGCTGGCTATACTATAGGAAGAGTAGCGGAAGAGATAAATTTGATCAAAGTGCATTATATGCATATATGGGCCTGTTACAAAGAGCTCTCCCTTAGCTGTTTCACTTCAAGCTGGTGCTCTATTACTTGCTTGAGCCATAACTCAACTTCTAGCTTTTTGCTGTTTAATTTGAGATAAGAATATCAGAGGCTTTCTGCCTAGGTTGTCTTCAAACTGCAATCTTCAGATCTCAGCCTCTGGAGTAGCTAGGATGACAGGCATAAGCCACCAGCACCCGGCCAATGAAACTTCTTTTAACAAATAATGTACCCAATTAAAAAAAAAAGGCAGGGAAGGGCTCCTTAACTCTCATTTCCTGCATGTCGAGTAGGATTTTTTCTGTCATTTTCTATTTCTCCCTGCTTTGAACTCTTATAGTAAAATAAATCATTGCTACAACTTAAAAAATAACAATACAAAGAAAAAAACCCTCCAGGCATTGAGTTTAAAAGAAAGATGGTCAGGGGCTGAGAAGGTGGCTCAGTGGTAGAGTGCTTGCCTTGCATGCCTGAGGCCCTGGGTTTGATTCCTTAGCACCACATAAGCAAAAAGGAAAAAGCCAGAAGTGGCGCTGTGGCTCAAGTGGTAGAGCGCTAGCCTTGAGCTGACGAGCTGAGGGACAGCGCCCAGGCCCAGAGTTCAGGCCCCATGACCAGACCCAAAAAAAAAAGAAAGATGGTCATAAATTTGAAACAAGCAATCCCCAGAGAGGACTCTTCATGCCCAATAAAACAGGAAACAATGTTGGTGCCTTAGTAACAAAGCAAATGCAAATTCAAGCTCCACACACTTATGTGTCAGAGAAATACTGTCCCATGCTTGGAAATACTAGCCCCTGTCAGATTGGAAAATATTACCAAGTCTGACTATAGCCCAGGCTAGAGAGGAAGCAGGTTAACAGAATCTCTCTGTAGGGGCTGGGAAGGTGGCTCAGTGGTAGAGAGCTTGCCTTGCATGCCTGTGGCCCTGGGTTCGATTCCTCAGCACCACATAAGCAAAAAAGAAAAAAGCCGGAAGTGGTGTTATGGCTGAAGTGGTAGAGTGCTAGCCTTGAGCTGAAGAGCTAAGGGACAGTGCCCAGGCCGAGTTTAGCCCCACGATCGGACCCCCCCCCCAAAAAAAGTACAGAATCTCTCTATAGAGCTATAAATTGGTGCAAAGACATAGAGGGGACATTGTGGTGACCTGAGATTGCCAGGTGCTAGGATGGGCCTTCCTGGCATGTGCCCTAATGAGCTGCTTCCATGGGTGTGAATGATAGCAGTTAGTGGGAAAGCAGGCAGACAGAGAATTATGACCTATACAGCTTTCAGATGGCAGGATAAAAGATGATCCAAAACCTGTCTGACAACAAAATGGGAGCAAAATCTTGACACCACAACCTTACAGGAAACAGAAAAGAGACCCACCAATCACAAAACCATCTTCAGCCAGGCACTAGTGGCTCATTCTTGTAATCCTAGCTACTCAGGGAGGCTGAGATCTGAGGATTGAGGTTCAAAGACTTGGCAGGAAAGCCCAAGAGACTCTTATCTCCAATTAGCCACCAGAAAATTGGAACTGCACTGTGGCTTAAAGTAGTAGCATGCTAACCTTGAGCAAAAGAGCTCAGGGACAGTGCTCAGGCCTTGAGTTCAAGCCCCATGATTTACAAAAAGAAAAAAAGAAAGAAAAGGAAGAAAGAAAAGGAAGAAAGGAAGGAAGGAAGGAGGAAGGAAGGAGGGGGAGAGAGAGAGAGAGAGAGAGTAATTTTCAAAGACCCCCCCCAACTCTATTTAACCCAAGGTCAATCTTTGTTAACCAGAAGTCAGTGCAAGATGACTTGCACTGATGCACATGATGGCTGAAGTGCTCAATCTTTCCAGGGCATGTCTATGCCAAGTACTCTCTTTCTGTGCCATATTTCTTTTCTAATAAACTTTCCTCTCACCTCTCCTTACGTTTGGGTCTTGCCTGAATACTTCTCCTCCTCCTCCAAATCCTCCCCCTCCTCCTTGTGCCTTCTTCAAGCCTTGTAAAGGTCTTGAACTCAGGGACAGGATGCTCTCCCTTAGCTTTTAGCTTTTTCCCTTGTGTCTGGTGTTCTATATCTTGAGCCACAGCTCCACTTCTGGCTTTGTGCTGATTAAATGGAGATAAGTGTCTCATGGACTTTCCTGCCTGGGCTTCAAACTTTCATCTTTAGACCTCAGCATCCTGTGTAACTAGGAACATAGATGTGGCCACTAACCCCCGGAGCTGAATTCTTTTCTTCCCAGAGGCAAGGGTTGAGGTCAATTTAGCTGCCCTAAATTTCTGGTAACATATTTGGTGTGTTGTGGCAAGTTAGGGATCAAATATGTTCTTTTCAGACTTAGATTACCGAAAACTAACATTTTTGTGCCATAACTCAAATCGAATAAGGCTATTTCTAACTGAGGTATCTTCTGGTGTGAGACTTATTGCCTTAGATCCAACAAGTCTGTTTCTATGGGAAACCAAAAGAAGAAAAGCACAGCAAAGCTGGAGGTGTGGTTCAAGTGGCAGAGCATCTATCTAGCAAGTGCAAGACTTTTGGTTCAAACCCAATAGTACCAAAAGGAAAAGAAAAAATGTTCATGCCTCAAAAAACAACACGTGCCAGGCCCAGGTACCCCATGTTTGTAATCCTCGCTACTCAGAAGGCTGCAATGTGAGGACTGAAGTTTGAAGGCAGCTTGGGCAGACACATTTTTTTTGTAAAGATACTGTACAGAGGGGTTACAGTTATATGAGTAAGGTAATGAATACCTTTCCTATTGAGCATTGTTACTCTCTCCTTTGTTTTGCCCCTACCATTCCTTCCTTCCCCACCTCCCCAACTTCCCCCCCAGACACATTTTTTGAGACTTATCTCCAATTAACCATCAAAAACCTGGAAGTGAAGGTATGGCTCGAATGGCAGAGCACCAATTGTAAGTACCAGCAAGAACAAGAAGGCCATGAGTTTAAGCCCCAGTACTGTCACAAAAACAAGAGCAAAAACAAAAAAATGTGAAGAAAGAAATAATGAGAAATTGATGGGTGCTGGTGGCTTACGCCTGTAATCCTAGCTACTCAGGATGCTGAGATCAGAGGATCTTGGTTCAAAGCCTGTCTGGCAGGAAAGTCTGTGAGACTCTTATCTCCAATAAACCACCAGAAAACCGGAAGTGGCGCTGTGGCTCAAGTGGTAGAGTGCTAGCCTTGAGCTGAAGAGCT
>NW_012267309.1:2683143-2780948 GCF_000151885.1 Dipodomys ordii | reverse complement strand
TTCTTTTTGCTTATGTGGTGCTGAGGAATCGAACCCAGGGCCTCATGCATGCAAGGCAAGCGCTCTACCACTGAGCCACCTTCCCAGCCCATCATAGGAACTCTTTAGGAAAGGATTTATGGTAACTTCATGTCAAAAACTCTCAGTAGTGGAGCTGGGAATGTGGCTTAGTGGCAGAAGGCTTGCCTTGCATGCTTGAGGCCTTGGGTATGATTCTTCAGTGCCACATAAACAAACCAACAGAAATAAAATTATATAAAAAAGGAATCATTAAAAAAAAAACAAAACTCTGAGTAGGGGCTGGAAATGTGGCTTAGTGGTAGAGTGACTGCCTAGCATGCATGAAATACTGGGTTGGATTCCTCAGTACCACATACACAGAAAAAGCTGGAAGTGGCGCTGTGGTTCAAGAAGCTCACGGATAGTCCCCAGGCCTTGAGTTCAAGGCCCAAGACTGGCAAAACAACAACAAAAACAAAAGCAAGTCTGAGTAATGTTTTACTTACCTAGGTTTTTATTGTTTGGTTTGGTTTTTGTTTGAGACAGGGTCTTGATAAACATACTGTGTACATGCCTGCCTGTGCCTGTGCCTGTACTGGGGCTTGAACTCAGGGCCTTGGGGTTTTGCTTGGCTTTTTCACTCAGCTAGTGTTTTACCAGTTGAGCCATACCTACTTCAGGCTTTTGTGTTGGTTGTTTAGAGCTAAGAGTCTTTCAGATTTGTCAGCCAGGACTGGCTCCAAACCTTCATCCTTAAATCTCAGCCTCCTGAGTAGATAGGATTATAGGTCTGAGCTTGGCCTCTCAGTCTTTTACTGAACCACCACATTTGGTTCCAAAAAACACAGTTTATTGCAAAAATTATTTATTTATTTATTTTTTATTTGTTGGTTGTGGGTTTTGTCGGTTGAACTCTGGGCTTGGGCACTGTCCCTGTGCTCTTCAGCTCAAAGCAAGTGTTCTACCGCTTGAGCCACAGCACCACTTCACAAAAATTATTTTTAAGGTTAGCATTGTCTACTTTCACTCACAAACTACTTGTACATTTATTCCACTTGCTGGGTTGCAAAGGCTGAGAGGTTTAGGGCACTGGATGGATTGACATGGTTCTATCAATGAAATGTGACTGCATGAGGCAGAGGGCGGGTGCCAAATCTTTGGAGAGTAGTGATATGCAGGTTGTAAATTTTAAAAGGACTCCATTCTGTGTCCCACTGACCTCTCACTTAGCTTCATAGGCCATGGCAGCTGTGACTTTGGCAATGGTTTTCTTTATTATTTTTTTATTAGCACATATCATTTGTACAAGGGGGGTTCATGTGACATTTCCATATATGTACACAAAGGATCTGATCAGCTCCATCTACTCTGTAACTCTCTCCTTACTGTCTTCCTCTTAAGACAGTCTCAACTGGGTTCATTGTTCCATTTTTGTGCATGCAGCTTCTTGACAGATATTTGGATCACGGATGCTGTGATGACTTGAGTTTAACCACAGGTCTGATCCTTCTCTTCTAGTCCTTTCCATGATTTTGCAAACAACTAACTCCCTCTATTAAGACCCTTCTTGCCAGAAACATATAGAGTTATTTTCATCTGTTACAATTATACTCTTGGGGTAGTGTGAAATAGCTGATACTGACGGTTCAATGCTGGTACTGGTACTGAGTGCTGGTACTGAGTGTTCAATTCAGGGCATGGGGACTGTCCCTTAGCTTATTCTTTCTGAGCTGGCACTCTACCACTTGAACCACAGTTTCACTTTTGGCTGGTTAATTGAAGATACTCATGGACTTTCATGCCTGGGCTGGTTTCAAACCATGATCCTCAGATCTCAACCTTCTAAGTAGCTAGGATTGCAGGCATGAGCCACTGGCACTTGGCTAACTAAACTCTTCTTTTAGCCAAAGCCACTATCCCTTTCAGGAGTCATATCTATATCTGACAAAGAAGTCTATGAATCAGCTATAGTTTCTGGACTTGAATGCTATAAATGGACAAGACATGGATTACCTCACTGAGCAGTATTTATATATCTTATATAAGTGTCAGTATTATTTAAAGTGTATGTGTGGGACAGGGGCTGTGAGAAGAAGCTGTTTTGTGGCTGAAAACTCAAACATTTTAGTTCAGGCATGCAGAACCCTGCTGCAAGAGGCTTGGAAGGCATCTGGTTCTTCCTCTAAACTTCAATAGTGAAAGGTCATTTCCTCTTCTGCCAACTTATATGATAGGGAATTATCCCATCATAACAAAGTTTTTGACATCTTGGGAACCCAGAAAGGGTACATATTTGAACACTGGTAGTCTGAGTAAAAATCTGTTAAACATGGGTCATCTAGCCAGGTGCCAATGGGCTCACACCTGGAGTACTAGCGACTTAGGAGGCTGAGATTTGAGGATCATGGTTTGAAGCCAGCCTGGGCAGGAAAGTCCATGAGACTCATCTCTCTAATAAACTACTCAGAAAAATCCAGTAGTAGAGCTGTGGCTTGGTGGTAGAGCACTAGCCTTGAGCAAAAAGCTCAGGGACAGTGAGTAGGCCCTGAGTTCAAGCCCCAGGATTAGCATATACACGTACACACACAAAAGGGTAATTCACACAAGTCCATCTCCTCTCACATAGCCTTGAGAAGTTTAAGCAGAGGTGTCATATTCATTGGGAATCCAGGGGGACCCAGTGGTAGTGTGTTCATTTTGTAGGGCTGCCATAATAAAATACCTCAGGATGGATTAAACAACAGACATTTATGTTCTCACAGTTGTAGAAGCTGCAAGTCCAACATCAAGGTATTGTCAGCTTTAGTTTCTCCTGAGGCTACTCTTTTTTTTTTTTTCCAGTCAGTGGTGGGGCTTGAACTCTGGGCCTGGGCGCTGTCCCTCAGCTCTTCAGTTCAAGGCAAGCACTCTACCACTTGAGCTACAGCGCCACTTCCAGTTTTTTGGTGGTTTATTGGAGATAGGAGTCTCACGGTCTCTCCTGCCCAGGCTGGCTTTGAACCGCGATCCTCAGATCTCAGCCTCCTGAGTAGCTAGGATTACAGGCGTGAGCCACCAGCACCCAGCTCCAGAGGCTACTCTTAACTTGTAAATAGCCATCTTGTTTTTATTTTCATGTGGTCATTCCTGTATGTTGGTCTGTTCCTTAATCTCTCTTCATAGGACACTCATCAGAATGATTAGGGCTCATTTAAAGGCTCCTTTCAAATTACTTGCCTTTGTTTTCTGCTTGATTGTTTATGTCTGGTACTAGGGCTTGAACTTAGGGCCTCAAGCTCTTGCTTGGCTTTTTCCTCTCAAGGTTGGCACTCTACCACTAGAGCTACACCTCTTTTTTTTCTTTTTCTTTTTCTTTTTTTTCTATTTCTGGCTTCTAGCTGGTTAATTAGAGATAAAAGTCTCACAGACTTTTCTGCCCAGGCTTACTTTCAACAGTGATCCTCAGATCTAACCCTCCTATGTAGACAAGATTGCATGTGTGGGCACCAAAGCCCAGCAAACTGTCTCTGTAAAGATATCTCTAAATAGGCTTGGCGCTGGTGGCTCACACCTGTAATCCTAGCTACTTAGGAGGTTGAGATCTGAAGATCAGGCAGTAAAGTCCAGACTCTTATCTCTAATAAACTACTCAGAAAAAGCCAGAAGTGGTGCTGGGCCTCAAGTGGTAGCCTTGAGCAAAATGAAGCTCAGGGACAGTGTGCAGGCCCAGAGTTCAAGTCCCAATACTGGCAAAGAGGTGGGGGGGGGTACTCATTATCTGACTCATGAAACAGTAACCCCTCTGTACATGACCATTAAAATAACAATATTTAATAATAAAAGAAAATAAAAATCATCTAAATCAGTGATGAGTGGGTAAGCTTTACTTTTACCCAAATCACTGTCCCTGGAAGAGTTGTATCAAGGCCTGTGTGAGAAAAGCATAAAAGCATAAGCCAGCCACATTCCTGGACTTGGATTGCCTCACTGAGTGGTATACCACGGTATGACTCATCATCAGGCAAAACGCCTCTCTAGCCAGAAACATGTGAATCCAAACATGTTTTATATTTCCAAAATACAGATGGGGCAAGTACAGGAAAGACATACTCATTCCAAAAGTGATGCTTGAGAGCATCATCACTCCTTCAACCATGGTAGTGACTCTTCACTGGAGCCCTGAGATGTTGTGCAGGAACCTGAGGCTCCTGGGAATCATCATGTGACCTGCTGAAATGAAGGAGGCCCTGCCTTGTGACTCCAGAGAAAAACAGCCTCCCACCACACCCATCCCTGATCTCTAAGCCTGTGGCAGAAGCTGCAGCCCTGCTGATCTGTCAATCATCTTTAGGTACATAGTTCCCTTTTCTTGTAGGATAATGGATGCCCAAGTCCTGTTCTGTAGAATCCCAAAATGCCTGACAGCCTTCTTTCATTCTGTCCTCTATCTCAGTCCCAGATGGCTTACCTTCATCTCTAGCTTTGGCTTCTGCTCAGGTGGCTAACACTGTGGGCAATTTGCTTAGGAGTAACTACCCAGTCACATCCTTGGTGTTTTCTCTAGAACATGTTTCTCTCTCTCTCTCTCTCTCTGGTTGGTCATGGGCTTGATCTCTGGGCCTGGGAGCTGTCCCTCAGCTCTTCAGCTCAAGGCTAGCGCTCTACCACTTGAGCCACAGTGCCAATTCTGGCTTTTTCTGCTTATGTGATACTGAGGAATTGAACCCAGGGCCTTATGCATGCAAGGCAAGCACTCTACCACTGAGCCACCTTCCCAGCCCCTCTCATTTTTATAATAGGTACAGACAAAACTGTAAGACAAATATTACAGTTCTAGTTCCCTACTCCTTAAAACAATTCCTTATTCCATTTATCTCTTTCTTTTCATAGCAAGGAGAAATCAGGCCTTAGCTTCAATGAATATAAACCTCATCAGAAGTTGGGCACTGGTGGCTCATGCCTGTAATTCTAGCTACCCAGCAGGCTGAGATCTGAGGATCTTGCTTCAAAGCCAGCCCAGATAGAAAAGTTTGTGAAACTCTTATCTCCAATTAACCAAATCTGTAAGACTCTTAACTACTAAAAAATGTTGGAAGTGAAACTACAGCTCAGTTGGTAGAACACCAGCCATGAGTGAAAAAACTAAGTGGAACACTTAGGCCCTGAGTTCAAACACAGCGCACACACACACACACACACACACACACACACACGTTAAATGTTATCATTGAGTCATTTCTCCTTTAAATTCTGGCTGCTTTTGCTTCATGCATTTTAGAATTCTTTGGTATATAAATGTTTATAGCCGTAATATATTCTTGATGTATGGATTGTTACCATTGCTTCTCATAAAAAGTTTGTCTTCAAATCTATTTGGTCAGATACTAATGTAACCACCCATGTGTCTTTTCATTTTGTATGAAATATCTTTCCTATAGTTTGACTAATTAGAGTGTGTCTTCGAAGGTAAAGGGAGTCACCACCTCCAAACAGACACTACTGATGTGCTAAATGCAATTTGGTAGGTGAATTGATCAAGATTCAGGTCTGTACTGAATGGTTCATTTATTGGTACAAAACCAGGAAGCAACCAGGTGCCTATGGCTCATGCCTGAACAGCACCTGTTCAGCTCATGCACAAACCACATCGTTGTGGTTTGCAAAATTTTAGCTTGCCTGGCACTGGTAGCTCACGCGTGTATTTGTAGCTACTCAGGAGGCTGAGATTTGAGGATCCCAGTTGAAAGCCAGCCAGGGCAGGAAAGTTCCTGAGATTCTTAACTCCAACTAACCACTAAAAGGCAGGAAGTGGAGCTGTGACTCAAGAGGTAGAGTGCTAGCCTTGAGCGAAAAGGCTCAGGTACAGTGCTCAGGCCCTGAGTTCAAACCCCAGGACACCACTTCCTTCCCCCCTCCCAACACCGGTCACTTTTGTTTACATTCTCATGTATAACAGCTCACAAAAACCTTAAGGGCAGAGAGCCCTCCCTGCACATCCGTGGGATCAGCCAGCCCCACTTACCGTCTTTCTCCACCTTTGCCTGCCCGAGGCCCGCAAAGCCCATGACGATAACAGCAAGCTGCCCTTCCTCCAGTCCCTGGGGCTGGACGGCCTGGGAGCTGAGGCTGCCCCGGAGCGGCTGCGCCCCCAAGTGGACGTGTCCCCGCGCTGCAGCTTCGTGCGGCGCCCCTCCCGGGGCGGAGCTCTCCCAGCCAGGTGGACGGCTAAGGCCGCCGGGAAGTGCGAGGGCGCCCCGCTTGTGAGGGCCTGGGTGGCGCCCTCCGCCGGCTGACGGCCTCGCGGGTCGGATTCGGGGCCTGGCGCCCGCTGTCGCCCGCGGTTTCATCACGTTCCTCGTTCCAGCCCCGAAAGCACACCGTTACGCACACCTGCAGCAACGCGGGCTCCGCGTTCAGGGCGCACCCGCCACGCACGCAGGAGACCAGCCCCCCCCCCCCCCCCGTAACCAATGCCACTGCACGTTCGCGAGCTTCCCCGCACCAGCCCCTGTATCAATGCTGCATGCACACAGACCACCGGCTGAGCCTTCCAGCGCCACCTGTGCGACCCGGACTTCGCCAGTCCTGACCCGCTGGTGCTACACAAGAAGAGACACACGGACCCAGAGATTCCCCCCAGCCCGCCCCGGTCACCCCTCCACTCCGTGGTCGTGACAGGTCCCACTTGATCCTCTCCCACACCGTGACTGATATTTATTGGACCCCAGGACCCAGCTGGGCAACCTGGCCACGACAAGCCACCATTCTGACTGAAGGCCCAGGAGGGGAGACAATGACCATTTTAATTTCAAAATGGTGCAGCAATCGTGTCACATGCTTTCTTGGAGGAGAGGAAAGAGGCTCAGTCTCCTGAGAGAGCCTTTCTGTGCTGTTCATGACATTGCCTGCCTGCCTTTCTCTCTCTCTCTCTCTTAGGTCGTGGGACTTGAACTCTGGGCCTGGGTGCTGTCCCTGAGCTGTTCAGCTCATGGCTAGGGCTCTACCACTTGAGCCACAGCACCACTTCCAGTTTTCTGGTGGTTAATTGGAGATAAAGAGTCTCACAGACTTTCCTTGCGGTTCAAAGCCAGCCTAGGCAGGAAAGTCCGTGAGACTCTTACCTCCAATTAGCCACCAGAAAACTGGAAGTGGCACTATGGCTCAAGTGGTAGAGCACTTGTCTTGAGCTGCAGAGCTCAGGGACAGTGTTCAGGCTGAGTTCAAGCCTGCCAAGGCTGGCTTTGAACCAGGATTCTCAGATCTCAGCCTCTTGAGTAGCTAGGATTACAGGCATGAGCCACCAGTATGCCCAGCTCTTATTTCTTAATTTAAAAAGTTTTGCATCTTTTGGGGGGAAAAAAGACCTTAAGGAAAACAATAATTCTTGATTCCTTTTTTGAGAATGGATGAATAGAAGGCCTCCTAGGAGGAAGGGGTGAGGGGAGATTTTTCCTCCATTTACTTTCCAGGAGGAGGAGCTTCATGTGGGAAGATCCCTTCCCCTCAGAGACTGAGCTCAAGAAAGCAGAGTCTTGGATGAAGGAGATGAGCTTAGGAAAAACATAAACAAATCGTAACACATACAGCTCTTTCCAGTTCTGTGTGAATGTGACTAAAAGATGAGCTCATAGAGAGGCCGATCTGGTATGGAACATCTGGAGCTCTGTGGGAAGGAGACAGCCCAGGACCTCCAGGACTGGAAAAAGGACCTTTTATTCTGTGTGATGAAGTCAACACACCCCAAGAGCATTCCTGGGGTGGGGGTGGGGCTGTCAGGAAACTTCAAGGCCGCTAGTTACACAGCTGTGTTCACTGTCAATCAGAGCTGCATGTTAGGATGTATGCACTTTTCTGGATGCCTTGAATAAAGGTTGACTTAAAATAATACTATCCCAAAGGCCCAAGTGATATCAGCCAGAACCACATTGCCACCAGTCATCCACTAAGCACCTGCTGCATGCCAGGAACCAAGGACATGATACAGCTCCAATCACTTCTGAGAGCCAGTTCTTTCAACTTACAGGCTGTCAATCAAGGACAACCAGCTACCAAACTGTTCAACAAGTACTCCAGCTACCAAGACTATGTTGTTTTTTTCAGCCCTAATAGCCTGCCAGAGAGTGGAGTGAGACTGCTACAGGAAAAATAATATGGAAAATAAGAAGGCAGGAGACCATACCCTCTTGGAAGGAAAGGCCAAGTAGGAGGCCTTTCAGCATGGGCTGCATCTCCTCACAGGACCCCAGGGCCCCATTCACTAAGACAACAAAACACTCAGTGCTTGGGTTGTACAAGGATGAGGAATGCAGGGGCAGACTCAGCACCTGGATGACGGGTGACTCAATCATAGTCAAAAGCAGAAGAGAGGCAGGCCACAGTGAACAGTGAGGACAGGGGGGGACAGGCAGAATCCTCTGAAAGGGGACTGCCTTACTGAGCCAGGCTGCCTGCCTCTTACCTCCCTCTCTTTGAGGAGACTCACTCCAGAACAGTTGGGGCCTGCTGAGTCCCATAAAGAACAACTGAAACCAAAGTAGGTCATAGAAAAGAGGGATTGAAGCCAGGCGCCAGTGGTTCACACCTGTAATCCTAACTACTCAGGAAGCTGAGGAATTGCGGTTCAAAGCCAGCCTGGGCAGGAAAGTCCGTGAGACTCTTATCTCCAATTAGCCACCAGAAAACTGGAAGTGGCACTATGGCTCAAGTGGTAGAGCACTTGTCTTGAGCTGCAGAGCTCAGGGACAGTGCTCAGGCCCAGAGTTCAAGCCCCATGAACAACAAAAAAAAAGGATGGGACTGTCAGGGTGGTGGCTCCAAAGGAGTGGTAAGACCCTCAGCAGAAGAAATTTTAGAAGGAGAGCCTGACCAGAGATTGATAGTCCTGTGGGAGGTCACAGATAGATGAGGCTGGCAGAAAGGAGGCCTGAGTGTACTAGGACCATTGTCCCTGTGGCTAGAATACTGTTCCCTTCTCTAATATCCACAGTCATTCTAATATGGTTTTATGTTGACAAACAGGTAAAACTTGGTACTTCAATCTGTTTATTCCTGGGTTTACACAGCAAGACAGGATTCCACAGTATCCACTTCCTAGTAAGGATAGTATAGGCTACTTGGAATTTTTGCGTTTTGGTGCTTGTACTGGGGCTTGAACTCAGGGCCTCAGACTCTTACTTAGCTTTTTTGCTCAAGGCTGACTTTCTATCACTTGAGCCACACCTTTACTTCTGCTTTTTAGTGGTTGATTGGAGATCATCTTTGTGAATACAATGTGCTACTGGTATTCGCATTCAATGTGGTGTGCAATCTGGAGGTGCACTCCATACCCAGGACAGACCCCAGGCTGCTTCCAAGCTCCCACCCCAGGGTCTCTGATAGGCTCACTTTGCACTGCTGGAACCAGTCACCTAGAACAGGAGTCAAAGCAATCACAGGGAACAAGCCATGTGCTTCATCTTTTTATTATTCTTTATTTATTGGTCCTACCAACATGACTCTTTACCCAGGCCCACTGTTCCTATGAACGCTGGCTTTGTAGACATTCATGCCTATGTTCCAAGAGTCTTGGGTAATTTTTCCCTCGTATTCCTTTCCCATACTTTGCCTCATTTTCTCAGAAACTGAAGGCATTTGCTTATTATTATTTGTTTGTTTGGGTCTGTGTAAAGATTCCTTGGCAGGAAAACATGCATATGACTTTAAAATAAAGACCAACATTAAGACACTAAGGTAATGCACAGAAAAAAAATACAGTACTTAGACATCATTGCAAATAAATACCCCATACAGATGGTTATCTTAAATGTAACAATATTTCTTATGAGTCAACACTGTAACAGAAGGTAAAAATAGGAGTCCCAACAACTAGGAATAAGAAATGCTCGTTCCAGGAAACAGAATTCTTTGAGCCTTGCAATTTATATTATTAAAATTTGTCCTTTTTTTTGGAGGATGGAGGCTAGTTTTTCTCCTCCACTAGTACCAATCTGACCACACCAGTGCACCTCACTTAGCAAGCAGTTTGCTAAGGAGCTTTAATGAGTTCTGTTTCCTGAAATTAACAGTGATTAGTTACACCAAGCAAGAGAAGATAAAATGTCCTCCTTTTCACATTTGCAAAGAATACTATGGCTAACCCTCATCCCCTAATCGAGTGCCGACCAACCTTGCCGACTCTCCTGCCGCCCTCTGCTCTTCACAAACGTGTTCATACAGCTTGCTTAGTTTGTCCCATAAAGTCCATTTGGTTCCCAAAGCACACTCAAAGTTTTGTGTTTCTTTTTGTTTGCTAAGCCCCTGAATTTGCAAGTAAAGAATCACTGACTAACAGAATTTTGCACAATTACTGGTTTTTTTTTTTTCCCCTCAATGAGATGCCCAGGGACAAGTGTGAGGTGGGCACCTGTTCCCACCTGCTGGTTCACACTGGCCTTCAGCATTCCCACCTAGCTCTTTGCTGCCCATTTCAGAGAATTTACTTCACTGGGACACCTCCCTTAACTGATGAAGGCACTACTGGCAATGATTACTAACAAAAAGGTGTTGAAATATAACACCCTAAAAATCGACGACTGTAGAATTTTCTAAGTGTACCACAATTTGGCACAACAACCAGAGTAACAAAACAATTCCAATTTGGAATTTCACTGGTACAGTTGTATAAAATTCTGTTAATCAGTCATGCTTCACAATGTCCTAAAACCCAGAAAATTCTGGAATTTGTAGGTAATACTACTCATTCAATAATTTATCTTTTTTTTTCTCAAGTGCCTATTACTGTTTTAACCAGAGCAAAGGTCAAGTTTTCTTCTTGTTACATTGAACTATTCCTAAGAATAATAATAATACAATATGAAAAAAACCCCAGAATCAGAATACCCTGGATTTCTTAATGAACATGGCATTTAAGATCTGTAATTTCAAACATGAACCATAATGCCGTATAAACTAAAAGGCTGCTGAACCACAGTGTGGATACATTTAGCGGAGCCCCTCACTGGGTCGAAGCCCCATCTCCATTCTAGAGCTACACACTATGTATGGCGCACAGCTCTGCCTCACGTTGATGCCAGATCAACAGACTGGGAGCTAAGACAAACAGCTAACGGACCACGAGCACAGACCATGGCATCTGAGACCGTCTCTATACGAGGGAGTAGGGAAGCAAATATAATATCAAAATATCAAAAGTGCACAGGTTGATTGGGTAAAAAAGGAACGTGTGTAATAAGGAGACCCCTGCAGTGGGTGTTCTGGCAGGCTCTAGCAAGCCTGACAGTGGCTGTGGAAGCAGGTTCTTCGGCTGTGCAGAGGCTTTTCCAAGCAGCAGCTCGTGGCATTCTCAACATTAAAGCTTTATTTTTTTCCACCCACCAAAAACTTGTGGAATGCTATTTTGAAAAGAATTGCAGTGGCATATCCAAAATGTTTCTAAAATGTGATTTTTTAGGCTGCCCTTCCTTCCTCTGCATGGGCCACGGGAGGGGGTTGGGGGAAGGGGCTGCAGTGTGACAGGGCTGGGCAGTCACGTCCTCCCAGCAGCTACTCTACAGCTGAAAACAGGAGAAAATAAGACAACATTAGACAATGGTCACCTGACACTTAACAACTAAAGCTCTTGTGCTGGGAGTGAGCGAGCTCGTTAGTTGGCAGAGTCGACGGGCATATGTTAGGGAGGCCAGTGGCTCCAAAGTGCCCACAAAGCCCCTGTAAGTACAAGAGAAGCTGCTGCTGGCCCAGTGAGGAGAGAAAAAGGCAGAAAATATGTGAGCATGCGAACAGCCATCTTTAGGACGGACATGCAGGGGACAAACATGGCCTGTTCTACACTCCAATGTGCATCTGTTCACTGCCTAGTCTGGAGGAGACCAAGATACTCTCGGCATCTAGGGAAAGTAGGGACAGACAGCTGTGAAAGGGTCAACAGAGTTTCACATCAGGCAACAATGTCAATCCCCTTTCTACTGGGACAGACTGGCAAGCAGCCTCAGGGGAGCAAGGGGAAGCCTCAGGTCTGGATGCCATATGGGGACAGGGAAGGAATACTGACATGAGTTCTGTTTCACAGTGCGGGAACTCAGGTGCCTGATGCCACAGCTCTGCACGAATGGAGCCTCCAGAAACAGGAGAGTACTTTGGCTACTTAGCCTCTTTCTGTCCTCACTCCCAAATTGCACTAGAAAACCATAAACCTCCTATCTGCCCTGGACCTGTGCAAAGCTCTCCTCGCACAGGGCTGTGTTGTGCTACATCTGTGTGTATCTGTAACTCAGCCAACCCCGCTAGCAGCTCTCAAGACTCTGCTTCTTCAGGTCTGAAACCCTCTACAAAGAAGGCCTGAACATGGATAGGCAGCTGGGTATAGAAGGAAGGGCTGCACACCAAGGACCAAGGTCTGGCCAGGCACTTGGAAGGAACACTTTTCTCATTTCAAAAACAAAACAAAACAAAAAAAAAAAAACCCTGGCCCTTGAGCCTTGCCATCTTGTTATCTCACAGGCCGGCCAGCAGACCAGCATGCAGATCTCAGAAATGAGAAACTGTGGCCTCCAGCCTCTGTTCTCCCAGGCTATGGTCAGCTGTCTCCAACATATGTGGTTCTCATGTGTAGAATGCAAGAGTCCAGGGCTATTCTTCTCTGGATTTGGGGAAGAAGTTCTGCACTTAATCCTGAATGTGACTTGCAGATGCTGCACGGACTATAATGTATCATTTCTCCTAAAACTATGCCAGCCCACCAGAGCTGTCCTCTGAGGCTGGACCTAGGATGCAGGTCAGAACCTCAGGGAACTGCTTTCAGGCGCTGACACAGACACATGCGAGGAACATGCAAATATGAGCTCCAGGTTCTGCCCTTCTAGGGATATCCAGGGAGGGGAGCAGGACTTTCTCCCTTGGGTTCTCCTGACATACCTGGGGCTCCTGGAAGACACTTCCACACATCTGTCTTCCACAAAGATATGAAGCGCCACCCCATTGCCAAAGCCCCCAAGACAGCAGCTGACACTGGAGGCAATGGAGCGGGAAGTGACACAAAGCTCACGGAAGTGTCTTGGTACCCCACACCACCACTTGGCTAGAATCTTGCCCTCTGTGCATTAGTCACGTTAAGACTGGCCTAGCACCGCTGTCCCGCTGCTGGGTTAGTTGAGGTGAAGCAGATGTTAGCTGCAGCGTGCGGAACCCCACTGCCCTAGTCGCAGTAAATGCTGTGCTTCTCATTGCAGAACACCTGGTTGGCCAGCCCGGTGCCCTCCGCCCTGTCACTGGCACAGGCACAGGTGTGACTTACGCTCGGAGTGGCTGGCTTGGCCTTCGAGGCTGCTTTTGTGCGGCCCCGTCGGGTCTGCTCATGGTCCAGCTCAAGCAGCTCCAGTCGCTGCGTAAGTGCCAGCTTCTGTTGGATGGCCATGCGCAGAAGGGAGTTAAGTGTCTTCTTTTCATCCTCAGCCGCTGCCAGTTGCCTCTGCATCTCATCCAGCTGTGTGATATACTCATCACACCTGTGGGGACCAAGAGTGTAGTTGAAGGGCCAAGCAAGGACCTCTAGACCCTGGTATGCCTCCTGAGTTGGGGCCAGGGTTAGGGGAGGCTTGTTCTGGTTTCTTTCAGCAAAAGATTTTTCAGATTACAACTTTGATGAGGGCCAGAAAAGCACTCGGAGCCCAAAAATATAATGCTAGCTTGGATTCTGCGGGGTTTTTTTTTGTTTTATTTTATCTGGAATGGGAACAGATAAGAGGCTGCTTTGTTCACAGGCTAGAAGTGGTTCCTATAACAAGGCTATGACCCTCAGCAATTTGGCTTTCCTGGAGTGGGGTGCTCTCCCCACTTTAAAGCTAAGAAGTAGCTTCAACAGGAAGACATTTGAATATAAACTGAGATTTGAGTATAAACTGAGGCAAGACCAGGCTTGTTCTCACTCCAAGCCATGATGGATGCTTATTAAGTCTGCTGGGCCACACAGTCAGAGTCAAGGAAAGGTGTGAGTGGATTCTATAATCAGTTCTTCTTGGTCTTTGGGTGGAGGCTCAAGTACCCACCAGGGGGATGTGCAGGGGGGGATACCTGCACTGGTTTCCCTTCATTTGTCTAGCTGGTCCCTTGACAACATTCTTTCAGGGACACATGCTGAACTGTCTTTCTCATGGGTCTGAAGTCCTGGTTTAAATTAGTTAAACCTTTAAATGAAACAAGTTTAAAAAGCTGGTGTTTTCAAATCGGAACTATAGAATTTTTTTCCCAAGAATGCTCTTATATCCCAGGAAGAATGGAAGGTTCTAGGAAAACCCTGAAACTCTCTTTGACCCTATCTGCTATAACAAAGCCCCCTGAGTGGATACTGAGAAACTGGGAGTGTCTGGCCTGGCAAGAGGAAAGCAGACCTCTGCCAGTTCCCCATCCTAGAAGTCTCAGCTTGCTCAGAATAAAGCCAAGTTGATCAGGTTCCATGCCATTCCAATGTCCACCAGCAGGTGGTGGCACTATCTGGTGCAGTCTGAGTCTAATCTTTCCCATCCCAGGAAAGCATGGGTAAACACTTAAATGGCTCCCAGCTCACCTCAGGACTAAGAGCCCCAAGGGAGAAGAAAGAAAGCATGAAGTTTCTCCTCCTCACTCTTCCCCCACAGGGAGGGTAAGGGATGGGTAACCAGGTGCAGAGTTGGAGGAAAACCTCTTTGAATCTAAAAACATAAACCCATGTATGTGCCTTATGTCAAAGTTTGTGGCTAACTTGGACAGAAGTTAGTTCTCATAACTGTTTGATCCCACCCACCCTAAAAGCTCATGCCTCCCAGCTCCTCTGCTTCTCAGCCTCTTTATGTTCAACAGCAGGACAATTTAGGCCTGGTAGGTTCTCATTAATAGCAAAATTAGACATAGCTCACAGAATCAAGCAGCTGGGGGCTAGACTAGGCAGGAACAGAAACAGGGAAAGGACTATATACCTCCTACCAAACATAAGCCATGTGGTACCCCCAGATACGCTTTACTGGGCACCTCCCTGCATGATACATGACAAGCTAAAGTGCAGCTGCCTAGAGATTCTGGTGATACGTGGTCCTCACAAATGCCCCACTTGCCCTGTCACCAACTTGAGGCCCCTGTGTGTCATGATGGGCTGGGGTCCATAATTCCAAACCCAGAAATCATCAGCCGCACATGGTGCTGGACACAGAAACTGGACCAGCAGGTCTGCAGGTTTCAGGCAAGAGGTTTAAGGGCTGTGTGTGATGACCACTGATGGTCACAGAAGGGAGAGGCTATAACCACAGCAGCAGCAGCAAGGGTGTGGACAGTGAGTTACCTGGTGGCAAACATAGCTCGAAGTGAGGAGAAGGTAGCTGCATCTTCCTTCAGGGCCTTGAGCTCATTGCGCAGCTTCATCATGGTCTCGGTCACCATGGCCTTCTCATTCTCATACTTGCTCTTCAGGTTGGCGAGGGCCACCTCAGCAGTCTGGGACAGACAGGCACAGGGTGTTTGGGTGAGGAGAGAAGAGCTGTCCTAGAGATGCTCTGGGCTACAATGGGGACCCTGGGTCCAAAGTGGGGGAGATTCTTCCTCTGATGCAATCCTGGGGACAAACTCTGGCAGCAGCATGTCTTAGTGGGTACCACACACTTGTGATCAAGAGAAGGATTGTGTCCCCCCCCAAACCTGCCCAGGACCCCCACAAATTTCCACATCACTCTCCTCAGGACATTTAGGACATTTGTTGTAAGGTGGAAGAAGTTCTTATTGGCCAAGTTCCTTACATGAAAGGGGACATTGAGCCCAGCTACTCACTCTAGCCTCCTGTATAGGAGCGCTGAGCAGAAGAGGTCAGGTGTCTGTGCTAATACAGGGCCATCCCTATCTTGCGGGCCTGGGAAGCACTGCAAATGGATGAAGGATGCAGACCAAGGGTGAGAAATACCCACCTGGTCAGGTCAGTGTGACCAGCACCCCCCAAGGCTGTCTCACCTGCTTGTTGGCCTTGAGCACAGTGCGCAGAGTAGTGATCTGCTCCCGTTTGGTGCTGAGCAGTGACTTCAGCTTGAGGATTTCTTCCATGAGTGCCTCCTTGTCCTTGTCCACTGCAGGGCCCAGCTCCTGGGAGGCAATGCGTTGGCGAGACAGCTCTGTTGTGCGGTCCACAGCTGCCTGCAGATGCTTGATCTGGTCACGGATGATAGCAATCAGGTTGTAGATGTTCATGGGTTCCCGGCGGGGGTCACTCAGAGGTGATGGCAGTGAAGAGCTGGGTGAGGGGCTGCTGTCCCCGGTCCCACTATCCGCTCGGCCTACTTCTGTGGCCAGCAGCCCCTTGGGCAGGAGGATAGGTGAGCGACGCCCCCGGCCCTCTGGGCTAGTACGGCCTCCAGGGCTGGTGCGGCCGGCTCCACTCTGGCCCTGGCCTTCTCGATAGTAGTCCAGCATGACTCGGTTGGGTGTCTCATTGTTGCACATGCACACATGGTGGTAGAGGTTGGCCAGCTCCTCACTGAAGGTTACCAGCTCATCCTGAGCCACACTCAGACTGCCCTGGGTCTCACCGGCCACATCGCTCACTTTCTTCAGCTCCTTCTCTAGCCTGGCCAGCAGCTCACGGTCCTGGTGGCTCGCCTTCTCCAGCAGGGAGACCTTCTCAGTGAGGGCCTGGCCCTCAGCCTCATAGCGGCCCTTCTCCTCAGCATGCTGGGCTTCTCGAGCTTCATGGGTACTGCGCAGTTCCTTGAGCTGCTCCCGGAGTTCTCCAGCTTCAGCCACAGCCACATGGTACTTACAGGCTAGGATCTCAGGTCCATTGATGTCCACCTCATAGTAATCACCATCTTCATGGCTGTCATGGTCCTTCTCATTGTCCAGGGCAGTCTGCTGCTCCTTGCCGGTCTGCAGGCGACGCAGGGCACTCAGGTTCTCTGTGAGGCGGCTTACCTTCTCATGTTGCTCAGACAGGGTTCCCCGTGCCTGCTCCAGTTGCTTCTGGGTGTCCTGTAGTGTTGCCAGCAGCCCTACCTTCTCTCGCTCCATCTGTAAAGATTCAAGCATGAAGAAAGCTCATCAGTGTGCTTAATGGACCTCCAGGATGTCCTAGCAACATACCAGTTTGTGCTAGGATAGACCATGGGCTCTGAAGATTCCCTGAATACCAGTAAGACACAGTGTAGTGTAGAGTGGGCACAATTCACACTGAGCCTTAAGAATGCTGCCCTGGGGCTTAGCAAGTACAGCAGGCTGTTACGGGATGTTTAGTGCCTCACTGCTCTGCTCTGGAAGATGGGAGCTCAATTATTTGCTAGATCAAGAGTGGCCATGCATGCTAGATCAAGAGGTAAGCCCATGCATTGGGCCCTAATGTCATTTCAACACGTGGTCTGGGAGGGGGAATGTCACATGAGGGGCCAGCATTATATAATTTCAATCTGACACAGTGTGGGTAACAGGGCAGCATGGATACAGGATGTCAGACCTTACCCAATAATCGGAAACCTACTTCTCTGGGATTCTACTCTCTGAGCTACCAGAGTTTCACTTAGGGTAACAATAGGATTTAAAGGCAATGTGAGTAAATTAACACTAGCCACCTGTCAGGAAGCCCGGCTTTCTGACAGCAGAATTTTTGGTGATTTGGAGGGGACAGGATGGACCTAGGGTCAGCAGACATGGCCTTGCCTGCTTACCTGCACCAGCTGTTGCTTCAGCTTTTGGATCTCGGAGATATGGAGCTCACTAAGCAGGTCAGAGACAAGACTAGGGGAAGGTGGTGCCAGGCCATCTTTCCTGGGTGTGGATGTCTTGTTGTCCAGCGGTGGTTTGACCATGCCACCATGCTCAAAGCCATTAACCAGGGCTTCAGCATCATTGTTGGGCTCGGCAGTGGCATCATCGCTGAACTTGAGGCCATCCAGGGAGACCTGCAGGTGGCTGGTGTAGAAGGAATCATTAATGCTCATGTAGTGTGACAGCTCCTTGCGCAGACTGTTCTTTTGCTCCCGCTCTGTCTTCAGCGTCTCTAGTGCCTCCTCCAGCTGCCGCTCAGAAATCTCCTTGAGCCGGATGGCATCTTCCAGCTGGCTGTTGAGGTATTCAGTCTCCTCCTCCAGACGCTTGATCTCATGCTTGAGACCCTCAAACTCCACCTGGGAAAAAGAGGTCATATACTTCCATGTCAAGGTAATGTGGAGGCTGTTTGGATCTCATATACTAGGAGAATGTGCTAGGGAACCATCCTGCAGAAGAAGCAGAACTGCCCAGACCATAGCCCTTCCTCCACTCAGGGATGTGGATGCTAAGAGGATTTCAGAGCATGAGCTGCGAATGCACAGAAAGGCTCAGCCTACTGTCAGAACCAGTGTGCCTGAAAGGACTGGGCAACACAAACATTTGGGATGTGCGGAAACTGCAATGCCACATCTATGCTGACAAATTTCTCTTAGGTTTTAAAAAATAGTTGGGTGCTGGTGGTTACTGGGTGCCGGTGGCTGCTGGGTAGCAGTGGTTCATATCTGTAATCCTAGCTACTCAGGAAGTTGAGCTATGAGGATCATGCTTCAAAACCATCCTGGGCTGGAAAGTCCATGAGAATCTCCAATAAACTATGAAAAAAAAAGCTGGAAATGGAGCTATGGCTCAAGTGGTAGAGCACAGCCTTGTACAAAAAAGCTCTGGACAGAGCCCAGGCCCTGAGTTCAAGCCCCAGGATCAGCACAAAAATAAAAATTTAAATTTAAAATAAATAAATATAGCTAGGTGCCGGTGGCTCATGCCTGTAATCCTAGCTACTCAGGAGGCTGAGATCTGAGTATCGTGGTTCAAAGCCAGCCTGGGCAGGAAACTCCATGAAACTCTTATCTCCAATAAACCACCAGAAAACCAGAAAGTGGCGCTGTAGCTCAAGTGGTAGAGTGCAAGCCTTGAGCTGAAGAGTTGAGGGACAGGGCTCAGGCCCAGAGTTCAGGCCCACGACCGACAAAAAAAAAAAAAAAAATTACCAAGAGTGTGCTAACTAAAAATTCTGTGAAATTACTCAATTTAATACTAATAGCTAACCAAATCTTTAAGGCACATTAAATATAAACTTCCATGTGTGCTATGACAAAAATGTTATTTCAAATTGTATTTAAAAAAAAAAAGAAAATTAAATTCTTCCAAGGCAGACAATCTCAGCACTAAATCTTCAGAAAACAGACTTGAAGGAGCTGAAAGGCTAAAGGTAGAAGGTAAAACATGATCAGTTTTTACAACTTGACACTGTGTTTGTGGGCAAATATAGAGCAGGCAGGTAGCAAGTGACATTTGATGTGAAGAACTTATGGCAGTTTTATATGTGTATGATGGTCTTGTGGCTTGAACTTGGGGGTTTGAGTGCTGTTCCTGGGCTTTTTATCTCAAGCCTAGCATTCTACCACTCCAGCCACACCTCCACTTCCAGTCTTGTGGTGGTTAATTGGGGATAAGAGTCTCCTGGCTGGCTTCAAACCATGATTCTTAGATATCAGCATTCTGAGTAGCAGTAGATTGGATCACTGGCACTCTACTGAGTCTGTGACAATTTTTTTTGTCGGTTGTGGGGCCTGAACTCTGGGCCTGGGCGCTGTCCCTTCAGCTCTTCAGTTCAAGGCTAGTGCTCTACCACTTGAGCCACAGCGCCACTTTCGGCTTTTTCTGCTTATGTGGTGCTGAGGAATCAAACCCAGGGCCTCATGCATGCAAGGTAAGCACTCTACCACTGAGCCACCTTCCCAGCCCTTGTGACAATTTTTAAAACCATGTTTTTTTTTTTACTCCCCAATATCTATGTAAAAAAACAACTAATAAATGAAGCAATGAAGACCTCTTCATGGATTTGTGTGCTCATGAGAGGTGGGCATGAAGCCCCCAATGTCAATGACATAATTAAGAGTAAGGAATTACAGGATAGTTGTACATCATCAATGGCAGGGTCTTTCCAAGCCTTAGCTTCTCCTGTCCTCAGGACTCTAATTAGCTTGAGGTATCTTTGTGTCACTGAAGGACTGGAGGTTATGAGCTCTGTGGTTTCCTGGGAAGCAGAATCTGTTCCCTGCTTCCTTTTGCAGAAATTTCTACATAATGTATGAGTTTCCTCATGCAGGATATAAATACCAGGTTCAGCGATAGTGAGACTTTTCTGTTCTAAGAGCATCTGGGATGTGGGGGGTTTCTGAGAAAACCAAGGCTGGCATCCATGATATTCTGGGACAATCCCGGGATATTTACTGGGAAAAATAGTTCCCAGCAGGACTGTGGCTCTTGGAAAGTTGGGAGAGTGTTTGGGCCCTAAGTGGTCCTGAGTCCAGGTTCACCTTGTTCCTACGGGGGGCCCTCTATGTACCTGCTATTGTCAGGGTTATGTCAGTATTTCAGGCTTTCCAACATCTGAGAGAAGACAGAGCCTAGAAGTTTAGTCTAGGGTTTTTTGTTTTTTGTTTTTTCGTCAGTCATGGGGCTTGAACTCTGGGCTTGGGCACTATCCTTGTGCTCTTCAGCTCGAGGTGAGCGCTCTACCACTTGAGCCACAGTGCCACTTCCGGTTTTCTAGTGGTTTATTGGAGATAAGAGTCTCACAAACTTTTCTGCCCGGGCTGGCTTTGAACTGTGATCCTCAGATCTCAGCCTCCTGAGTAGCTAGGATTACAGATGTGAGCCACCGGCACCTGGCTAGTCTAGGGTTTTTTGTTGTAATCTCTTGGATTTTTTTTTTTTGTTGTTGTTTTAATACCTTGGATTGGCCAAAGGTCAGCAAACATTGCAGCCTGTCCTTGTTTAGTGGTTCTGAAGTATCTAGATCCTGTTTGCTCTAACCTCATTGGTCGTAGGCCTCAGGTTGTAGAACAACATAGGAAAATGGAAGATGGGTAGACAAGAGGGCTGAGAGACCTAGAGGTGACTGAGGCACCCACCCACACTCTGCAGCTGAAGACTTGCCTGGTTTTGTCTGAGCACAGACACTTGCTTCTGCAGGCTGATGTTCTCCTCTTCTAGCTCAGAGTAGTCCTGTAGTAGGCGGGCCTCCCGGAACTTGTACTCCTTGATATCATCCCGAAGGCGGCCACGCTGGATCTCCACGTTCTGGTTAATCTGCCAGGGCAGAGACAAAAGAGGTGTGAGCTTCCACCCCTGGCCCCATCACCCTTGCACCTCACCTCCAAATGGCTTGGAGAGGAATTTAGAGTGGACAGGCACAGCATGGCATGTCACAGAGCTAGGACTTAGGATCCAGGGAAGCATGATGTGTAGGGAGTAGTTTACACATAATCAGATCCCTTTAGCTCTTCTCAGCTCTGGAACTTCTGGCAAGTGACTGAGCCTACTCTGACCTCCCCACCCTTGGTTTTCACCCATAAGATAGGGCTATCCTGTTGATAGACTGATAAATGAAGCAATGCTGTGGTACAAAGTTTAGAAGTGATCAAACAATTAAACAGTGTATACTCCAGAAAAATAAGATACATCCACACAGAATCCTGCACACCAATGTTCCCAGCATCAGTACTCACAATGGCCAAAAGATGGGAGCAATTCAAGTGTCCATCAACAGGTGAATGAATAGATAAATGTGGTCTGAATACACAGCGCACTACTATTTAGTCACAATAAGGAAAGATATCCTGACACTTGCTACAACATGAATGAAGTTTGAAGACATTCTGCTGAGTAAATGAAGCCAGTCAGTCACAAGTGATTATACATTGTATGATTCCATTTACATGCAATGTCTAAAACAGACAAATCCACACAGACAGACAGTGGATTCGTGGGGCTCGAGTGAGGGAATTAGAGTGACTGAGAATGGAGTTTCTGGAGTGATAAAACATTATAAATTCACAGTGAGTCTACCTGGTAGATGGCTTGCCTAACATATGCCTGGTTTTATCCCTAGTCCCACAAAAAGAAAAAAGAAAAAAAATGACTGTGGGATGGGGTACACATTTATAAATATGCTAAAACCCTGGGTTATACTCTTTTAAGTGGGAGAGATGTACAGGATGCGTTACCTTAACAGCGCTATTAAGACATTGGTTCAAGCCTCCCAGTCACCAGAGAGACAATCACTGGGAGAGGCTAGTGCAGAACCCAGGTGAATGGAATGCAATCTAGAGTCTAGGAACTCTCTACCTGCTGGTCTGAGCTGTGTGACTCTTAGCCTTGACCTTCTAGAAATTCAGAGCCAGATTATTCTTTATGATGGGAGCTGTCCTATACACCTGTCCTGTCCCCTATTCTCAATGCCCTGATGGCCTCTATGGGCCCTCAACATTCCTGCTAGCACTGTCACCTCAGCTCATGCAGGGTTTGCTCTTGATCATATCCATGTGTTCCATCTGAAGAACACAAGACTCCAAAACCCCACACAAGTCCACACAAAACAATAATGTCAGGCCGGGTACTGGTGGCTCATGCCTGTAATCCTAGCTACTCAGGAGGCTGAGATCTGAGGATCACGGTTTTCAAAGCCAGCCCGGGCAAGAGAGACCGTGAGACTCCTATCTCCAATAAACCACCAGAAAACCGGAAGTGGCGTTGTAGCTCAAGTGGTAGAGCACTCGCCTTGAGCTGAAGAGCTGAGGGACAGCGCCCAGGCCCAGAGTTCAAGCCCCACGACCAACCAAAAAAAAAAAACAACAAAAAAACCCCAATAATGTCAAATCAGTAATGTCACAACATATAGCAAGCACTATTCATAAATGCTTAGCACTAAGATGGTACTTAACATCGATGCTATATAGACACAGCCCGGTCAGTGACTCAAGGAAGTAACAAAGTTGACACCAGAATAAAAAGATACTGAAGAGGGAGAACACTGAAGGGGGCAAAGCCTAACCTGGGAGGAGAAGGCAAATGAGGTATGTGCTGTAAGGAGAAGAATCAGTCCCATCACAGCTATCACAGGCAGGACTCTAGTCCCTGACTGAAAGTTTGGGGTGACATGTAAGACAATGCATACCTAGGCTCTCTAAAAACAACCTAGGGCTCAGATAGCATTCTGACAAAATAAGTGCTCCCAATTCTTGCCTTCTTTTTTGCAAACTTAAGTGTTTGGTATGCAGTAGGTACTCAAATATATGCAGCACGACTCCCTGGCCACTGGCTGGCGCCTCAGGTGGACTGGAAGGTGGGGGTAAGGTCTTGAGACTCATCAGCTCCCCAGGTGTATAGGACAAGAATGATAGACCTAAAATCCATGTGGGCAGTGTGAAGAGAAGTGCTAAGAGGGTTTGCAAGGCAAAGACAAAGACAGCGACCTGCCCAACTAAGACTGAGGCAGATGGCCAGGCCAGATACCGACAGCACACTGGGAGTGTTGTTCAGAAGCAATGCCTCTGCCAGAAGGCTCCCTAGGAGTCTGTCCTTGCACCATCACTAGGCCCAGAATCTAGGTGATTACCCACAATCGAGCTTTCTATATCAGAAGAGTGTTTGGCTTCTATAGGCCAGTGGGTATATGGTCTTGTGGTCAGATATAAGCATAAAGAGGTACATCCAAGTCACACCTGTAGCTTGGCAATACCACATGGAAAGTGAAGGTATTGTAGGAACCAAACATGTACTTTTGCTCCATGCACCCATACTTCTATACCAACCACAACGTGTAGGCAACAAGGCCCTACTGGCCTAATGCCTGGCTCCTCCACCCAGCACACACCCACGCTGAAGGCTCAAGCAGGCTCTGACTGGTCACTGGGGGTTAATGTTCTCTCAGGGAAATACGTTCTCCCAAGAGAGCCCACGTGATGTCAGCCCAGCAGTCAGGGACAAGCTCTGCTCTGTGCAGACAAGGCCCAGAAGAGGAGGACCCCCCCTGACCACAGGTGCTCATTAGCAAGAAGGGTATGACAACTGCCTGCCTCAAAAGGGACACTGGTCATGGGGGTTTGCAGCCTTCTTTGCTGCCCCTACTAAAGCCCCCAAAATTTATCCACTCAGAACACTTTGCCTTGATGGCCTAGGGGAGCCCCATCCCCTCTGATGGAGCCAGTGTGCGTATAGGGCTCTGGTTCTCTCTCTCTCTCTCTCTCTCTCTGGTTCTCTCTCTCTCTCTCACACACACACACACATACACACTCACACACACACAGCTCTGAGTCATTCCTCAGATAATCAACCACTTACCAAAGGTTCAGACCTCCTAGAAAGAACACCAGCAGGACAAAACCTGGCCAAAGCTGTCCACTGCAGATCCTCTTCACAGCACACAATGGTTAGGAGTCAGAAGTCCAGAACCACTCTACCCCTACCAGCTTGTTTACTTTTATATGACAGAACACTGGGAGAATCACCTGGATGACCAGTTTGAGGAAGTCAGAACTACCTGCCACAGGTCCAGTGTATTTGGTACCCCTAAGGCTTCCTGGGTTCTTACAGTGTGCTGGGGGTGGAGAGGATCAGACACCTAAACCAGTAGTTTCTAGAGAGGAATTGCAGGAGGCAAGTAGTGGGTCAAAAGGCACAATCCATCATCAAATGCTCACTGACAGCAAGACCAGCTCCAACCCACAAGGATGCCAGCCTTGGGCAGTAAGGAGCTCAGCAAGTGTCTCAGACCAGGAAGCAATAGCAATGGAGAGTAAGGAGCTGAGTGTGGTAGGACAAGTGGTAAGACCAGAGCCTCCACCTCAGACCCAGAAGGGTTCCCACCGCTCTGTAGCAAGGGAGGGAAAGCAGTGTGGGGAGGGGGCTTCACAGGCTTGGGGATCAAGGTGGGGAACTTCAGGAGACAAAAGAAGGCTGTGTAGAGAGACACAGAATTTCCTCTTGAAACACAAACAGGAACAGCAGGAATCTCTTCCCCTTAACCTCAGACCTGCTTGTCTTTAATTGACTGAGCTCATTTCCGGACCAGCAGAGTCATCCAGCCCTCTTGGCTGCCCAGAGCAGGGATAGAATGTGAGGGATGGATAAAAACCTCGCACTGGCCTTTTTGGAAAGGGAGGTACAGATAGACAGATGGCAGCCAGGGAGGTGGGTAACAGCCTCTCCTCTTGCCCTCATCACAGCCTTACTTGTGGGAGGAAATGAGATCATCCATTGTGGCTGCATGGTTGCCTCCCCAGCTCCAGGACAAGCCTCTCCCCAGGTCGTGGCATACTGAGCCAACAACCAACAGCCCTGCAGGGCCCTGACTGCTGTACACCCTCATGGCCTGTTGACCTCTCAGTGAGAATATCCACTGCACAGGGTGGGGCTTCTACAGCTGGAACAGATGTCTAGAGATGATTGGGGCAAAGGAGCACAGTGTATTCCCTTCAGGGGCTCTTAGAGACTATGAGTGTACAGACAGGAAAACTAAGACTGTAATGAGAACAGGCCCTTGCCTAGGCCTTCAGGCTCAGTGGGAGCTAAAACATCCCTCCAACTCTTAGCTAGGTGGCCACAGCTAGGGCTGCAACTCATGTGGGGCCTGGGTCTTCTACTCTCCTACCCTTGCCTTGGTGATAGAATATCACCCTTCCTTAAAGACCATGGACTTTCTTAAGCCCCCTCATCTCCTGGCCAGTTTCTCTCTGGATTTTGTTTGTTCTGAGAGTCACCACACTGCAAATTGGACCATGGCCTATTCAGTCTTTACTAAGACTCATTTCTCCTTGACATTCCACATTCTTCCCCTCCGGGGAAGAATGCCCCTACTAGGCCAAACATGGCCAAGCACTGAATGAAACAAAAGATCCTTGAGGTAAGGGGTTGTGCGGTGACAGAACATCCTGTGGGCACTAGGCTGGAGCTCTATGGAAGTATGACTACTGTCCTGACCTGATCTGAGTCTGCTCATGGACCTGTATCGTTAGAAAGTTAACAGCCTAGACACAGTAGGCTTCATATTTTTACCAGACAATGGCTGGATAAAGCCAGAGGCCAACACAGCCCAAGTGTTCCCCAAGCTACATTCTTTTTGCATATATTTTTTGTTGTAAAAATTCTGTACAGAGGGGTTACAGTTACATGAGTAAGGTAATGAGTACATTTCCTATCTAGCATTATTACTTCCTCCTTTGTTTTTCCCTCCCCTTGGTCCCCCACCTGGGCAAAGTTGAAAGTTTGTTTTCAACACAGTGTCTTGTACATCTCGTTGTTACAATAGGTCAACCTGTGTCCTTATTTCAGCATTTTGTTATTTCCCTTCCTCTTCCTAAGTTAAAAAAAAAATGTATATACAAGATGCAGGGCACCGACATCAAATACAGTGAAAACAGGGGTCATACAATGGGGGAAGAACATACAAAAGAAACAAAAAAATCACACGGTACATTATAAATACATTAAAAACAACAGCAAGAAAGAAAAAACCTCTTGTGTTCCTATCTTGGGGTTCATTTCACTTAACATCATCTTATATGGTCATATGTACGTACAGAGCTTTTGACCTTTTTGGCTTGTCCTAGACATATACTAGTTACTGCAAATAACAGAAATCATGGGACCTATGTTTCTTTAGGCGTGGCTTACTTCACTTAATCTATTTTTTTCCAAGTCTTTCCATTTCCTAACAAATGGGGTGGTGCCAAGGCACATTTTCCCAAGGCACATATGCCACATAATGTACTGTCACAGTTACAAACATCACCCCCAAATCCTGCTCACCTCCTTCAGCTCCTGAGCCACAGATGTAAGGCGCTCATTCTCAGATTGTGTGTTGGTAAGGACATTGCGCAGCTGTTTCAGCTCTGTCTGCAGCTCTAGCACCTTTCGCACATAGTACTGCTCCTTGGAGGCTGACTCTTGAATCAGGCTCTCCTCTCGGCTCTCCCCATCTGCAGCCACCTTCTTGTGGTTTGTGTGGGCCTGTCCAAATGCCTGTATTGAGAAAAGACATTCATGAGATGCACATCCTGAGGCCACGGAGTAAGAAAAACCCAAGACGACAACTAACATGAAATGAGAGTAGGGTCTTTGATCTAGGAGATTGTCCGTGGCATGCATGTGTATAAACAAGCACTAATATGCATATGAAGTGAGCACACTTCATCATAACAGACAAACTAGTCTTAGTGTACGCAGTACCAGGACAGGGCATGGAGGACAGGATACCATGAGATGTATTTTGTGGCAAGAGCAATGTCAATATAGGATAAAGTGCCAAGCTTCAGCCTGGGGGCCAGCAGAGAAACTCCTGAGGACCAATTGGGGTCTAAAGGTACTATGAGCCTGGCTAAGCCAAGAACCCTGGAGTTGCTACTTATTGCCCTAACTTCCTCCCAACTCCAATTGGGAAAATCAAGCTCAGGAAGATATGCTAACCACCCACACACGGGGGTGAGGGAGTCCTCCTATCCAGCTCCTTGATGTTCACATAGCCTTTAATTATTCTTGAGAAAACCTGGGCTGGCCGTAACAACCCTAACCCTGGGGTCAGTGATGAGGTAGGAATCAGCCAGAGAGGCCAGCACAGTATGCAGGCCTAGAATGTACCAGACAAGGAGTGAGCAGCAAGTGGGCAGGGCCCTGAGCCCAGGGAAAGGTGAGAGTGGCAAGCAAGGGGTACTGGGTATCAGTTTATACTTGAGGTCAGTAATTGTGCTGCATCCTTGACCTAGGACCTTGGTTGGCCTAGACTTCCATTCCATGTTTCCCTAGAAGAGCCAGGCCCTCAGCAGGAGTCTTCCCTGCTTCTTTCCTCCCTGACTCTTTATGGGATGCATGTCACAGCAGGAAACGAGATCAAGAGAAAGGGTACCTACCTGTAATCTTAGCTACTTGGGAGGCTGAGAATGGAAGGAACATGGTTCTAGGCTAGCCTGAGCAGAAAAGTCCTTTATACTCCATTTCAAATGAGAGAAGCTGGATGAGGTATCGTGTGCCTGCCATCCCAGCAATGACAGAAAGTCTAAAATTGGCAGACTGAGTTCTAAGTATATACCTGGCAGAAAGCAAGACCCTGTCTCAAAAATAACCAGCAAAAGAACAGGGCTGAAGGTATGGCTCTGTAATAGAGTGTCTGCTTAGGAAATATGAGGCCCTGAATTCAAATCCCAGTACCCTCCTCTCCCCAATAAAAAAAAGCCACTAGAGAGAGAGAGAGAGAGAGAGAGAAGGACTTTTTCAGTCTTAAGAAAAGGAACATTTTCACTCATTTACTACTTAATATTAAGTTTAGGACTTCAGTCCAAGAAAACAATTGGAGAAATATAGAAAGCCAACTGTACAAGGATGTTATTAATCAGCTAGACAGTTGTTTTTGAATATCAATAAATCAAAACATAAGAGAATGACTCATTTCTTTCCTGACAGGGAACCAGCCAAAAAAAGTCAGGTCTGGTCTCATCCCAAAAGGGAGATAAGCTGGGCACCAGTGGCTATGCCTATAATCCTAGCTTACTGAGGAGGCTGGTATCTGAGGATCGCAGTTCAAAGCCAGCCCAGGCAAGAAAGTCTGTGAGACTCTAATCTCCAATTAACCACCAGAAAGCTGGAAGTGGCGCTGTGCCTTAAGTGGTAGAGTGCTTGCCTTGAGCTGAAGAGCTCAGGGACAGTGCCCAGGCCCAGAGTTCAAGCCCCAGGACCGGAAAACAAAAACAAACAAACAAAAAACAGTAACCACAAAACAACCAAAGGGGAGATAAGGGAAGATAGGCACACTTTGTAGCACCTTGAGAACATGAGATCCTGCCTGTAAGAGCACACATATGGGCTGAGCCATGTGCTAGATGTCCAGTGATGATGGGGGAGGCCTCAGAATGGGCTAACAAGACAACTCAGACCAGCAGAAAGCCCAGGGTGGGCATTAGGACTGAATAGGGATACTGGACATCTAAGACAACCATGCTCCCTCCCCAGATGGGAGCATCTGTTCCCAGTCCTCTGCCATTTACTCTGTATTTCAAATCAGCTCAACTTTGTGATGTATTTTCTATTCTCCTTCATCCTAGAGTTTGAAGAAGGACCAAGTCACAAACTCCTATATCTCCATGGCACTTGACCATAGGAGACACAGAGCTGGCACCCACCCTGAGCTCCTTGCCTGAGTAGTACCCAAGTTCCTCATCAAGTAAAGGGGAGTAGGAGGCTGCAGGCCAATATGAAGCAGGTCCTTTGATGCCTAGTCCAGCACCTGTGGCTGCTCCAGATTCACCATAAACCTGGAGCTGAGGACACAAGTATTTCCTCAGCGCTTTCTCAAAGTGCAAGGCTGAACACTGTGACACACTGTTCAAGCCCAAGCTTGCCCTTGAATCTCCTCTCCACCCAAGCTCCCAGCATTTTCAAACACACCATGATGGAGACTGTCGACCTCAGCAGGAAAGAGATCATCAGAGACTGAATCTACCTCCTATGTGAAAATGTAAGGACTGGAAAATGATAGCAACAATATGCATGAATAATAAATAAGCAGCAGTTTTCAGGCCACTGGCACTGGCTGAAGGAGACTGAAACCAATGCTAGAGTCTGTGGAGTAGGAGCTGGGAGACAGTAGGCAGAACAGCAAGGGCAAGCAGAGCTGCAGCCTGGCACAAGTCTTCACCGAGGATGGTTAGTGTGCAGCTGAGGAAACCATAAAAAAGGAGCACACAGAGGGGCAGTGGGAATAATCTTTACCAGTCTCTGGGGTGTGTATGTGGGGGTGGGGGTGTTGTCTTGATTCACACACAGCAGAGGGAGCACTCCCAGGGACTGGCAAAATCAGCCTGGATTACACACTATATAGGTATGGCAGAATAATGCACAGACACTCTGAAAGCATTAACCCATTTCCTAGTCACTACATTCCAGGACAAAGCTCAAGTACACAGGCAGGAAAGCAAAAACATTTAGTAGGTTAAGAGCCCCCAATGAATGGCTTTGCGAAGGAAAACATCAATGGACAGCACCCAGAGCTGACATACCCACAGGACCAAGAAGTCAAATACCAGTACTGAATCCTACTAGTTAGGGACAGAGAGGAGATCAGATGTGCTAAGCAAAGATAGAATATATTAAAGACCCAAATGGAACTCCTGGAAATGAAAGGTAGGAAATAACAGCAGACACACTGTGTAGTAGATAAGTCCATTCCGAAACAGAGCAAACTGCTCCAATGAAATACAGAGAAAAATAGCTCAAACAAAATCCAATAAGCTAGACAGAGCATTCCTCAGTGAAGTGTGGAATCATTCCAAGGAGCCTTATTATGGGGAACTGGAATCCCTTCAGGTTACAAAGAAGGGAAGACAGAAAAAATATTTGAGGAAAAAAGGGTTGAAAAAGTTTCTAATTTTGGTGAACTATAAATTCACAAATACTAGCAGCACAAAAATATAAAGGCACACAAAGCACAAAAAGTATAAAGGCAGCTATGCCACAGCATAAGATAAAATCATTTAAACTTAGCAATGCAACAAAACTACTAAAAACACAGTGAACAAATGCAGCAGTGGTATTCATTAGACAGTATGTTGAAAATGAACTATGAACCTTGTGGATGAGGATAGGAGGGGCTGGGAAGGTGGCTCAGTGGTAGAGCGCTTGCCTTGCATGCATGAGGCCCTGGGTTCGATTCCTCAGCACCACGTAAGCAAAAAGAAAAAAGCCGAAGTGGCACCATGGCTCAAGTGGTAGGGTGCTAGCCTTGAGCTGAAGAGCTGAGGGACAGCACCCAGGCCTAGAGTTCATGCCCCACGACCAGACCCCCCCCCAAAAAAAAAGAGAGGATAGGAGGGAAAAACTGGGAGAGAGCCAGGAAAGGGGCATCACTGTCCAAAAAGCAATGTACTCATCACTTGACTTATGCAACTGTAACCCTCAGAACAGTACCCTTTATAATAACAATTAAAAAAATTAAAAATACTACTAAAAAGGATACAGGACTTACAGAGGAGCACAGATAAGGATGATGGCAGATCGATCTGCTAAGCCAGAAGACAACAACATCTTCAAACCCAAACAATTATCAGAAAAAGAGGTAAAATAAGGTGAGATAAAGATTTTAGACACACAAAAGCTGAAGGAGGGGCTGGGAATGTAGCTTAGTGGTAGAGTGCTTGCCTAGCATGCATGAAGCCCTGGGTTCAATTCCTCAGTACCACATACACAGAAAAAGCCGGTAGTGGCGTTGTGGCTCAAGTGGGAGAGTGCTAGCCTTGAGCACAGAGAAGATCAAGGAAAGTGACCAGGCCCTGGTTCAAGCTCCAGAACTGGCAAAAACCAAACAAACAAAAAAACAAAAGCTGAAGGAATTTATTAACAGCACATCTGTATTTCAAAGTATATTATATAAACTCCCTCACACAGATTAAAAATGGTACCATATAGAAATCTAAATCTATAGGGGAAATTAAAAGCTCTAAAAAAGATTAACTAGGTGATATGTGGGTTATATATAGAAGATTTGTTCTTTTTTTTTTTGTCAGTTGTGGGGAGAACTCTGGGCCTAGGGCTCTTCAGCTGAAGGCAAGTGTTCTATCACTTGAGCCACAGTGCTACTTCCAGAAGACTTGTTCTTAAGTTCCTTTAAACTTACAATTAATTTCAAGTCTGGTGTGGTGATAAACATCTGAAAGCCTAGTACTTGGAAGGCTCAGCCAGAAATATCATGAGTTCAAGGCCAGCCTAAGCTACACAGTGAATTCCAGGCCAACTACTTAGTGAAACTGTCTGAAACAAACATACAAACGAATCTCAAAGCCAGACCTAGGGTTGCTAAGGCCTGTAATCCTAGCTACTCAGTAGGCTGAGGCCTAAAAATCAAGATTTGAAGACATCTTGGGCAGACAGATCCAAAAGACTCTTATTCTAGTTAGCCAGCAAAAAGTTGGAACTGGAGGTATGGCCCAAATGGCAGAGCACCAGCCTTGAACAAAGGAAGCTAAGCAAGAGTACAAGACTCTAAATTCAAGCTCTCATACCAGCACAAACAACAACAACAACAAACCCAATCCAAACCAAAATAATTAATTTCAGCAACCTCTATCATAATTCCAAAGACCTGCCAGGTACCAATTGTTCAAGCTTCTAATCCTACCTATTCAGGAGGCTGAGATCTTAGAATCATGGTTCGAAGTCAGCCAGGGCAGGAAAATCTGTGACTCTTATCTCCAATTAGCTACAAAAAAACACCCAGGAGTAGAGCTGTGGCTCAAGTGGTAAAGCACTAGCACAAAGCAAAAGGGCTCAAAATTTCCAATTTCAAAACCTAGTAAAATATGACTACAGTACGGTACAGTCTACCACAAGAACAGACAGAGATGAGCAACTATAAACCCTGTATATGGTCAACTGATTCCTGACAAGAGAACAAAAATAATTCAGTGATAAAAGAATAGTTTTTCAACCAATAATGCTAGGACAAGTGAATATTCATATTAATGGTAGGATCTCTGGAAAATCCCCAAATAGATCTAACAACTAAACCTACTTCTAAGTAACCCATGTGTCAAATGAAAATACTTTGAATTAAAAAAATGTACACTAGAATTTATAGCATGTCAAAAACAAAGTACTTAGGATAACAATAGTACTAAATGCTTGTTTTGAAAAGAAGTCTAATGAGTAAGTTATCAGTTTCCATCTTCAAAACCTAGTCCAGGTACCATGGGCCCAGGCTGGTGGTGTCTGGTTGCTCAACCTAGTATCATGAAAGATGTACTAGGACGGTCTGTCACTCCCTCTAAAATCCCAGGACCCTTTCCACTCTGGTGTAGAATTGGAATTGATACTTAGGGGATCATTACCTACTAAAGCTAAACATGTACTTGTTCTCCAACATGGCATTGCCACTCTTAGGAATGTGCTGGGGAGGATACAAGAAAAGGCACATTTCTAAGAACATTACTGAGAAAAAGTCCAAACTAGAAAGGCTCTAAGATCTATCAACAGAGGGTGTGTCAATACATTGTGATTTATTTACACAAGAGAATACTATGCAGAAACGAACAATGAATATTGTTATATGAAAAAGATGAAACACATACCTGTACACACTGTGACTCCGCGTACGTATTAGGTTCTAAGAGTAGGTAAAGTTAATTTATGCTGACAGGGCAAGTGCCTTGGAGACCCCTATGAAAGCTTCTAGGGTCTGTGAGATTCTCATTCTTGATCTGGGTGCTAATTACATGGGTGTGTTCAGCTTGTGAAAATTCACGTTTCTGATTTATGCTCTATATTTTACTTACTTAAAAAAAATCATGTAGCTCCAAAAAACCACATGCCTATATATGTCAGGTTCCAGGATTATTTCCCAGCACTGAGTAAAAATAAAAATAAAAACAACAAAAATAGAAGAAATGAGCATGACACCAATGGCTCATGCCTGCCATCCTAGCTCACTACTAGGGGGCTAAGACTCGGAAGATTGTGATTTGAGGCCAGCCCAAAGTCCAAAAGACTCCATCTCCAAAATAACCAGCAAAAAGCCAAGCTGGAAGTATGGCAGAAGCCAGTCATGAGTACGAAAATTGAGCAAGTACAAGTACCAGTACTGGAAAAAAACAAAAGCAAGATTTATGAAAAGACCAATCAAACTGATAAACTTGTATTAGAATAATGGGGATGGGTAAAGAAGACAACTTACCAGAATCAGCTAAAAGAAGAAGTAGCACTACAGCTTCTACAGAAATTAAGAGAAAGTGGTAAACTCCTCTTAAGGACAGAAACTACCAGAACTCATGGAAGCAGAAATAAACAACCTAAATATTCTTCTATTAAAGCAATTAATGTTAAACATCAGGACTCAGATGATTCACTGGAAAATCCTTCCTAATATTTAAAGAGGAAATAAGTTCAATTCCATATGAACTTTTAGAAAACTAAAGAGTATGGAATCATTTTATGAAACTCATTATTCTATGACCCAAATCTCACGAACTAGTATTTCTCATGGATGCAAATATCTTCATAAAATTTTGTTAAATGCAATCTACTAATATGTAAGAAGGATAAGGCATCATGATAAAGTGGAAATTATTCAAGGGATCTATAATAAACCAGATGATTTTGAAAATATAGGACTTATTATAATGGTACAGTAATCAAAATATATACTATTACATCATGATAGTGAAACAGACTTGAACAGAATCATGAATCCAGATGTAGATCCTTGGTATAGTCAAATGATTTAGAGCAAAAGCAACTTGGTAGGAAATTACTTATCTTCTAACAAATAAGGTTCAAATAAATGAACATCTATAAGCAAAAAGTATGCTTCAAAGCCAAGCAGGGTAGTGCATACTTATAGTCCCCAGTACACAGAAGGTTAAGGCTGGAGGATCATATGGGCCCAGGACTTTTAAGAGCAGCCTAAGTAACATAGCAAAACTCTTTCTGAAGCTGGGTATGAGTGACTCCTACTTATAATCCTAGCTATGTATGAGGCTGAGATCTGAGGATAGCTGTGCAAAGCCAGCCTGAGCACAAAAGTCCCTATAAGACTCTTATCTCCAATAAACTACTCAAAAAAGGTGGAAGTGGCACAGTAGTTTAAGTGGTAAAGCACTACTCTTGAGCACAAAGAGGCTCAGGAACAGTGCCCAGGCCCTGAGTTCAAGACCCAGGACTTTTTGCCAGGACTGGCAAAAAACAAGAACAAAAACACACTTTTTCTGAAAAACAAATTTGTGGACACAGTTGCTCATGTTTGAAAGCCTAGTTACATGGGAGGTAGAGAGTAGGAAGATTGAAGTTTAAGGCCAGCCAGGTAAAATTATTAGTGAAATCCCATTTCACATGATGGTAAACGTCTATCATCCCAGTTATCTGTGGAAGGCCATAAAGTAGGAGGATTTCAGTCCAAGGCCTCTCCAAGGAAAAAGCAAGATTTTATCTGAAAAAATAACCTAAAAGCAGAAAGGGCTGGAAGTTCGGCCAAGTGGTGGAGCTCTTGCCGAGCTAAGCACAAGGTCCTGAGTTCAAACCTCAACAATAAAAAGAACTTTGATCCACCCATGCCTCCCATTAAACGTGAAAACTGACAAAAAAAAAATCAAATGTGTAAAAGTAGGCAAAAAATTCGCCTAGAATATGTACACACATAGGAAAATATCACATGAATAGATACTTAACACATTAGTCATTAGAGAAATATAAATTACAAGCACAATGAGATACCATTATATTACCTATTAGAATGTTATAAATTAAATCTCTACTCCATAACTTTTATTTGTTTTTTTCTTTTTTCTTTTTCTTTTTTTGGCCCGGTCGTGGCGCCTGAACTCTGGGCCTGGACGCTGTCCTTTAGCTCTTCAGCTCAAGGCTAGAGCTCTACCATTTTAGCCACAGTGCTACTTCCGGTTTTTTTCTTTTTTGCTTATGTGGTGCTGAGGAATCAAACCCAGGGCCTCAGGCATGCAAGGCAAGCGCTCTACCACTGAGCCACCTTCCCAGCCTCTACTCCATAACTTTTAGCACCGAATATAATGTAAGTACTATGTAAGTAGTTATTGCATGGGTGGAACATTTTACAAGACCCTAGAAATCATTTGGTACAAGACAGAACAGGCTTATATGCTTCTCTGGCTGCCAGCAGCCATAATGATCCATATCCATATTGATTATTTTATACGGCCCTCAGCCTAAATATAAAATATTCAAATGGCCTTTGGCAGAAGAATGGTTCTTCACTTCTGTGGGAATAGCAAGAAAAACTTGCTCGAATTTTTTTTCAAATATTCTTAGTTTATGCTTGCTTGACTCCCCAAATGCACAACTCAAGGTACAAAGGTCCAACTGTATCAAATATATAGATATATAGTTATCCATTCTTTGGTACTTATCCAAGATGAATGAAAACATATTATATAAAAACACTTGCACAAGAATGTATATTTCACAGTCTAGACTACATATTAAGACTTTCTCTCAAAAAAAAACCACCTGAATAATCAGCAGGAAAATGAATTTATAAAAGCCAACAGTACATCTGTATAATAAATTACTACTCACAGTAAAAAGAAATCAGCTATTGATAAGTAACATCAAAATCACCTAGTGCAAAGCCAAATGAAAAGGGTATATATGATATGATTCCATCACTATAAAACTCAAAAAGTGCAAACTGATTTATATTGTGGAGGTGGTGAATGGGAAAGGACTACAAATGGGGGAGAAACAAGGGAGGTGAGGTACGTTTTTTTTTTTTTTTTGTCGGTCGTGGGGCCTGAACTCTGAGCCTGGGCTCTGGACCTCAACTCTTCAGCTCAAGGCTAGCACTCTACCACTTGAGCCACAGTGCCACTTCCGGCATTTTCTACTGATGTGGTGCAAGGCAAGCACTCTACCACTGAGCCACCTTCCCAGCCCCATTGGTACATATTGATGGTCTCATGAGCATATCCTATATTATATTTCACTAAAAAAGCAACTCTGATAGTTCTGAAGCGTCTCACTCACACTGGACAGTGTGAACTGATGAGACAAGGATGTCATTAGCAAGGAGGCTAGGGTTCAAATAGGTGGAGACACGTTCTGTCACATTTCTTTCTTCTGACCCAAACACCCTCAACCCTACCTCATGAGTCCATTTCAAAACCTGTCTTCTCTAGGATATCTGACATCATTCCCTCTAACTTTCTTTTTTTTTTAAATTTGTGAACATACTGTACAGAGGGGTTACAATTACATGGGCAGGATAATGCGTACATTTCTTACCAAGCATTGCAGCCTCCTCCTTTTGTTTACCCTTCACATCCCTTCCCAGCCTCCCCCCTCCCCCCCTCTAACTTTCTTTCCAGCTAATAGGTTGTTCCCTCCTATTCCCTTCTGAGCTGCTGCTCTAGGAAGGGCAGCTTTGTCTGTCTTGTGGAATCACTACTGTGGGCCCATGTTTGCAGATTTCTTGATTACCCTGCTGTTAGGATTCAGAGTGGGATACTCTAGGGAAGAAGGACAGGAAGACTCAAGCTCCCACCCTCTTCATCTGGCCGGGAGGAAGAGGCTACACCCTGGTCTCCTAGGGGCAGATGCAGGCAGATGCTGTTTTTGACACAGGCTCCAGGCCACACCCTGCCTTCTGCTCTCAAGCTGCCCAGGCTCAGCAAGATCCAACAGGGCTGGAAAAGCCCAGGCATGAGATCTTAGCCAACTAGGCGCCTTCAAGAGGGAGACTGGCCTATGTTTGCGTCTGACCAACAGACAGCCCGTTGGCTTCAATGTCAGCCACACTCATGTGGACATAAGGCATCTATGCCTCTAGGGAGCAAGGACCAAACATGACTAGGAAGTTTGGGTCCTCCCTTATAGACGTGGCCTCTGAACAGGCTATGGGGCCCAGGCTGGTCTGTCAAATGTAGTATAGGAGTGGGGAGTGGGGAGTGGGGAATAGGGCATGTGCATGCAAGCTCCAGGGCAATAGAAGAAATCACAGAGGCTCCAGAGAACAGCATGAGCAATTATAGGAGGGGATGGGCAGAAAGGAGGTCCTGGAATTCAAAAGCATCAGGGAGTCTCTTTAAGGGCAGTAGAGAGAGGTGAGGGTTGGAAGATGATAGAAGGGCCTGAGTAGGAAGGAAAGAACCCTGGGAAGATGAAGTGGGGGAAGAGGGTGTTAAGTCTGGTAGCATACATCAGGCAGGTAGGGCATATCTAGGAGCAGGCAAGTATGTCCTTTCTGTCATTGCCTGTCTTAGCTGGGGAGTGACAGCCTATAGGTCTCCAGAACACAGCACACTAGGTCTGGAGTCACCTCATCCTTGCTCGCTCAAGGTCCTAAGTCTCACTACAAAAGTCTCATGAGGAAAGGAAGTGATGGGTCCTTCTCAGGACAGTCCAGGTTCTGGCTGGCTCTTCCTTGTTCTCCCTAAGGGTGAATACATGTAGGTAGGTGACTTTCTTGCTAAATAACAGCAGTACCAGTGACCTGTAGGACTCATCATACAACTGCAGCATAGAACACAGCATATGTGGTAGCCAGTTTTAAAGCTCCATAGGTCAATGGGGAGGGGACTCTGCAATGCACTGACTTTGCATATGGACAAATGGAGGCACAACAGAAATCAGTCTTGAAAACACTGTACAATCTGGGGGCACTGTGGGATGGTACAGTATTAGGGGGCCATGAGGACAGAGTCTTTGGGCTACATGTAAGAGATGTCCCCAACCCTCACTCCTGGGAGACAAATGGCAGGAGCGGGACAGGCTCTAGGAAGCGCATAGTGATGTGCCTCAATTTCCTCATCTGAAACCTGAGTTAAAAAGACCTTCAACCTGAGCCTGTGGTTGTCAAGTTTTACTTAACACTTCATTTACCAGAGTTTGAGTGGCCTCTCACCCCACTGGCCTCATATAGCCCCCAACAATACAAATTTAGTCAGTCATTCTTTGTACTCTTCTCTTTCCTGGTGGCCCAGAGGAAACTACTCCTCCACAGTCAGCATACATCAAACTCAGGACATGGCCAAGGTTCCTGTCCCCTGAACCAGCATAAATATGTTGAGTCTACCTCCCATAACCCCAGAGTGAAGGCAAGCACAGGGGATGGGAGGCCAGGTGGCTTCGGGGGCTAGCCAACACCCAGGCTCCAGCTCATATCAGATGTTCAAGTTCTCATCATTCAGAACAAAGGTTGAGGGCCAGAAGCAGAAGCAGGATTTGGGGACATCACAGACTACTGAATGGTGGTATTGCGACCAAATTTTATTGTAAAACCAAGCTCGTCTATGAGCTGTGGTTTGCTGTTCTAAACAGTTCTCTTCATCTCACAACTTGGAACACCTGCTAAGCTCCCTATTGTCATCTGGGTGTCCTTACCAGCCTGGAGGGACTTTCAAGTATGTCCTATGGTTATAGCCCAATATTGTGCTTCCCCTCCACCAAGAAAAGGAAAAGAAAAGCTTTAAGTTGTTGGGCAATAGTGTGAGCCTATAATCCCAGCTATTCAAGAGGCTAAGACCAGAGAATCACTTGAGTCTAGGAGTTCTAGGCTATAGTGTGCAACACTGATCTAATGATACTAGTGCTGTTTGGCACCAATATGGTGACTTTCCAGGAGCAGGAAACCACCAGGTTGCCTAAGGAGAAGTGAACTGGCTAGGTTGAAAAATCTCTAAGTATATGCTGGAAGAGTTGCGGCCTTGATCCTGAGCCGGGTGCAGAGGAGGAAATACAAACAACTGCTCAGAGCCTAAGAGAATGGAGAGGAGTTCCAAGTGGAGGGAACAACATGGGCAAAGCACCAAGGTAGGGCTAGAAGACATGGGTCCTCAGAACAGGTCCTCTAAAGCCTCTGACAATAATCTTTTCCCTGTCCTCCCTGGCCATGAAACCCCCCAACCTTGCTAAACCACAAGGCAGGAGGGACCAACTTCCTGAGCACTTCCTAGTCATACACTAGAAGAGTGTGGTAGCCAAGCAATCTGGGCTCACCTCCTATCTCTGCCACTGTCTACAAGGCTTGAGCTTCAAGGTTAGGTATGTGGAAGTGAGTTCTGTGCTGAAGAAGCTGGTACCACCTAAGGGGTACCCATAATCAGCCCAAAGTCAGTGCCTGTTTCTTTCCACTTGCAACATCATTGGCTAATACCTGATAGTCCTCACAGGTTATATACCAAAAATCCTAAATGTTTTCACTGCTCATACACATGTGGGAAGTATCTCTGCTACTAATGTCTTCAATTACAAAGAAAAGCCACCTAACCCCGTTTCCACTATTCAGAGAGCAATGTACATACTTCACAATGAGAGCTGACTATCTGCTCCAGTAGTACAGGCTTATGACTCTTCAGTCTCTGGACTAATGAGGGCCTGGGAACATCAGACACTGAGCATTAACAACCCCCTTCCATGCACACACTGCCTATATACTGTCCACAGAGGCCTTCACTAGAGAAGGCCTACACCAATACAACAGGGAACAGGCCTCTGGGCAGGGCTGGCCCCTGGAATTCTTTCTTCCTAAACCAGTTTGGTCATTTGATGCAGCAAGTACAACCCTAACCAAGCCAGGGGAGCTGGCCTCAGCATTCCAATGAGGCAAGGTTTGTTCCAGGAAACACTTTCCACAACAAAGCTGGATCCTCCACGCCTTTTGTCTGGGCTTATCCAGCACCACCCACTAAAGACAGTAGGTCTCACATTTGTTCCAGAAGGTCTACCATGCCCGCCATCAGGGTGTATCCAGCTCCTAGAATGGCTGGGATTGGAATCCCAGGAATCCTTGAGTTATACCAGCTGCTCACCCTGGCATGTCAGCCTGGGTAGGGTCCTTCCACGACCTGCTGAAGTAGAGATATTGTACTCTTCCTCAGGGCTAGGGGCCATGGTTTAAATGTATTTTTTATCTGTTCCAGAAACCAGAAACACCCCCTGTATATTACCTTGCTTTCTATTCAGGCTCGTTGAATAACCCAGGGGATGGCACATGCATCCTATCAACCTTAGTACAGTCTTAACACTTACTAACACTAACATACCTGGTCTCTGATGCTGAGAGAGAAGACACAATCAGATTCCCTAGGACCCAACTGTTCAATAAATGCCAATCCACTGAAGGATACACACACACAGACACACGCACGCACGCACGCACGCACGCGCGCGCGCTCCTGAACTTGACAAGTCACAGTATTTCAACATTTGATGATTATCAATGTGGAATTCAATGTGTTTGAGGCCTGGAAGGAAGCTGAAATGGGTAGCAGAATGATGTGGGGACCTGGGAAGTGCCACCCACACATGTCTGTGAGTTTTGGGCCGCTCAATGTAGCTGTTCAGAGTCCTGCATAACCAGGATTCCATAGGACACCAAATGGCATCAAATCTTATTAAATTGAAGATGAGACTCACGCCTACTAAGCTGCTATAAATACAAGCTCAATACTATTATTTCAAGATAAAGAATTTATACCATTAAGAGATTAAACTTATAATCAAAGTTTGATTAGATCTATTGTCACTGAATAAGCCTAACACATCATAAGTGAAAGTGTCAACTAGACAAAGAACCAGAGATTTGGGATCTCCACAATAGCAAATATGGAACAGGCACATACAGAAGACTCAACATCGGGGCTTGAAGACTCAACCTTCTTTCCAAGAAAGGTCTTTTTATGAGGAAATGAGATCACAAAGACATGTAAAATGACGCCAACATGGTCTAAAAAAGGAAGAAATTCCCTTTTATGTTTGTCCACTATGGGAGAAGAAAATACAACATTTCATAAGTTTTCTGTAAATCTAAAACTGTTCTAAGAAATAAACATTATAGAAAACTATGTTAGCATGTACTCAAACATGGAAACTGAGGGAAAAAGATCTCTTAAAAGATATATCAGGGAAGATATACAGAACAAAACAACAGGAAACTGAGTAAACAAAAAATAGTAACAGCATATCAAAACTGAGAGACCATTGCCAAGCAGAACTGCTGGGGGAGGGACACTGCACTGAGAACAATGATAAAAAGGAAGCAGCATCTCTACTCTGAGATTGCAGAAATTAAACAAAGTAGCAAGGCAAAAGTCTTACACAAGGAAAGTAAGGCAACAAAAACCCAGAAAAGAAGATTCTTATTTTTGTTGACTATTGCATTTACAATTACATAGTTCTACTCCTTGTCAGCACAATGATACCCACATATGATTTGAAATTTCTCACTTCACAAACTAAACTACGACACAAATTAAGCAACATTGAACATAACACTAAAGCATTTTTCTACCTACTTACTGAATTTACCAATAACTTAACTCTGTGTTGAAATTGCTGGATTCTCTCACTACTTTTCTGAGGTGGATGACTTATATTTCCTTTTTGGTATCACTCATTTTAATTTTACGGTGCCAACTGGTTATAGTATTATGTATGTGTTTAGCTGTATGCCTATATGTATATGTATATCCTAGAAAAAAATGTTAAGACTTGGTCAAACTGTATTTTTCCCATTCAAGTACAAAAATGTTTTCAAGGTTGTAAAAAGTGTATAGTTGTTAAATTGTAAGTAAAGACATATATATTTTTTAAAAAAGAAAAAAAGAAAGAGAAGAGGAATACAAAGTCCATCACTCTAAATCTGGGAAGGAACACTTTCTGACTATATTGCCGTTACAATCTGAGCACTGAGCTTCTATGTCACAGCTTCTACTTGGAATGTTGGGGCAAAAATAGCAACTACAGGCTCTGTTGCATGGGAGATCTGAGCAAAGGGAAGGAGTGCTTGCTCAAGAGGCATCCCAGGCACCAAGTAGCAGAGCAGTGGTTCTTGAACTCAAGGTCAGGTCCAAGGTGCCTCATTCACTAAATGAGGAACGTTCAAACAGACCCTCAATAGATCTTCCCCTCCTAAGGGTGGGTGCTCATGGGCCAATTTCATGCTGAACACTGAAGCAAAACAGTGAATTCTCAGTAAACAGAACCAGTATCTTTATCTTAAAAATTAGTCAGTGTGATCAGGAGGCCATCTCCAGAACATCAGTCAAGGCAAACCAACTCAATAAAAAAAAAAAATTGTATTTAGCATCTGTGATGGAACAAGGTTAAGCCAACTGAGTAAATCATACTCTATGTCCAAAGGCAAACTACTAACTTATGCCACAAACTAATAATAAGTCCCTTTTGTTCTTTCTTGAGGTACTAGGGCTTGAACTCAGGATCTTGTGCTTGTTAGGTGGTACTCTATAGCTAAGAAACCACCAGATGGGTACGACAGCCATAGTGCTAGAAGGAAGCTGCCATAAATTCTTTTTTTTTTTTTTTTGGGTCCGGTTGTGGGGCCTGAACTCTGGGCCTGGGTGCTGTCCCTCAGCTCTTCAGCTCAAGGCTAGCACTCTACCACTTGAGCCACAGCACCACTTCCGGCTTTTTCTTTTTGCTTATGTGGTGCTGAGGAATCGAACTCAGGGCCTTGAGCATGCAAGGCAAGCGCTCTACCACTGAGCCACCTTCCCAGCCCCGCTGCAATAATTCTTAAAGATTACTTTAACAGTGAAATTATCTGTAAGATAAAACAAGCAAAAAGACTCTGGTCCTTACTTACATTAAAAAAATTTTTTTTGGCAGGGCATCCAGGGCTGATGCCTATAATCCTAACTACTCAAGAAGCTGAGATCGGAGGATCAACATTTAAAGCCAGTATGACCAGAAAAGTCTATGAGACTCTTATCTCCAATCAACCAGCAAAAAGCTGAAGTGGAGATGTGGCTCAAGTGATAGAGCACTAACCTTGATTGAAAAAGCTAAGGGGCAGTATCCAGGCCCTGAGTTTAAGGCCCACTACTGGCTTAAAAAAAAAAAAAGGAAAAAAAATATCCTTGCTTCATTTTTCACTTCATAAGCACAATAATTGGGTACTGATGTCATCACATGACATGGCACCTCTCTCAAATATTGTTACAACATCAGCACATTGCTTGTCTGACATGAAAAAAACATTTTAAGGCCTGGAATGATGGTTCAACCTGTAATCTCAGCTACTTGAGAGGTAGACACAGGAGGATTATCCTTTAATACCTTCACAGAGTTGTATGATCATCCACATCATCACTCCTCCTCAAAGAAATCTCCAGCCCCATTAGCAGTAACTCCCATGTTCCTCTCCTCCAGGCCCTAACAGCCACCAATGCATTCTGGATATTTCATATAAATATAATATTATATGACCTTTTGTGACTGGCTTCTTTTACTTGGCATGTTTTTGAGGTCATTCATTTTTATAAACAAATGTCAGTAATTTATTCCTCTTTTATGGCTGAATACTCTGTGGCAAGACCATGGATAAACATCTGTTTATCCATTTGATTATTTGATGGATATTTGGGTTATTTCTACATGGGGCTATTCGGAATACTGATGCTATGAATATTAATCTTGTATATTAAGGATATATGGATAAGAGTGGAACTGCCAAGTCATATTTTATCTCTTCAATTTTCTTTTCTTCTTTTTTTTTTTGTGGAACTACTACATTGTTTCCATAGTGGCTACCCCATTTTATACTCCTATTAGCAGTGAAGGGTTCCAATTTGTCCACATGCATGCCAACACTTCATCCCTCCCTCCCTCCCTCCCTTCTTTCCTTCCCTCCTTCCTTCCTCCCCCCCCCTTTACTTCTTACTTTCTTTCTTTTTTTTGGTCAGTCATGGGGTTTGAAATCAGGGCTTGGGCACTGTCCCTAAGTTTTTTTGCTCAAGGCTAGTGCTTTACCACTTTGAGCCACAGCTCCACTTCCAGTTTTCTGGTGGTTAATTAGAGACGTGTCTCACAGAATTTTCCTGCCTAGGCTGGCTTTAAACCAGGATTCTCAGATCTCAGTCTCCTGAGTAGCTAGGATTACAGGCACTGCATTATCTGTCTTTTGACAAGAGCCATCCTAGCTAGTGTGAGGTTTCTTCCCATTTTACAAATTAACAGTAACAATCATAGCTATCATTGCATAAGACTCCTAAAGTACATCATTTCGCTTAATATCTATCTCAAAGTTCTAGGAATTCATGTTCCCATTTTATGGAGGAAGAAGCTAAGGCTCCTAGAGTCTAAGGATGTGACAGGGTAGAGGCATACCATCTCCCTCTGCTGCATCATGCCCAGAACACTGCCCACAGCAAAGGGATCCATTCCTTCACTATCAAGTTTCCTATTTTAATAAGAAGGGAGATACAGTACCCAACAGGACCCTGGACAAAGGTTCTGACATATCTTCAATTGCAAGAAACAGGAATGGTCCATAGAGAAGACAAACAGCTCTAGAAGGTGTCACACATTATTCAGAATGGCTAGTAATTAACACCATCACCAAGGATCCAGTGGTGAGGAGGAGGAAGACAAGAGCTTCTGCACACTGCTGAGTTATCTGGGGACAGCCCATCCATGTCACCCAGCATTTTACCCAACAGAAATGAGCATCTATTATCTACCTGAATGTTCCAACAGCCCCAGGCTAGAAATGACCAGAATGCTATCTTCCTAACACTGGGTGAGGAAAGTATGGTACAGCCATGCAATAAGCCCCAAGCAGTGAAGACTGCCCCAAACCAGGCAGCAACCAGGCTGTCTCACAAAGTAATGCTGTGTGAACACAGAGAACAAGCATTGTGAAGCTCCATGGATACTAAGTTGAAAAGTAGGCAAGGTTAATGTATGGCATCAGAAGCCTCTAGAAGACCCAGAGCACATGATGCCCACCAAGCTCCCCCCTGGGCCGGAATCCAGGGCCTAAGTGCTGTCCCTGAGCTTTTTTACTCAAGGCTAGCATTCTACCACTTGAGCTACAGCCCCACTTCCAACTTTTTGGTGATTAACTGGAGTTAAAAGACTCTCGCAGACTGGGAGCCGGTGGCTCACGCCCGTAATGCTAGCTACTCAGGAAGCTGAGATCTGAGGATGGCAGTTCAAAGCCAGCCAGGGCAGGAAAGTCCATGAGACTCCTATCTCCATAACCACCAGAAAACTGGAAGTGGCACTCTTGCTCAGGTGGTAGAATGCTTGTCTTGAGCTGAAGAGTGCAGGGATAGCATCCAGGCCCAATGTTTAAGCCCCACAACTGACGGGGGAGGGGGGGAGGGAGGGGAGGGAGAAGAGCCTCACAGACTTTCGTGCCCCAGGTGGCTTTAAACTACACTCCTCAAATCTCAACCTTTTCAATAGCTAGGATTACAGGCGTGAGCCACTGGCTCATGGGTAGCACATGATTTTTTGATCTGTGAGTGGCTGCATGAGTGTGTCCACTGACAAATCATCTTTGTAATTTCTGTACTTATCTTACACCTCAATGAAAGACTTCTGGTAAGCTCCCACGTGAGGGCTGCCACTGGAATGTATACCACTGTATGTGCCTCATTATAGGCAAATTACACCTCAATTTTAAAAATGAGGACTGTAACAAAAAGAATCATCCATATGTCAGTCACTTCAGAAATGTGTACTCCTTGGGAGGTCAGAGGCATCAGATCTACCTCACAGTGAACTTCCCCAATCCCAGAAGTGCCCACCAAACTCCCAAACAAAGAAAGAATCTTCTAGAGAGGTGAACAGAACCCTTTGTCGTCTTTCTTGGATCTAATTCAGGCCACATCTCAAAGCCAAGATATTAAAAGGGGTTCCAAATGGACTTAATACCACCCACCCTATCCCTATCAAGAACAGTGGCCACAGTGACTTGGCTTACTATGGGAAATCAGTTGGCGCTGTGGAGAAGTACTTTTCCCCAGAACCAGACACAGTAGGCAGTGGGTCTAAATGTCCTTTTCAAAAGCCTCTGAGGGTGCCTGGAAAAGGCCGGTCCTTCACCTCTTTCATGGGAGCACTGTACACAGCTCTTGAACACAGTTCAGAGCTGGAGTCAGCCCTGGGGCCAGTAGGGAGGGCTGGACCCACTAGGTAGGGAAAAAATATTCACCAACTCCCTCAGAACTGCCGAATCACCTCCAGGTCAATGCCTCCTTTGGCCAATGACTAATCACTCCAGTTTACAGATGCTGTGGAAGCTTGAGCAGGAGACAAGGGCAGGGCCATCCAGCCAGACATGGTATTGGGCAGGGCAACACTCTTTGCAAAAGAAGAGCCAGGCCTATCCTGGGGATGTTGTACTGGCACCAAGTCCATTCCTGATCTTCATGGTGGGTACAGGGATGAAGAAAGTAAGCCCATGATTAATAGAGAGCAGATACTCAGATCTGTAGAACAAATAAAGGACAGATAAAGGGACATAGCTGGAAGATGATAGGTACCATACTCAAAGGAGGTAAATGGAGATGATGATGAATCAGATGCTGGAGCACTGAAAGTACAGAGTAGGGCTAGGTGACTCTAGAAGTATAGGGAGCTCTGGGATGCTAGGTGGGCTGGTCTTACAAGTTCCTGTGAGATATCTGATCTTTCTTGCCAGTGGAAAGATCATACTGCCAGTGACCATGTGGCAAGTACAGCTCCTACTTCCTAGATCTGGTCTTACCCAATGGTCCCTGGGCTAATGAACACTCTACATAGTATCCATGGTACACAGGATCCTGCCACAGGCTAAATCACAAATGATAGACGGAGTGAGAATGTTCAAGATCCCCAAGTAGAAACTGCATAGAGATGGACTGCCCACTTGTCTTCCCACAGAATTATTCCATAAGCAGAGATACTCCTGAGACTGATTTAATTGCCCCAGATATGGCCTGGGCTTCAGTATGATAAAAGTCCTAGATGATTTTATGTGTAGGCAGATCTGGGCACACAGGCCTGCCAATTCATCTAAAGAGAAACCAGAGACAGATTATAAGAGACTCTCATCACACTCACTGGCTGTTCTTATCATACACACTGGGTAAGGGGACTCCAGGAAGGACCTCCCCAAACAACACCCTCCTCCCATTGTTCAAAGAGACTTCCTGAACAGACACAGGCAGCAAATGGCATAGGCTTCAGAGCCTTTAGAAAGAGACAGTGATCTTATCTGATCTTGACAACAGTCTTGCAAAATAGAACCTGTCACCTCCACTTCACTGGTAATCAAACTGAAGCTCTACAAGGTCAGATGACTTTCTGAGTGGTACCACCAAGGAGTCTCACACACACAAAAATGATAATAATAATATATAAATAATTCACCCTTTGAGAAAGGGTGACTCCCAGAACAGTGTATAGGGAGTGCCAGGGAATTGCTGAGGAGTCTAGATCCTAAGGCCCTCCCATTAGCAGAAGTCTGAAAAGACTGCAAAATCCCTGTGAGAGAGGATAGGGATCTCCTGGGAATCAGAGCCAGGTGGGCACAGTACATATCTACTTTTACCACACTCCACTGCTAAGCATGCCTCCCTTGTTTATCAGGCCACATGCAGGAGACATACTTTGCCCCAAGTTCCTCCAAAGACCCACCTATCCTACTCACGGCTAGAGACCCATCCCCTTCCTGCTATATAGTTCCCTTTCCTCTAGGACTCCTACACTTGTAGCTATAGGGGTCACGAGAACACCTAGAGAATACTAACACAGGGCTGTGATGTCTGTTAATTGGTCCCTGACTACCCATGATCCCCCCTCTGTGAAGCCAGTAACAATCTGCAGTGGCTGTCCCATTGCCAACTGAGAATCCCAGCTGCCCTGGGCAGCGTCCAAATACTAAGCTGCTTTTAGAAAACTGGGGATTCGTCCCTGGGCAGGAGGGATTTAGCTGGAATTGGGTGCCATTTAGAGAAGATTACACCCTAATTGCCCTCACATCAGCAGAGAGGCTTTTGGCCAGCTGAGTCCTGGGGCTGACAGGGTTCCCCACAGACCCTGGCTCACCTGCCCAAGGACAAAGAGCTCACTTCTGGGACTTGGGGACCAGCTATAAGCAGCTGATTGCCCTATTACAAACCTTCATTCAGCAGTCTGGGTCAGACAGGCGGGGTGGCCTAAACCCTCCCACCCTTGGTCCCAACAGGCAGCTTTCCAGTTCACATCTGTGCCAGGCCAGCAAAGGATGGCTCAGCAGGCAGAGCAGCCTGGGCCAGGCTGGAAATCACAAAAGAGTAGGGCATCAGCCAGGTTTTCTTCTCACTTCATCTCTAGCCCTCTCACATTTCTTCACCTCATTAGCCTGTTTTAGGAAGGGACATCACCAAGGCCTGATGTCAGCAAGTGTCAGGAACCTTTAACTTAGGCCTTAGAGTCTTTCCCACCACAGGACACATGGTAAAACAGGAGCCTGAAGAGAAACAGACACTGGCTGTAACGATATAAATGCTAGCTTGTCCAGAAGCACTGGAAGAGGGGTTGGATCTGTGGGCAACACGGTAGCCAGGCATCAATGTCACAGGCACCCTTTGTCTAGTGTTGCAGTGCTCAGTAAGATACCAAACAAATCCAATCTCAGATCCTTTTCAGGTCCCTGTCACAAGGGATGTATATATCCTAAAACCCTCAGGCTCAGACTGAGGGATGCTAGGACTCAGTGTATACTAAATACAGTGAACCCAGCTGTCTTGGTCTCTCAGGGGAGTCTTTGGTTCCTACTCATGCAGTTATATGACCTCACACATGGTCACTCTGAACACCTCTCTCCTGGGGTCACTTGGGACAGGTCATAGTCTGCCTTAGCTCAATTACTTTGCTCAATTACATTGAGCTTAAATGCTCAATGTAACAATGGTGGGAGGTGAGGCCTAGTGGGAGAGGTCTGAATCATGGGAGTAGAGCCTTCAAGAATGGATTGATGGCCTGGCTCACACCTGTAATCCTAGCTACTCAGGAGGCTGAGTAGCTACGAACAACGGAGCAAGGAAGTCAGTGAGACTCTTATCTCCAATAAACTATTCAGAAAAAGCCAGAAGTGGTTCTATGACTCAAGCAGTAGAACACTAGACTTGAGCACAAAGAAACTTAGGGACAGCACCCAGGCCCTGATTTCAAGCTCCTAGGACCAGCAAAAAAGAAAAGACAATCAAGCCATAAGAAGACAAGGTCAAATCTTACATGTATAATTGCTAAGAATAAAAGCCAAGTTATAATGGCCACATACTATATGATTACAATTATGTGACATTCTGGAAAAAAAAACTATAGAGTTGGTTGATTGAGGCTCAATAAGAGATGGGGTTAGAATAGGGGAAGCATGGGATTTTTTTAAGGTGGTAAAACTATTCTAAACGATACTACAATAGGAGATAAACAGCACTATTCATTTAAGATCAGGTAACTTCAAACAACAAAGAGTCAACCTTAATATATACAAATATTTAAAAATCATTAGGGAATCCCAGGATAGAATGTAGAATGTAGAATAGGTATATATACAGATTGTATGTGTGTGTGTGCACGCACGCATACGCTTGTGTGTGTGTGTGTGTTTATATATAACTAAAAACTTCATAGAAAGGAGTGACAAATATGATGGCAATGTAAGTGGTTTTGGGAAAAAGTGAAATCTGTAACACTAAAGGCAAAAAGAACACCACAGAAGCCTACTGTAGTATGGGTTAACAATTCAATACTATGAATTGTACCTGTACCTATGAAATGGAATGAACAATTAAGTTATTGTGTAGTGGGTAGTGGGAGCCAGGTGTCTCATTGAGTAGGATGCTATGGATAGTGAGGTCAAGTGGTGAGAATGCTTCATGTGGTGATGGATTAGAGTTGGACACAGCAGTATGAGGTCATGTTTTGCTAAATAAACATGCAGATGGCTACATTCAGAACTATACTGTTAAATGTATATTAACATAAGTTAGTAGATACACATATTATCTACTTGCTCTATAGCTGAAAGTATCTATAATTAAGGATATCTTAGTACAATGAGCAACCTAAAAACGAGATCTTTGTAATTTTAATACCTTTCCCATTTTAAAGGGATTCTTGGAAGGAATGGCTGATTTTTAAGACTGAGGCAGGAAACATATAAGATAAGCCTGGAACATCATGTAGTATCACAAAGTTAATAAAGTGTTTAAAAAGGAAAATAGGCCAAGTGCAGTGGCCCTGGGAGGCAGGGAAGGGAGAATCACTGTCAGAGGCCAACCCAGGCAAAAAGTCCAAGAGACATTAGCCCACTAAAAGCTAGACACAGTAATGTGGCTCTTTGAGGAAAACATTAATAGCAAGATCACCCTCCAGGTCTACCCAGGCATAAATGCAGGACCTTGTTTTAAAAACAACTAAATCAATAAGTGCATGGTTTAAATGGTAAGGCGCTGCTTGCAAAACAAGCCCAAGACCTTGAGTCCAACCCCAGTACCACCTCAAAAATAACAAAAAAAAAAAGGAAAAAGTATCACAGTGATTTTATATGTCATATAAGCATAATATACACTGAAAGAACTCTCTCAATAGCCATAGCTGGAACAATTTGAGTAACAAAATAAATTAGTACTGAATATAACCCAATATATAAAAGGAACTTTCACTAGTCTATAACAATCAAATAAATAAAGGGTGGGAGAAGGATAAGCCTTCTTTTCCCAAATAATTTGCACATGACTTCCTTCCAAAGACTGTATAAAATAGGAGGGGAAAAAGTAGCTTTAGAATAGAGAAACCTAACAACACTATCTCAGTCAGGTAACCAAAGTCAACAACAACTGGGATCCATCTTAGTGACAATGTGTACTACTGATAGGAGAGTAATGAGGCAGGCCCTTGGCTTTGTGATCTCCGTACCTCAAACCCACAGTCCCAATCTAATCATGAGAAACTTGAGACAAATACCAATTGAAGGACAAAACCCCAACCAATCTTCCTTAAAACTGTCAAGGTCATCAAAAATGAGGAAATCAGAGTGTCATAGTCAAGAGGAGCCTCCAGAGACAAGAAGATTAGATGAGAACTTGAGTCAGAAAAAGAATGCAGAATAGATGTACAGTCAAAAAACAAACTTTAAGCCAGGTACCAGTGGCTCACACCTGTAATCCTAGCTACTCAGGAAACTGACATCTGAGGATCATGGTTCAAAGCCAGCCCGGGCAGGAAAGTCCATGAGACTCTTATCTCCAATAAAACCACTAGAAAACCAGAAGTGGCGCTGTGGCTCAAGCAGTAGAGTGCTCACCTTGAGCTGAAGAGCGCAGGGACAGCACCCAAGCCCAGAGTTCAAGCCCCACAACCGACAAAAAAAAAACAAAAACAAAACAAACAAAAAAAATGAACTTTACAATTTTTTGGCGGGTGTGTGGCAGATGGGAAGAGCTGGGAAGGGGAAACAAAGGAGGAGGCAACAATGCTTGATAAAAAATGTACTCATTACTTTGCCCATGTAATTATAACCCCTCTGTATGGTATTTTCACAATTAAAAAAAGAAGAATGCAGAATAAAAATTAAGGTAATCTAGATAAATAGGGACTTTAGTGGCAATGCCTTGATATTGTTTCATCAACTGTTAATAAAAATACCACACAAATGTCTGATGTTAATTAAAAAGGCAATGGCATGTGGAAGATACAGGAGCTCCGTACTATCTTTGCAATTTTTCCGTAAATCTAATGATTAAATAGCAGCACAGTTCAACACATTAAATGGGCTAAAACTACACACACACACACACACACACACACACACACACACATTATACATGGTGCTTTATTTTAACAAGATGCTGAGAGGTTTAATGGTATAAGTGGTCTACCAGGTTGGCAGCTTCCAAGCAGTAGTAAGGTGGTAGAAACAGGATAAGAAGTGTACCACCAAATGTGGGGAGTGGTAAAAGAAATAGGATGGGCAGTGTATAACCAGATATGGGGGTTTATATCCTATGTAGTCTCATATGGTTCAGGTTAGCTGGGTGGATGGCTCTGCATTTACTTAAAAAAATTTTTTTATTGTAAAAATACTGTACAGAGGGGTTATAATTACATGAGTAAGGTAATGAGTACATTTCCTATCGAGCATTGTTACCTCCTCCTTTGTTTTTCCCCTACCATTCCTTCCCTTTCCCCCTCCCCCCTCGTCTGCCCACTCCTCCCAGTTGTAAAGTTCATTTTCAGCATTTACTGCTTTTAAAGGATGGAATTACACACATACAAAAATTCTCATTATGATCAAACTGTTCCCTAACAATACTCTGGAGCAAGTGTATATATCCTCCTATATCCAAGCATTAGAGAACTGAATGTGCCACACAAAAGTACCCATCAGTGAGCATGAGTATCTCAGGTCATACTCCTAGGGTACTCATGGTATCAATCCCTCAGATTCAGGGACACAGTGCTCATCAGCCAGCCCTGGATCCTGGTAGCTGCTCTGTGAGGGAAGGAAGAGGCACAGGATATAAGAAAGAAAGACAGAGCAAAGTAACTAAGAATACTAGGCAGGAAGCAGCATGTGTTGCAGAGAACTTAGACATAGTACCATCACCGGAGTGAAAAGCTGGTTCCATTGCAAGGCCTTCAGAAATAAACTGGCCTAACACAAGGAAACTGAGGCCAACAAAGGGCAACCAGCTCTGGGTCACAAGTCTAGCCAAGATCAAATGACTCTGCTATGCTAGAGATAGAGTTTGAAGTCAGTCCTCACTCTGACCTTCATGTTCTTACTTGCAGGATGGGAACAGCTGTCCCTCCTTTCTGGTTTAGAACACTGGGCATGGGCATGGTATTCAGGATATGTCTATTAGATGTCAACTCAGTTCAGGTAGGCACAGTTGTTCAATAAATGCTGGTATAGGAATGGCTGGATAGATGACCCAGCAATGTCATCATCAACTGAAGTTGGCTCCCTGGAAAATATTAAGACAGGAGGGTGCCTAGTCATGCCAGATAAGATGGGAGTTTGCCTGCTGGGCTCCTCCAAAGCACTGGGACAGGGATAGGGACAGCGGCTGGGTAAAAGTACACAGGACTTTGCATATGGCTGTCTTGACTCCAATAAAACATGCTGGTCCTGACAGAGACAAACCATAAAACAAAATTTATGAGCCAAATTTGGGAAACACAAATGCTACTTGATAGCAGACAACAGACAACATTAATGACTAGCAATTATTAGTTTGTTTGGTTTTTTTTTTTTTTGGTCATGGGGCTTGAACCTGGGCCTAGGCACTGTCCCTCAGCTCTTCAGCTCAAGGCTAGCACTAGAGCCACAGCACCACTTCCAGTTTTCTGAGTGGTTTATTGGAGATAAGAGTCTCACAGACTTTCCTGCCCAGGCTGGCTTTGAACCACGATCCTCAGATCTCAGCCTCCTGAGTAACTAGGATTACAGGCATGAGCCACCAATGCCCAGCTAGGTTTTATGTGTGAAAAATCAAGTGTGGCCAAGCAATTGATTCAGAAGTAGCCATGCAGGATAAACTGAGATACAAAAGCAAAACTGGCCATGGCTACAAACTGCAGGTATGGGCAAGAGCACAGACAAACTCACCATGTCCTTCTATCTACTTAAACAATATTTTCTTAAAAAAAAAAAAAAGAACTGTGACAGATGTGTGAAGATTTCCCCTGCTTTCTCTCCCTCCACTCAGTACCAGGGTTTGAGCTCAGGGCCTTGTACTTGGCTCAGCTTGTTCTCTACCAACTAAGCAATGCCTCCAGCCTGGCCTTCTGTTGGTTATTCTGGAGATAGTCTTACATACTTTTCTACCCAGCCTGGCTTTAAACCTTGATCCTCAGGATCTCAGCTTCCTGAGTAAGATTACAGGCATAAACTACTGGCTCTGAGCAGTTTCTGCAGCTTTATGTTGTCTGTGTTATCTCACACACTCCTGGGAAAAAGAGCTAACAACAACAACAACAAAAAGTCAGATGTTCCTGTACTGATCATTTACTGTCTACACATATTCCACAAAGACACTACTTCTCTGCTTTACATTCTGAGGTTCCTAAGATACACATTAAAAAACACACACACACAATATCTTCTAAAAATGAAGTGAGCCCCATGTTCCTTGATCATCTACCTGAGCAAAGTAGCCCTTACAGTTCTGAGGAAGAGGAGGGGCACCTGTCCTGCCCAGTTCATCAGCCTCATCTTTCTGACTGCTGGGACACTGGCCTAAGCCTAAAGGACAGTTTTCTGATTTCTACCCTCAGAGGAAGGACTGAGGTCCTAAAGTGATAGGGAAGTCCAGCAGAAACCCTAAATGAACTTGGGATAGGGCTTATCAAGTTGTAAGCTCGAGTGTTCTTAGAGCACTGGGCTGTGGTGACAGGTACCAACCATTATTAACCGATTGTGGTCTAGACAGGCAGAGTGGCTTATCTAGGGCCACATATTTCTTTAACATCTAGGCAGGGTCCAAACTCCCACTCCAGTATTAGAGTGTGGAGACCACAAGGCTGGACACCATCACAGAACAGCTTCCTCTCCTGTTCAGGCAATGCCTAGCTCCTCTGGGGCCCAAAGTCTCCCTGCACTAAGCCTGGGCCTCCTATGGCCCCACCTGCTAAGCCTCAAGGCATGCTTGGCATCCCTGAAGACAGGTCCACTCCATCACAGCTATGTCAGCCGCATGCCAGTGGAAGATGGCCAAGGCCACACCTCCACATGCTGGCAGGACTGTCCTGGAGCAGCCATTCACGGCCTGGAGCAGATTCTCTGCCAAGTTTAAGTGCCTAGTTTCCAGGCACCGCAGAAAACAGCACTAGGGCCTGATATGGGAGTTCCAAACACTTTTTAAAGTGGAAGGGCCCTTTAAGATTCTTTCTTGACCTTCTGCTCCATATCTGGTAGTTGGAAAGGGAGGCCCAGAAGGAGTCAGTGACATGAGTGGGACCACATGACCACTGTTTGGATGTCTCAAGTTGCCTCTCTCAAACTGTCAGGCCTAGGAGCACTTTCAGTGAGTCAAGAATTTACAAGACCCAAACAGGTAATCGTTATGTAACTAGCGGATCACCACCAATTCGCCCTCCAAAATCCTTGGGTTTCCATCAATCTTCCAGTCCCCGAGACCCCTCTGATCAAAAAACAGACACAAGACAGTTTCACAAACTATAAGAAGAGCAGGAGAATCTTCTACTCGGTGTAACTAAGCCCAGGATTTCTCTTACTCTAGAAACCAACACGCCAGCCTTACCTCTGGTTTCTCTGTAGCATACCAAGCAGTAGACCTAGAGGTGGAACTTCAACTAATCCCTCTATTATCCCTGCCTCCAGCAGTGACCCAAGTGCTGGGAACAACAGCTCAGGCAAGTTCAAAAAACACTAGTCAAGGGAGCTTCCCATAAAATATCCAAGCTTGAAGGGTAGGTGGGACTTTCAGGAAGAAGGGCCGGTAGGATGGTCCTACAAACTGGAAAGGTATGACACATAGGGCAGTCCTCTGGAGCCAGCAATGAGAAATCACAAAGAACAGGGAGGAGTTGCAGGTACTGCAATGAGGAGACCTAGGTTTGAATGAGGTGGGAGCAAAGGTGGCTAAACACTTGATATATCCAGCCCAGCCCAACACCCAATTCCACCCACTCCACAAAGACAAAGGTGCCAACCTCCCAAAGCTCAGCACCATCCAAGGTGGCACAGCAAAGCTGTGAGGGCACCCAGATCTGCCCCTTAACTCTCTGATGAGACCCACATGGCACCCAGACTCAGCCCATTCACCTATGGTACCTGTCGTGCTGTACCAACACATCTGTCTCCTGGAAGCTGAAGTTGACCCAGCTAGATGTTCCATGACCACTCAGAACTATAAACACCTGTGGATGACCAAAGCTTACCCAATTCTCTTCCCTACCAAGCTGGAGAAGGGGAGAAGACACAAGGTAACTTGGAACAGATGTGGCCAAGTCAGACTCAAAAAAATCATTAGCAAATTGAGTCATTGGGTATCCTCCCCACTGCTAGCCTTACCCATGCTGTCAGCAGGATACAGGCATCCCCCTAGGGAGAAAGGTAGCAGGGCCAGCAATGACTCTACTAACCCACCATGGGACCCCCCTCAGCTTGTCAACCATCTTCCTTCCTTCAATGATTGTTATGTTTATAAATACAAGAAAGAGTGTCAGCAACTCCATTTATAACATAAGTTGTTAGTAACTAAGCCCATTTTAGCAGGCTGTGGATGGCTCATGCCTGTAATCCTAGGTACTCAGAAGGCTGAGATCTGAGGATCAAGGTTTGAAGCCAACAAGGATGGGAAAGTCTGTGATTCTTATCTCCAATTAACTAAAAAAAGCTGGTAGTAGAGCTGTGGCCAGTGATAAAGCACTAGCCTTGAGCACAAAACGCTCAGGGACAGCACTAGGCCCTGAGTTCAAGCCCCAGGATCGGCACAAAAAAAACAAACAAAACCATCTTAGTTCAAGAAATAAACTTAAAAGAATTAAAGTGGTTTACCAGTCTAGGAGAGAGAACTCCCAGAAGGTACTGGCTCCCTAAGTACTGACTTTTGGGATAGGAGTTAAAGTTTTCCAATATGATATTGACAAAGATTAAACAGGTGAACAAGAACCTATGCTGGTATGGGTATGAAGAACAGGCACAATCTATATGGTTAGGAGGTAAACCAGAATACATTTTGGCAGCACTTCTGAAATTAATGCACATTCCTCCCACGGGTGAGAATGTCCAGCTTGAGGGCTGTATAAGGCCCAAGAAATCACTTAATACAAACACATGATGGGACAGACATGTATGTTTCTCATTGGCTGCCCCCAACCACGTGCCAGTATTGATAATTTTGTATGAACTGAGAATGATGCTATAAATATCAAAATGGTCCTAGTCAGTGTAAAGGGCCCCCATCCCTGCTAGACTCTGCTTGGGACTTTAAGCAGAATAGTATCCCACTTTACAAAGAGGAGAGAAGTAGTTTGACCAAAGTTGTATGGAGGAGCGAAGGAGAGATATTAAACTAAGAAAACACACAAAAAGCCACTACAGAAATGGTAACACATTCTTCCAAATTCTGCTAGGGACTTGCCAAAAAGGTAATTGCCCTAAGATTATGCCATGTTCTTTACTATGCCAAAACACAATTGTGTCCATGATAGCAAAGAGCTTACAACTGAAAGGCTCTGAAAGGGGGACCATTTAAGTCAGCAACAGTCTCTTCTCAAAGCAGATACCACTGAAGGAAAGTGATTAATATAAAAGGGGACTGACTATAAGGGCTGGCTAAGAGCAGTTCACAAGCTCTCCACAAGGAAATAAGGCTACCTATCACTGTGTGCAGAGGGAGGAGCTCTCTAATTGATAGTACTGGCCTGCATGGAGAGAGAGAGGCAGGGGTAAGATAAGTCCTGCTGTGGTAGACTAGAAAGGGCATGAAGGCACACTCAACTCACATTTTCACAGGCCCTTGCCTTCCTCTGTCATTTTCCCCCTACGCCTTGATGGAGGCTCTTATAGGAGGTGCCATATCCACTCCTCTACTAGATCTAGTGCCAATGGAGGCTGGGATAGAGAAGGTGCCAATAGTCACAGACAGTTGGGTATGAAGACTTAACTCCCAACTTCCCAGAGGAGCTAATCCAGCACCTGCTCTGCCTAGGCTTTGTTTTAAAGATCGAATCATTCTTCTCCAGTGTCATAGAGAGAGTCCTACTGATCTCCCTAAGAAGGTAAGAGAAACTCCAGAGTCCAGGCACCTGTCCAAGGTGCCAGAAAGTTACCAATAACCATGACCAGGATAGTTTGATGGAGGAGTACACTGTCAAGAAAACCGACAGGCTTTCTGCTGCCTGACCCTACCTCAGGCTTTTCTAAATATATAATCTTTAAAACAACCCTTTCTGAGCCAGCAAAGCTACACTCCCGTTTTGTAAAAGGGAAGACCGTAGCCACAACACTTGCAAATGGTAGAGCCTGGGTCCAAACCCAAGTGTGTCCACTCCAAAAACGTGTCCTCTTAAACCTCCACAAGAAGGGTGGGAAGTCAGGGAGGACAGAAGACACAGTGACGTTTAAATAATCCCAGAAAATGATTGCCCAAATTCCTCCTTACTGCCCCCTCTTGCAAGCTGTCTGCCAGCCTTGGATGGGGTGGAAGGTGTCTAATCTCTCTCCCCACAGTGGGAATGACACAGGCCACTGAGGTTTCTTTCCTGGAGGAACACAGGCGCCACATCAAGGGGGAGGGTCGAGAAGGGAGGACAGAGCAGGAAGTGGACGAAGGAAGCCATGCATCCGAGCTAAACCGGTGGGAGAGCAATCATGGAAGAAGATGACGAGGTCAGAGCACTTGGGCCAGAGAGGATGCTAGCGGACCCTGGCCCGTGACAGGGACGAAGTGCAATTCGGGACCCTGACTTCCTCGGGCCTTTCCTTCCTGTCCCTTCCTGGCCTCTGGGCACTCACGGAACTAACAGAAAATACTCCAAAAGCAGCTGCACCAACGAGAGGGGAAGTGTTTTGTTTGAAGGTGACAGAGAGTTATGGCCACCCAGATCCAGGCTCAGCCTTTCCTAGCGGGTCACTCGAGTCCGTGCGCTCAGCATCTGCCCATCTACCCACACGCACATTACAGACACACCCTGGACAGCGACGACCACCGCAAAGCATCAGCCCTTACGAAAAGGAAAAAGGGCCGCCGGGGCCTTCAAAGGAAGAGGCTGGCTGGCAGAGGGGAGTTGCAGGGTGCCAGGGCACTCCCCGCCCCCCTCCGCCCCCAAGCCGCAGTCGGGTAAGGGCCCGCGGGCCAAGGCCCAGCTCACGCTCTTACCCTGCCCGTGCCCCCACCCCCTGCATCCTCCGCCGGGCAAGGGTGACATAGCCCCACAGGCCCCAGGCACCCACGGGGATCCCGGGACGGGGGTCGAGCGGTGGCAGCTTACCTCTTTGAGCTGCTCCATCTCGCTGCGGATGGCCTCATAATCCACCTCGAGCTCCTCGAACTGCAGCTTGAGCTGGTGCTTCTCCTCCAGCACCGCCAGCCCGTACTCGGCCGCCTGGATCTTCTCGCGCGTGGTCTCGGCCAGCTCGTGGGACAACCGCTTCACTTCAGCGCGCAGCCACTCCGGCTGCGCGTCCATCACCAGCCGTGCGTACTCTTCTTCCTCCGACGGCGCGGACATAGTGGCCGCGCGCCGAAGCCGACTCTCCCACCAAGGTTCCTGCAGGCCGGACCCTCCGGAGCCTCCTGAGCCTCCGCCGCTGCCGCCGCCGCCCAGCCCCGACGGCCGCCCGCGCCGCCGCACTGCTTCTCCCTAACTCGCGCAAGGCATACTGGGGGTTGCAGTCCCACTGAGGGAAGACTACAAGACCCACCATGCCCCGCGTCCGCCCGGTTCACGGCTGTGATTGGTCCGTACTTTGAGGAGGCTGGTTCTCTGACGCCTTGGCGAAGGTGTCCGCGGTCTCGGCGGTGCCTACTACAAAGATCCGTTGCGCGGGTCTCCCGCCCAACTCCGAGCGGTGGTTGGCCAGCGCCACCGACGCCCTGATCAGTTGCTGGTCTGTCGCCTCCCATTGCTTCAGACTCGACCTGTCAAACCCGGGGGCCCAGTGACTACCCGGAGAACGTCCGGTTTGGGGTTCCCGGCCTTGGGACGAGCAAGGTAGAGAGTGTCCGGCCGCCATCCGGCCGCGTTATTGCCCCGCTTGTAATAAAAACCTGGACACCCTGTGACTCGCGCTCCGTGTGGGCTGCTTTGGATGGAAGCGTGGCGGGAGTTGCTGGCAAAAGGCCGGTCCGTCGGGGACGCCGGCGCTCGGGGGATGGGGTAGGGGGGACTTTTGAGCGACTCCCCCCACTGCTGGGCGAGGCGGTGCGGGAAGGAAGGTGGCCCTATGAGCACAGGGTCATAAGTGAGTTTAATACAGTTGCTGCCCGGCACCCATTTGCAGATGTCGTGCCCTTTACCTTAGACCTAGAAAGAACTTTCCTCCCTTGGCTGGTCGTTTGTGTCCAACTGCTTGGGCCTCTTCTCTCTGAGCCCACACAGCCCACAACTGCCGAACGTCATGAAGATAAGAGTGGTCAACACCAGCGTCGTGTAAATAAGTTCATCCTTCGCTCCCGTTTTTTATTAAAACTAGCCGATCCACTCCTTCTCTAAGGTAAAATAAAGGGATAATGCTATGGACCTCAATAAAGGCACGGTCCTACAGTCCCCCTCCCTCTTTTTTTCATGCCCCAACCTCTTTGGACCTGTAACAAATTTGTTTCATCCATTTTTATTTTACTTCCTTATTGTGTCTCACCTTACAATGACATCAAGCACACCTAAATACTCCTCAAGCTCCCCCTCCCCCAAGAAGTTACCTTGGCTTACTACCACTCTCAAGAGAGTAACCTTGCTAGAGGTCTGCGGCTCATGCCTGTTCCTAACTACCCAGGAGGCTGAAATCCAGAGGATTGTAGTTCAAGGCCACCCTGGACAGAAAAGTCTGTAAGAATCTATCTCCAATTAACCTGCATAATGTGAGACTGGAGAGGTGGCTCAGGTATTAGAACAACAGCCATGAGCAAGAAAGACAAGCCGGAGTGGGAAAGGTATTCCTGCTTGTTCATTCATTAGCAGTATGGATCTATAGATTCTTTTCTTCAGTAGATTACAATTCATTATTTTTTCTTTTGTTTGGGTTTTTTAAAACTGTACTTTTTTGTCTATTCTTTGTTCATTTGGGGATCAAACCCAGCACACTGCACTTGCTAGGCAAGCGCTTTGCCACTGAGCTACATTCAGCCCTTAACTTTTTTTTCCCTTTGGTATTTAAATGTTAGATTTGGCCAGTAAAAGCCCCTCCACATTGGCTCCATAGCTTTTCAAAGTGTAATAACTTTTTAGCACTTTTTAAATCTCTGTCACAACACATTCCAAGATGGAGATAATATTATACTTACTGTGTCCCAGATGGAATGATCTATTTCTCCCATGAAACCTTAATTCTTTTAGTATTTTAATGTCTTGTTTATGAAGAATGTGTCATATTTTGACTTGTGACATGAACTTATTTTTAAGGAATTCAGCCATAGTGGTAATAGAACATGACCAACCAGTTTGGTTACTGTGATTGTTCTGACATTACAGTGAAAATCCTATGTGTCTGGCTGGGGCAAGCTGTTTATAATAAATGGGAGAAACCAGAGGGAAAAGAAGGAACAAGCCTTTTTCAAACAAATACACAGCCTCTAGAACACATGCACTTGACCCAGCTTGGCCTGACAGGGAACCTCCCACTCCCATCTTATACCTGTGGTCCTGGTCTGTGAAGGGAGAGGGACAGCCATGGGAATCTGATGCAGGTACTTTGAACTTGGAGACCTGATGTGGCTAGGATGATCTCAGGCGCTTTCAGTTACAAACACATGTGGTCGTTAGCATTGTGGGCTTCCTACAAGAGGGATGGCACTGATCTTCAATGTTAGGACTGTGTGGGAGGAATCTGGGATACATGATGTGTGATGAGTAAGGATGGAGTAATTCAGAGATGCTTCCCTCAGGAGGTGACACACAAGGGCAACCCAGAGGATGGATAGGAATTGGCTAGGCCAAGGCTGTGTGACTAAGGTACTCACAAGGATAAGAAAAGCAGGTTTTGATCTCCCCTACCCCACTCTGTAGAATCTATAGTATGGAAGAAGGGCTACTAATATTGAACACTCTGGGTCCCCAACACTGCCAAGTCCTTGATATGCATTCCTTTACTTAGTCCATACAATACCTGAAATTAAGACCATCTGCTTTATAAATGAGGAGACTGAGGCTTTTAACATCTGCCAGCAGATGTCTGTCTTGCTTGTGCTTGAAAACAAAGTCTTCTACTTGCTGGCCCATCCCCTTCACTTCTGCCTGTATCATGGCAGGCATGTTCACATACCCTCCCCCACCTAAGGGAATGCTTAGGTTCCCAAATCGAGACTCAAATCCTGTCCTCTTCAAATCCAAGTCAAAGCCAAATCATCACAGCCTCCCTGAAAGTTGTGCACATTTCAGAAGGGCATTGCCCTCACACCAACCTTCTGGGTTTTGACTCCTGTCCCTGAATTTATTTCCTTCCTCTGGTGGGCAAAATATGCTGTACTGTGAAGTATCCCCTATATTAGCTACTCCCAGAGAGCATGGACTTTTTCTTTCTTGTTGGTTATGTGGCTTGGACATTGTCCCTGAGTTTTTTTTGCTCAAGGCTAGCACTCTACCACTTTGGGCCATAGCTCCACTTTAGGGTTTCAGGTGGTTTATTGGAAACAAGAGTCTCAAAGACTTTCCTGCCCATGCTGGCTTTGAACCCCAGTCCTCAGATCTCAGCCTCCTGAGTTGCTAGGATTACAGGTATATGCCACCAAGCCTAGCATCAACTGGCCCACATTCAGGGCCCTAGACAGTGTCCCAAAGAATTTAGCTTTACCTGGCACTGCTCCCTGGATGCCTGCTCGCTCTGTTGAAAAGGCAAAAAAATGCACAGAAGGATGGAAGCATCCCTGGCAGAGAAGGAACCAGAAACAAGTTGTAGTGGGGACTTGGGGATATCAAGCATGCATACAGTGGTCCCCTCTAGGACTTGACTGCTTAGCCAGGGGCCTGCAGACAAAGGAGACTCCTCCTGCCAGTCAACCTGCTGTGTCTTTGTTAGCAAAAGTGCCGAAGTCCCATTGGAAGCTTCTATACACAGATGCTCCAGTTGGGAACTGGGTGATGGCCTGTTCAGGTATGCTTGACTAAGCTACCTAGACAGGTCTGACATACCTGAATATCTATGCTGTATGACATCAGAGGGGCTTTGGCCTAAATCAAAATGTCATTTATTCAATAAACACCTCTCTATGCCAGGTCTGGACAGTGCCAGGGCAGGGGTGGGGCATGGATTCAGACATAGAACTGATGGTAGTACTGAAGACTTCAAAAAATTTTTGAGCTCTAATCCTATGCCTTGGTAAATGTTTGCTATCTTTCCTAAGCCTCATAAACAAGTTAAGGACAGGTTCCACTGCTCTCATCTCATAGATTGTGGAACTGAGGCACAATGAAGTAAATGAAGCCCAAAGTAGCTGGAGGAGCCTCACACCTGATCCCAGGACTGTGTGTGTGTGTGACTCTGTATTCCCAGCTTCCTGCTCCATCGCCTAACCCTCCCTGAATGGAGCAATGACAGATCTGTCCTAAGGGGCTCACATTGCAGGAGGTACAGATGTCACCTGCTAATTGCTTTGATGTGTAGATGATGTATGTATGTGAGGTTCTGGGGGCTGTGAGGGGCAGTGTGGAGTTGAGGAACACGGGCTGAGTCTCAGAGGATGAGCAGCTCTTTACCAGGCACTGAAGTTGTACCCAAGAGAAGGCCTGCAGACCTATGAAAATGTGAGTTTATGAATGAGTGTTATTGAAGGCTGAGTGAATTTTGGAGCCTCTTGTCATGTGGAATGTGTACATGTGTATTTGTGTGTGTGTGTTTGTGTGTGCGTGTGTGTGCGCGCGCGTGCACATCAGGAGAGGAGGTCTATTGGCATTAGATTGCCAAGCTCTGTTATATGTTTATCACCATTTACCAAGATCATGCTGACCAGAATGACTTGAGATTTGTGACCAGTTGAGATCTCTGGAAGAAGGAATTACTGAGACAGTTAGGGGTTAACGTTGTTTATTAGGGCCAAGAGTCAGTGGCTCACACCTGTAATCCTAGTTGCTCAGGTGGCTGAGATCTGAGGATTATATAGCTCCAACCCAGCTCACAGTAGGAAAGTCTGTGAGATCTTACCTTCAGTTCGCAATCAAAAAGCCAGAATGAAGCTGTGGCTTATGTGGTAGAGTGCATACCTTGAGCAAAAGGACTTAGGGACAGCACACAGGCCTTGAGTTCAAGCCTTAGGAAGGCAGGAAGAAGCCCCATGATAGGAAATAGAAGAGGCTGAGCAGGTCTGTAGCCTTGCCTTTAAGCCCTTTGGCGGGGCTCAACTCTATGTGGGGTTTATCTAGCTCAGGCAGGTACATGTGGATACAGTAATTGTTCCCTTTTAGTAGAATATTTTCAAAGTTTATCCATGTTGTAGCAAGTACCAGAGCTTCATTCACTTTTATAGATAAATACTTGTCCATTATATGAACACATTTTCTTGATTCATTCATCTGCTTGTAGATAACCTAGATTTCGGCCCCATTGTGTGTTTTTAAATGATGGTACTATACCAGTTTCAGAGTGAGGAATGCTTTCACTTCTTTGGAGTATTTACTTAGTAAATATTGCTGGGTTACATAATAACTCTGTTCAGCTTTTGAGGAACTGCTGTTTTTCTTAGCAGTTCTACTGTTTAACTTGTCTACTAAGGTATAAGAGTGTCACATTTTACACAATCTACCAACACTTCTTATTTTCTGTTTTAAAAATAGTAGCAACCTCATGAATCTGAGGTAGTTTTTCATTGTGGTTTTGGTTTGCATTTCCCTAATGACTAGTGATGTTGAACATCACTTCATGTATTTACTGATCATTTGTGTATCTTGTGTGAAGAAAATGTGAAACTGGATTAATAGTGCATAAGACCCCTGTATCTTATTTCTCATTTTTTTGGGAGGTCCAGTCATGGGCCTGCACTCTGGGCCTGGGCGCTGTCCCTCAGCTCTTCAGCTCAAGGCTAGCGCTCTACCACTTGAGCCACAGCGCCACTTCCGGCTTTTTTCTTTTTGCTTATGTGGTGCTGAGGAATCGAACCCAGGGCCTCAGGCATGCAAGGCAAGTGCTCTACTACTGAGCCACCTTCCCAGCCCTATTTCTTATTTTTTTGTGTAGCCTATGTTGCTCTCGAACTCATGATCCTTGTGCTTTCATCTCTTGAGTGCTGGAATTTCAGGTGTGCACCACCATACTGGATTCATTTCTTAAAATGTGTCAATCTACCATGCTCTCAAAATTTTAAAACTTAATCATAAAATGGTAGCTCAGGAAATAAAGGAAAGCATTGACAAATTGGATTGCATCAAATTAAAAAGTTTATTTATATTATAGGAAGTCACTTCCAGAATGAAGTGATAGCCTATAGCCTATATTATTGATCTCTTGCCTGTTATTCATCAGGCAAGAGATCAATAATAAGAATGTATGAAAACACTATGTACTGAATGCCATACCTGTAATCCTAGCTACTAAGGAAGCAGAGACCTGGAGGTTTGCAGTTCAAAACCAGCCCAGACAGAAAAATTGGAGACAGTCCATCTTCAAAATAACAAACAGAAAGGCAGTCTAGAGGCATGTCTCAGGTGGTAGAACGCCAGCCAAGCAAGCAAGACAAGAAAGTGTGAAGTACTAAGTTCAAACTCTGGAGGCAGCCCCCCACCACACACACACACACACACACACACACACACACACACACACACACACACACACACGAATAAAGAGTTCAAGGAATTAAACATTAAAAGAACCAGTAATTCAATTAATAAGTGGACAATTTCACTGAACAGATAATTCTCACAAAAGTGAAAGTGGCAAATAAATACATGAAGAAATTTTCAACATCCTTAGTCTTAAAGGAAATGCAAATAAAAGAACACTGAGGCAAAGCAGTGATGGCTCACACCTGTAATCCTAGCTGCTTAGGAGGTTGAGATCTGAGGATCACAGTTTGAAGCCAACCTGGGCAGGAAAGTCTTGAGACTCATATCTCTCATGTAAACTAATGCAATCACCAATTAAGCACCAAAAACAAAACAAAACAAAACTAGAAGTGCAATTGTGACTCAACTAGAAAATAGCTAGCCTTGAGTAAAAAAGCTTAAAGACAGTGCCCAGTCCCAGGACTGGCACAAAACAAATAAGAAAAACCAAACAGGGGCTGGGAAGGTGGCTCAGTGGTAGAGTGCTTGCCTTGCATGCATGAGGTCCTGGGTTCGATTCCTCAGCACCACATAAGCAGGAAAAAAAAGCCGGAAGTGGCGCTGTGGCTCAAGTGGTAGAGCGCTAGCCTTGAGCTGAAGAGCTGAGGGAAAGCGCCCAAGCCCAGAGTTTAGGCCCACGACCGGACCCAAAGAAACAAACAAACAAACAACAGAAAAAACCCCACTGGGATTCTAGCCTACTGCAGCAGAATGGATATAATAAGTAAAGGATTAATATCCAGAATATGTAAAGATCTTAGAAAATTAAGCAACAACTAGAACAAATAATCCAATTAATGAATAGGTATACAAATTGAACAGAAAACTACCAGAAGATGAAATACCAATGATTAATAAGTAGATGAAGAAATGTTCAACATCTTCAGCCATAATAAAATGCAAATCAAACCCACACTAAGATTTCATATTACCCCAGTGAGATGGGCAATCAAAAAACCATACGCCAGCTGGGCACTGATGGCTCACGCCTATAAACCTAGCTTCTCAGGAGGCTGAGATCTGAGGATCGAGGTTCAAAGGCAGCCCTGTTCATGAGTTATCTCCAATTAACCACCTAAAAACTGACATGGAAGCTGGGCTCTGGGTGGCTCACATCTGTAATCCTAGCTACTCAGGAGGCTGAGATCTGAGGATTATGGTTCAAAGCCAGCCTGGGCAGGAAAGTCTATGAGGCTCTTATCTCAAATAAACCACCAGAAAACTGGAAGTGGTGCTTTGGCTCAAGTAGTAGAGCACTTGCCTTAAGCTGAATAGCTCAAAGACAGCACTCAAGCCCAGAATTCAAGCCCCACAACCAACAAAAAACAAAAAACTGGAAGTGGAGTGGTGTCTCAAAGTGATAGAACATTAGCCTTGAGCAAAAATTCTCAAGGACAGTGCCCGGACCCTGAGTTCAAGCCTCAAGCCTCATGCCTAACAGATATATATAGAGAGAACACAAATGCTGGAGAGGATGTGGTAAAAAGGAACCCTCATACACACTGTTGGTGGGAATGTAAACTAACGCAATCACTGTAGGAAGTACCATGGAAGCTCAAAAAACTAAAAATAGACATACCTTATGAACCCCACCATTCAGGCCTATATTGGAAGGAGTGTAAATCAATCTATAAACAAGATACTTGTATACTCATTTTTATCATAGCTGTTAACAATATCCTAATGGTCCAATCAGCCAAAGTAACCAGCAAACAATGAATGGACAAGAAAATAGGATATATATTTATATATAATACTTGTATATACATGTACATATATTATATGCATACATGTATGTGAAAATCTACATACAAGAGACACCTGCACATTCATATTTACAGCAGCACTATTCACAATAGCTAAACTATAGAATCAGGCTAAGTGCTCCTCAGCCATTGAATGGCTGAAGAAAATGTAGATATACATTATAAACTTTTTCAGCCATAAGGAAGAATGAAGTTATGTCATTCTCAGCAAAATGGATGGAACATTGAAGATCATCATATTAAGAAAAATAAGCCAGATTCAAAAATACAAATAGTGCATGTATTTCCTCATCTGAGGAATCAGTATCTTTAAAAAATGATTTGAGTGTAAAAGGGGATGCTTGGAGAGGAGCCAGTGATATGATGGTGGGGTAGATATGATCGAATATATGTGTGTATGGTAGACTAATGAAATCCATTGAAATGTAAAAAGAAGGAGGAACAAAGAAAAAGTAATAGAGGGGATGAATATGATAAAAATACATTATATGCATATATGAAAGCATCAAAATATCTTTTTTATTTTTTCAAAGTCTCTGTATAATTAATTTGTTCTAAGAACAATTTAATCATAATAAAGTGAAAAATGTATGTCTCAGTAGAGTAGTTAGCTATTTTTGTCAACTAAAATCAGTATGACTTTGTTATAACTTTTCCAATGTATACTTATTTTATTGAGTTTAATAAACTGTTAAATGATTCTGTAGCTTTTAATTCGATGAGTTAGATCTTAACCCAACAGTGCTCATTTCTATCAGAGATAAAATAAACCAATACTAAAATTATACATAACCATACATGAAAAATATACAGAGAAAAGTCAACTCCTAACAAGAGTATATATGTGCATATCCCTTGATCATTTACTTTTAGTAAAAAAAATTTCGGGCTGGGAAGGTAGCTCAGTGGTAGAGCGCTTGCCTTGCATGCATGAGGCCCTGGGTTCAATTCCTCAGCATCACATAAGCAAAAAGAAAAAAAAGCCGGAAGTGGCGCTGTGGCTTAAGTGGTAGAGTGCTCGCCTTGAGCTGAAGAGCTGAGGGACAGCGCCCATGCCCAGAGTTCAGGCCCCACGACCGGACCCCCAAAAAAATAATAAAAAAGATTTCATCTTAGTGCTGAGAACTCAGGTGGCTCATGGTAGAGTGCTTGCTAGCATGCAAGAAGTCCTGGGCTCAATTCTAAAGTACCATATACACAGAAAAAGCTGGAAGTGTCACTGTGGCTCAAGTGGTAGAGTGCTAGCCTTGAGCAAAAGAAGCTCAGGGACAGTGCCCAGACCCTGAGTTCAAGCCCCAGGACTAGCAAAAAAAATTTCATCTTAAAATACTGTGTGATAGGCACTATTTGTTTGTTGTCAGTACCAGGGTTTGAACTCAGAGAGAGACAGCAAAAAGGAGGAAGAGAGAATAAGTTGGACCTCATCAAAGTTAAAATCTGTGCTTATGTTTGTGTGTGTATGTTATGGTCCTGGGGCTTGAACTCAGGGCCCGATGCTATCCCTGAGCTTTATTGCTCAAGGATAATGCTCTGTCACTTGAGTCACCACTCTACTTCCAGCTTTTTGGTAATGAATTGGAGATCAGAGTCTTTTGGACTTTCCTGCCCAGGCTGGCTTCAAACGGTGATCCTCAGATCTCAGCCTCCTGAGTAGATAGGATTAACAGGCATGAGACCTCAGTGCTTGGCTCAAAGAACAATTTTTAACATGATTAAACATCTTTCAAACAATGTATGTAGTTACAGGGTCCTGCATTCAGGACCCCCTGAACACAGAGGTCAGCTACAAGTTGAGATCTTGAAGCCTGCACAGCACATCTTAGCGCCCCCTGCTGGTGAAGTGTACCTTGAGATCCCTACTTGGGGGAGGCTTGGGAGTGAAGCATTTTCATCTGGAATGTCAGATGAGGAGGTGGCAGAGGAGTAGAGGAAGAAGGAAGCTCTCCCATGTACTAACAGTGCACTTTAATAATACACTACTAACAGCAAGCTTATTGGGTTTCTCTGGCTGCCAAAACAAGATACTATAATCTGAGAGATTGAAACATAATTCCTCTCCCCACTTATTCCAGCCCACAGCCCATTCAGTTCTTGGTGGAGTCTGTAGTCAGCTCCCTGTGATTTTGTCTTCACACTCTGAACATACATTATCTCTTCTTACAAGGGCACCAGCCCTCCTAGATCATCCCCTCTTCCAGATGATCTGATTTAACTTTTTTTTTTTTTTTGGCCGGCCATGGGGCTTGAATTCTGGGCCTGGATGCCATCCCTGAGTTTTTGTGCTCAAGACTAGTGCTCTACCATTTGAGCCACAGCTCTACTTCTGGCTTTTTAGTGGCTAATTGGAGATAAGACTCTCATAGACTTTCCTGCCAAGGCTGGCTTCTAACTGCAGTCCTTAAATCTCAGCCTCTTGAGTAGCTAGGATTACAGGTGTCAGCCACCAGCACCCAGTCTTGATCTAATTTATCTCACCCTCACAGGTTCGAGTATGTAGCTTTTACATATGAATTTGAGAGGGGGTGAGGGATATAATTCAATCCATAGCCAAGAAAATAATAGATATCAGATAGTATGCTGGTGGATGTTTAACAATCTATTCTTCTAATAAAAGTTAAAGGCCCAGGAGCTGGGAAGGTGATTCAATGGTAGAGAGCTTGCCTTGCATGCATGAGGCGCTGGGTTTGATTCCTCAGCACCACATAAGCAAAAAGAAAAAATCCGGAAGTGGTGCTGTGGCTCAAGTGGTAGAGCGCTAGCCTTGAGCTGAAGAGCTGAGGGACAGCGCCCAGGCCCAGAGTTCAGGCCCCACGACCGGACCCACACACACACACACAAAGTTAAAGGCCCAAAGCTGGGCACTGGTGGCTTATACCTGTAATCCTAGCTACTCAGGAGGCTGAGATCTGAGGATCAAGGTTTAAGGCCAGCCTGAGGAAAAAGTCCAAGAGACTCTTCAATTAACCAGCAAAAAGCCAGAAGTGGAGTTGTGCTTCAGATATTAGAATACCAGATTTGAGTGGAAAAAAGTAAGGGACAGCGCATAGTCCCTGAAGCCCCAGTACCAGCACCCCTTCAATACACAATTAAAAGCTAAGTTAATAGAATGTTGTGATTCCTATACTCTAAATACTCCACCCATGGCCAGTTTCAAGCTACCAATGTCAATTTAGTTGAACGGTATTGAGAAAAGACATATAAATTATTGTAGGACGATTTCCACCTTCAGATAAATAGATGAGAATAAGCTTGACAGCACAGATAATAGTAAAAGGAAGCACAGTAATTAGGCAGTGATGAGACTTTTTATAACATGCTTTGTAAGTCTTAATTGGAGTCTGCTTGAAAAACAGGCTTAAAAGTGTCAGCCAGGCACCCAGGGACTCACACTTATAACCCTAGCTATTCATATTCCCTGCCCATGATATGCTGTCTCTCAAAACAATAAGGCCTATTGATCATACACTGGAACCTCAAAACTGAGCCAAAATAAACCTTTTACCTTTATAAATTGATTAGCACAGGTACTTTGTGGTAGTGATAGAAAGCTGACGAACACACTTCCCTGAAACATAATCATGATGATTAGGTTGTAGTTCAGAAAGAAAAAAACACTCCAGGTGTTTAAAACAAAAAGGGATTTTTTTTGTTTTTGTGGGGAGGAGGGCAGGGGTTGATCATGTGGCTTGAACTCAGGGTCTGGGTGCTGTCCCTGAGCTTTTGTGCTAAAGTCTAGTGCTCTACCTCTTTGAGCCACAGCTCTACTTCTGATTTTCTGGTGCTTAATTGGAGATAAGAGTCTCATGGACTTTCCTGCCCAGGCTGGCTTTGAACCATGATCCTCAGATCTCAGCCTCCTGAGTAGCTAAGATTACAGGTGTGAGACATTAGCACCTGGCCAGAAAGGGATTTAAAACAGTAGATCAATTGTTTATAAAATGATAGAAAAGATTGGAAGAGAGGAAGTCAGGGATTTGTGGCTGAACCTCAAAATTATGTGATAGCAGCAATGTTCCAACTGTGTGTCAAGAAGCTGTAGAAAACCATTGCCAAGGTCACAGCTGCCATGACCCATAAAGCTGGGTGAGAGGTCAGTGGGACATGGAATGAGGCCATTGCAAAAGTTCACTTCAGCCAGAGCCTGTCGATCACATGCTATTAGTGCACAAAGAATCGCATACCCTGCCCCACACCTTCTAGATTTCATGCAATCACATCTCATTGGTAAAACCCTTGTCCATCCATCCAGTGTCCTTTGAGATTTCACTGAGAAATTTGGTTTTTAACCTTCTGGCCCTTATAACCCAAGAGAGGGGAATAAATGCACAAGTAACTTGTGAATGAATAGACAATGTCTAGCACTGTAACAACAACAACGACAAATCTTTGCAGTAAAAATGTAATTTGGGGGCTGAGGACATGGCTTAATGGTAAGAGTGCTTGCTTAGTATACATGAAGCCCTGGGTTCGATTCTTCAGTACCACATAAAAAGCCGAAAGTGGTAGAGTGCTAGCCTTGAGCAAAAGAAGCTCAGGGACAGTGCCCAGGTCCAAGACTGGCAAAAAAAAGTAATTTGGAGCCATGTGTGGTGGTTCATGCCTGTAATCTTAGCACTTGGGAGGCTGAGGTAGGAAGATCATGAGTTCAAGAGCCGACTGAGTTACACAGCAAGATTCAATCTCAAAAAACCCCAAAAAACCCCGACTAAAATCAACTCTAAAACAACAATAAAGTCCATAAGCAAATGTTAGAGTTTTGATAGGATGAAATTAGCAGGTCTATAGATTCTCTTTCCCTGAAGAATCTATAAACATGGAGGAAACCTGAAACACTAAAGCAAAAGAAAAAAAAATCCTTTTAGTGCTCTGGAAATGCACCAAATGCATATAACAAATTCTTTATTCATGAGAATTACTGGCATTTAGGTACAAACAGAAGTCTATGGTGTTCCTGTTTGACAACGCAGTCTCTTTGTTTTCAGATTGAACAGCATTTATGCTCTGTCTTTTAACTTGGAGTTTGTTTATCCCACCCTCTTAATCTTGACTTTGATACTTTTAATAAATGTTCTGCTTGAGTTATTGAACTTTCCAATTCCAGAATGGAAACTTCCATTTAGTGCTTTGTTGTAAGTCCTATCTTTATTAAGGTTCTCTGTCTGTTGAATCATTGTTATAATGCATTCTTTCAGCTATTTAACTATGGATTTCCTTAGCCCTTTGAACTTACTTATAATAGCCACTTTAAAAGCTTTGTCTACTAAATCCAGTATTTGAGGGACAATCACACAATTCCTTTTGAGTCTCTTTTTGTCTTGTGTATGGATTTGTTCATGCCTTATAATGTTTCCTTGAATACTTGACATCTGAAAGGACATATTACATTGGATTATCCTTCTCTTCTCATGCAGCATTATTGTGTTTGCTTTGTTTGTTTGTGAACTCTGTCTCCCCAGCAATGTGTAGCTGTTTTGTTCTTATGTTTATATGGAAGCCCTGTTTCCCAGGTTTTGTCTCTGTGACTTCATACTTTAGCATTTGGCCAAAGGTTTATCAGATTGTACAACACTGATGGATCTGTGTTTGGGCAGGAAAACAAATTCTAACTGCACCTACTTTTAAGTTTCCCCCATCTTTTACAAAGAATGGAGAGAGAATCCAGAACCAGGAGAGGAGAGGAAGAGGGAAAACAGTTTTTTGATGTCTATGTTTACATGTTATTAATTCTGTCATTGGACCATGATCACTTCTTCCAACCACCATGACGTGTGAGTAAGGGCTCGAGGGCTGTGACCCTGATACATTGTAATTCCAACACCTAGTGATGATATAGTAGGTAGGTGTCTGTTTAGATTGGGAGATTATGTGAAAGAAATGGTTGCTGGGATGGTGAGAATAAGGTGAAAATGTGAAGGAAAATTGGAATTTTTGAATGGATTTATATAAACTGATTGCATGTACCTCCTTTACCTGAATGTGTTAATGGAATGGATAATATGTCTGACTGGAGACCTCTTCTTTACATTGTATTGTAAAACAGGAAGCATGTTAAATTTGCTCTTTTACCAATATTGATTGGGTACAAGTGAGCATTTATAGAATTGCCCCAGTTGTTAATTTGAAAGAGTATAAAGAGCTAAACAAATATATAATCCTTTTAATTAATATACATTAAGACCTGGAATCCTAGCACTGACAAATTTTCTGCTCACACCATTGTGTAGCTCACACACAAAAAAAGGCTGACAGTTCAAGGACCACTTAGACTGGAAGGGATGACAAGAGCTCATGAGCATCACCCAGTGGTCAAAATGGGGATTTTTGAGCCAGGAAATTTCCTGTCCAGGCCATAAGATATATATTGTTTGAGAAATTACTAGCTTGCATCTAACTGGATGTTTCCAAGCCAGTCTGGGCAGGAATGTTTGTGAGAGTTCTTATTTCAGTTAACCACTGAAATCTGGAAGTGGATCTGTGGCTTAAGTGGTAGAGTGCCAGCCTTAAGTGAATAAAGCTAAGGTACAATGTTCAAGCCCCAGTACCAACAAAAAATAAAAAGCAAGAAAGAAAAACAAGGAAACAAACAAAAACAAATTTCTTGGAATGGTCTTTCATATAGTGCTCGTTTCCTGAGATGCTTGTAGGACAAAGGGAGGAGGGTGTCACATAAGTTTGGGAATTGCTACCCAGTGCTTCTTGGGAGATAATAGCATAATAAAAGCTTTGGCCATAGGAAAAATGTCTCATTCCAATGCCCCATTACTTGGGAGACAGAGATCAAAAGAATTTAAACTGGAAATCCATCCAAGCAAAAAATTTGTAAGACCCCCATCTCAACCAATAACTGAGTGTAGTTACACATGCCGGTTATCCCAGTTGAATAGGAGAATGAGATTGGAAGGATCATGGTTCCAGACCAGCCTTGGAAGCATGTTTTTTGAGACCTGCCCCCTCCCCATCTCAACAGAAAAAAATGGGCATAGTGCTGTGCACCTATCATCCCAGATAAGGCAGGAAGTATAAATAAAGTGGACCATGATCCAGGCTAGCTCAGAAAAACAACTGGGACCTTGTCTTTGAAATAACCAGAGCAAAGAGGGCAAGAGGCATGGCTCAAGCAGTAGAATATGTGCCTGGCAAGCTCAAAGCACAGATTTCAAATTCCAGTAAATTAAAAAAAATACTTGCTGGGAGCTGGTGGCTCACTCCTGTAATCCTAGCTATTTGGGAGGCTGAGTTCTGAGGATTGCAGTTCAAAGCCAGCGTTGGCAGGAAAGTCCATGAGACTCTTATCTCCAATTAACCACCAGAAAACTGGAAGTGGCACTATGGCTCAAGGTGGTAGAGTACTAGCCTTGAGCTGAAGAGCTGAGGGACAGTGCCCAGTTCAAGCCAACTCTGGGCCTGGGCACTGTCCCTCAGTTCTTCAGCTCAAGTCTAGCGCTCTACCACTTGAGCCACAGTGCCACTTCTGGCTTTTTCTGCTTATGTGGTGCTGAGAAATTGAACCCAGGGCCTCATGCATGCAAGTCAAACACTCTACCACTGAGCTACCTTCCCAACCTGACAAATCCTTCATAACAAAGGGCTCCCAACACTGTTTAAGTGGGAAATGTGATACTTATTTATACTTGGCAGAGGGAACCATTAAAAAAAAAACACCTACTAATGTATTAGAAGTGTCATAAGTTTCTAGTGCCAGGGAACTGACGGGGAGAGATTAGACCACTAAATCTCATTAGAACTCAGGCATATCCCTAAATAACCAACCTTGCCTCTCAGCTACAACTAGCACATTTGACATGGCACTGTTGGAGGTGCTCTAATAAATATCTAGCTAATGTCCTCTTCTCAAATTCAAAAATTCATCTTTTTTTTTTTTGGTTGTGGGGCCTGAACTCTGGGCTGGGCACTGTCCCTCAGCTCTTCAGCTCAAGGAGTACTCTACCACGTGAGCCACAGCGCCACTTCTGGCTTTTTCTGTTTATGTGGTGCTGAGGAATTGAACCCAGGGCCTCATGCATACAAGGCAAGCACTCTACCACTGAGCCACCTCCTAGCCCCAAAAATTCATCTTGTAGTTAATGTCAAAAGGCTCCCAAAGTCACAAACAGTATTTATTTTTATTTTTGTTACAAATAGTATTTTATCTGAGTGACCTAGAGCCATTATTTAAACTTACTAAGCCTCTTCTTTTTCCATTTTTTCAGAAGAGGAAAATCTAGTTTCCCCTTTACAAAATTTGATTGATAATGGAACTACTATGTTCTGGAGGGTGAATGTCTATCAAAGGTGCATAGGTAAAAATTTTATCCTTAGGGTGGCACTATAAGGAGGTAGTGGAATCTTTAGAATATGAGGGTCTAGTGCGAGGTCTTTAGGTCATTGGGGTATGCCCTTGGAAGGGAGTGTAGGACTCTGAAGTCTTTCTCTGAGTCTGGCTCGTGTTGTAACATGCATCATCACTGCTGTCCATTGTCTTCACCAAACCAGTGGAGCCAATCTGATCTGAAGTTGAATCTCCAAAACAAGGAATTAAGTAAACCTTCTTTTCTTCTATAGGTAGCTTTTCTCAGGTATGTTGTTGAAGTAACATGAAGCTAACACTGGAAGCTATCTCACAGTATTGTGAGCTTTCCATGAAATGATGCCAATATCAGTACTCATAAGTCTGCTCACCCTGTCTGTGATAGACCAACTCTTCTACAAGACAAGGACTTCCCTACTTTAAAGACAGGGCATTAGTTGCTCCAGTGTACTTTCATCTTGGCATGCATGCCCCTGAACTAAGGCACTCGGCAGAGACTGAGGAAGGCACCCCAGGTCTCCACATCAAAGAATCCATCCAAAAATATCAAAGATCTCAAACAAGTTCCTCTTTTTCCTTGGCAACAGCTCTTCCTTTATTCAGATTGCTAGATCAGCTACTTACAAGGAAAGAAACAGATTTATAGAACACTGTAAGCATTCAGAGACTAAAAAGACAAACAAAAATATGACGAATTTTTCAGAAAACAATCACAATATTGATATTTGAAAGGTTAAGTGAAAATTTTGCAAAGAAATGATGGTTGAGCTGGGCACTAGTGGCTCATGCCTGTAACCCTAGGAGATCTGAGGATCAGGGTTCAAAGCCAGCCTTGGCAGGAAAGTCCATAAGACTTTTATCTCCTATTAACCACCAGAAAGCTGGGACTGGAACTGTGGCTCAAAATGGTAAAGCACTAGCCTTGAGCAAAATTGCTCAAGGGCAGCATCCAGGCCCTGAGTTCAAGCCCTATGACTGACAGATAGATAGAAAGAAAGAAAGAAAGAGAGAAAGAAAGAAAGAGAGAGAGAGAAAGAGAGAGAGAAAGAAGAAATTATGGTTGAAAGGTGGACATGCAAAAGTGGGAGGAAGAAGTTAGATTCCCTGCACTTTTCTCATTAGTGCTATTTAAGTCTCCTGATAAGAATATTTTAAAATAATTATGTTAAGAAAGTAACATAGGGCTGGGAAAGTGGCTCAGTGGTACAGCGCTTGCCTTGCATGCATGAGGCCCTGGGTTCGATTCCTCAGCACCACATAAGCAGAAAAAAAAAGCCGGAAGTGGCGCTGTGGCTCAAGTGGTAGAGCGCTAGCCTTGAACTGAAGAGCTGAGGGACAGCGCCCAGGCCCAGAGTTCAGGCCCACAACTGGGCCCAAAAAAAGAAAAAAAAAAAAAAGAAAGTAACATTGCTAGGAACTATGTTCAATGAACTTTTTCCAAAAGGAAGAAGAATACCAGGTAATCAACATATATTGATATATAGTTACATAATTTAGAATCTTTTTTTCCTGGTACTGAGGCTTGAACTCAGGGTCGAGGCACTGTCCCTTAGTATTATTCACTCGAGGCTGGCACTGTACTAATTGAGACACAGTTCTACTTTCAACTTTTTGGTGGTTAATTGGAAATAAGAGTCTCATGGGCTTTTTGGCCTGGGCTGGCTTTGAACTATGATCCTAAGATCTCCATCTCCTAAGTTGCTAGGATTAAAAGCATGAGCCACTGGCACCCACCATAGAATCATAACATGATATAAATTATTCAAAATGCTCACAACATTAGTCACTAAAACTTCGTGTTCAAGCAGCAGGTATATATATAAATGCTAGCTGTTTCAGTGTTTTAAAATAGCAATAAATTAAAGTATTATACATGGTAGATTAAAAGCACCCATGTATGTAGTTTTACACTTGGATATAATCAAAAGGCTGGGAGGCCTGTTTGGTTCTATAGCTATGCTGAACCTTCAAAATGTTCTCAGTTTTCATTCTGTTCTGGCAAACTATATTCAAATATTAATTTGGCAATAGCATCTAAAATATCTTTTTACTTATTTATGCTTTTTACTTACAGTGAATTGTGTAGTTTAATACTGATATGAATCTTCCTGCTCACGTTCATATATCTTCTAAATATGTAATTTAAAAACTTTTCTCCCTAGGAAACCCATTTCATTCCCTATTTTTTTTTTACCCAAATTAGGGATTTATTTGTGTTCATTAATTCCTTTGTGCTGGTACTGGGACTTGCACTCAAGGCCTCACAGTCATTTTTTTAAATGTATTTTGTTTTAATTTAAAAATTCATTAAAATCATTAAATAGTTCAACAAAGAAGTTATAATTCCATAAGGCAGGTTATAAATATAATGAATCCTGATCAATGTCACCCTTTCCATTATTCTCTTCTATTTTCTCCCCTCCAATCCTACCCTTAAGTTATGTAGTTCAATTTTTTTTTTTGGGTCCGGTCGTGGGGCCTGAACTCTGGGCCTGGGTGCTGTCCCTCAGCTCTTCAGCTCAAGGCTAGCACTCTACCACTTGAGCCACAGCGCCACTTCCGGCTTTTTTTTTTCTTTTTGCTTATGTGGTGCTGAGGAATTGAACCCAGGGCCTCAGGCATGCAAGGCAAGCACTCTACCACTTCCCAGCCCCTGTAGTTCAATGTTTATATAATAAACATTGGCTATCATGACTACATTTGTTCACTCCTCCTCTCTCCATTCCTGTGCCCTTTCCTTTGCCCTCCCATACCCCAATACCACTCCCTGATATCCATTTTGTTAAACTTTCATTAGTTGTTTAAAGGAGTTACACCTTTGGCCTCCTCCCCAAAGTATACAATCCTTTAGTCAGTTTGTTTGTGAATGCACAGAGCCCTGTATATGTTTTCATGTATGTTTGCATTCTAGATCTAACTTGTACATATAAAGGAAAACATGTGCTGTTTGTCTTTCTGAGCCTGACTTACTTATTACTTAACGTATTTTTTCTAGGTCCATTCATTTTCTTGAAAATGACACAATATTGTTCTTTCTAATGGAGGAGTAAAATTCTACTATATATATGTACCATTTTTTATTGATTCATTCACTTGTTGTAGGGCATCAGGTCTCACACGCTTGTTTAGCTTTTTGGCTCAAGGCTGTCACTCTACCACTTGGGCCGCACCTCCACTTTCTGGCTTTTTGCTAGTTAACTGGAGATAAAAGTCTGTCAAATTTGTCTGTTTGGCTAGCTTTGAACTTCAAAAAACTGCAGAGTAACTCAGGCAGCTGTTAAAGCAGCCAGTATGAATCAGTCTTATCTCAGCATGATATTCACCTGCAATCTGATTTTGGACTGTGTCTGGACAGTCTCTCTCTTAGTGGTACTGAGATTTGAACTTATGGCCTTAAACTTACTACATAGACATTATACCATGTGCGTTGGAGCCCTAGCCCGTTTAGTTTCTAGTTATTTTTCATGCCCAACCCCCACCTCCAGGCTGGCTTGGACCACCATTCTCTCCTTCCACCTTTGGGGTAGCTGGGATTACAGATGTGAGCCAACACACCTGACCTAGATTTCTAATTTTTGAATATATTTGATTTCCATATTTAGAATCCTTTTCCCAGCCTTTCTTTAGTGATTCCTATTTATCTTTTAGGAGTCACATGCATTTCTCCAGGAAGCCTTTGTTCTTCTGTCAAACTGCATTGCATCTGGGCTGTTACAGAGCCTCATTTGCTTCTACTAAGCTGATTTAGACACTGCTTTGTCTTGCACAGTTATCTATTCTGTTACACCAAGTTATTGGGAGCAGGATTCCTTCTCTATTTATGTTTGCATTTAAAAGTGACATTGTAGCTGGGCATCAGTAGCTCACATCTGTATTCCTAACTGCTCAAGAGGCTGAGATCTGAGGATCACAGTTCCAAGCCAGCCTAGGCAAGAAAGTCTCTGAGACTCTTATCTCCTATTACCCACCAGAAAACTGGAAGTGGTGCTGTGGCTCAAAATGGTAGAACACTAGCCTTGAGAGAAAGAGCTCAGAGATAGCACTCAGGCCATGAGTTCAAGCTGCATGACCTATGGAAAAAAACTAACAACTTGACATTACATAGTGCAAAGATGAATGTAAATGTTTGCTAATTTTTGACTATGGACAGAACTATTTCACAGACTGTTGATCATGTAGTCCCAGGAATTCTGACTCAGGAGGGCCCTGCATTTGGTGTAATGTTCTACGGACACCATTTTTAGTTTAATAATTAATTGATCACAAATTATTAATTAACTAATGCTTTACTCTTTAAGGTTATTCTTTTTGTTTGTTTTTTAGGTTCTAAAAAATAAAGCTTTTTTATTCTCAGAGGAGAAACAATAGAAATTTCAGAAGCAACAAGAATGAACAAATTAAAAACTACATGATAAATATGATATTTATTAATCTATACAGAAAGTATTTGTTCTGTAATTGGGCAAAGCAAAATCAGTTACTGTAGAAATTTCAAGTATGAAAGGAAACAACAGGACTTTCCATACAGTACAACTGTACCTCCATAATGACAATATAGTTTATAACACCAATTGTATCAGTATATTTATATCTTACTAATTTTACCATTGATAATAATTTTTTGAAAATATTTTTCTCAAATTGATAGGGAAAATTTTTATAAAGCTAGAAGTGAAAACAAAGTACCAGTGAGTGAATGCACTGACAATTTTAATCTACAAAAATATGCCTTTTCCACATAAACCAATCTAAACCATTCAAAAACATTAATAATATTCACCATAGTTTCTGCTGACCAACTTTTGTCCATCGTCTCAATCTAAACACAATCTTCTGAGGAAATTGTATACTAAATATAAATTTGCATTTTATATCAAATATATATTAAATTGATACAGTCTGTTTCTTCATCCATACCATTTCTAGACATTTTCTGAAGAATCCACATTCAAACTAATTGTTGTAATGTTAATCATACAAAATATAATTAAGAGAGGAGGTATTTATATTTTAGTAGGTAGATGCTCTCTCTGCTCAATCTTCCTTTTGGAAACAGACAATCAACATGATTTATAACATCATTTAAAGTCCTTGAATTTTAGAATACATTGTTTTTATATTCATAATGTCATCTAGAATGACCTATGAAGCCATGTAACTGATACAACCAAGTAATAACAGACTATGCACAGATACTCACTGTTATTGTGAATACTGGTTTTGAACTCAGGGCCTAATGTTTCATTGGCTTTTTTTGCTCACTGCTAGTGCTTTACCATTTGAGCCACAACTTCATTCCCTCATTTTAAAGGTTAACTGGAGATGAAGGCTGTTTTTTTTGCCTGTGTTAGCTTTAAACTTTCAACTGCAATCCTTTGGACACGAATCATTTTTTAGAGTTCAAGGTCATTTATTAGCAGTTTTTGAATAGCAAAGGAATATTAAAGTACATCTATTATATGACTAAGTCATTGGTAATGGCAACAATCAAAATCTTCTAACTCAGAAACAAATATGTTACATTAATAATGATGTTGATGTAAGGGAATTTTTTTTGTCTGAAATGGAGACTCAAATGCAATATCTGATGCTTTCACTTATTGGGAGGTGCCTTGCTACCCCTCCAACCCCAGTGGAAATATTTTTATTTGCTAGACCACATTTAAGGAGAAAGAAAGGAAGGAGGGAAGAAGGGAAGAGAGAGGGAGAGAGAAAGAAAGAAAAGAAAGAAAAAATGGAATGAATAAAGAAAGGAAGGAAGACTGGAAGGAAGAAAGAAAGGAAGAAAAGGTGCTGGGAAGGTGGCTCAGTGGTAGAGCGCTTGCCTTGCATGCATGAGGCCCTGGGTTTGATTCCTCAGCAAAAAAGAAAAAAGCCGGAAGTGGTGCTGTGGCTCAAGTGGTCGAGCGTTAGCCTTGAGCTGAAGAGCTGAGGGGCAGCCCCCAGGCCCAGAGTTCAGGCCTCACAACTGACAAAAAAAAAAGGAAGAAAGAAAGAAAAAAGAAACTAAAAATAAAGCAAAACTGATCAATTCCTATTATGAGCAGAAGTATTCAGGTGGAATAAAAAACATGTAAAAACAGAAAACTGCTCCATAGTGGAAAACCTATGTCGGAGACCTATGTTGGAAATAATAGTTTCTATAAAAGACCTGCTAAGTTTCAATCTCTCTCTTTCAACATTAAGTCATTTGTACTTCAGGATTTTTTTTTAAAAAAACTCTGTCATTAAAAAACTGTAGTTTCCTATAATCCACTTTCCAGCTTCCAAGCTCCTCCTTCATTGCCCAGAAAAACTACATCATGAATTTGTCTTGTCTGCAGTCCATGTTTTCAAAATCTTCTAGCACTGACACATATGTTCATTCCTAAATTGACACAAATGCTGTCATACCATACAGAAAGAAAGTGGTGTTAGTCAGTTTTGTATCTGTGTAACAAAATGCCCAGGATAATCAACTTAAGGAAAAGAGAAGTTTTTCTTGGTTCACAGTTTTGGAGATTTCAGACCATGGTCAGTGGCTCCTTTACTTTTGAACCTCTGGTGGGGCTGCACATCATAGTGGGAGCACATGGAAGAGGAAGTTGCTTACCTCAGAGCAACTTGGAAGCAAAAAGGAAAACAGGAAGAGGTTGGGGTTCCACTGGCCCTTTCAAGGGCATGTTTCTCCAGTGACCTAACTTCTCTTCATAAGTCCCACTTCTTAAAGGTTCTGTCATTTCTCAATACCAGCAGCAGCTAGGAAAAAAGCCTTTTTGATGCATGGTCCTTTGGGGGATATTTATTCAAATCATAGCAGAAGTTCTAAAAATAGCTTTACCCATTCAATGTTATGTTTATGAACTCATCTACATCAACATGTGTAGATTTAGCTCATTCATTTTCACTGTATTATCTTGTGTTCCATTGTATTAATTAGATATATATCATTTTTTAGATATATATCATAATACATTAATTCCTCCTGCAAGTCATTGGTATCTGACCTTTTATAAGGACATTATATTTCTTGTACAAGTTGCCTTGTGAACAAATGCTTCTGTGTCTGCTATTCTGATACTAATTATAGGTAACATTATCACATCAAACAATTTTTTTTGGTCAGTCGTGGGGCTTGAACTCTGGGCTTGGGTGCTGTCCCTGCACTCTTCACTCAAGACGAGTGCTCTACTGCTTGAGCCACAGCGCACTTTGGGTTTTCTAGTGGTTTATTGGAGATCAGAGTCTCACAGACTTTCCTGCCTGGGCTGGCTTTGAACCATGATCCTCAGATCTCAGCCTCCTGAATAGCTAGGATTATAGTTGTGAGCCACCGGCGCCTGGCTACAATTTTTAAACATCAAAAACAAAAGGGTTAAGAATGTTTCTCAATACTAGAGAACCTGCATAGCATTTGTGAAGCTCTGAGTTCAAATCTCAGCACTGGAAAAAACAAGAGAAAGGAAGGAAAAAGGCAGGGAAAAGCAGGGAAAGGGCAAATAAAGGAAGAGAAAGGAAGAGCAAGATATTAAAATTACCTTGATGCAATCAAATTTGTAAATCTATGAGATATGTAAATACCCAGAATAAAGTAATTTGCTAAACTGATTCAGAAAAAAATCTGAATATTCCTCAAACCTCTAAATAAATAAATAAAAGTGGTAATTGAAGACTTTTGTACCTGAAAAAAATAATCTGAGCATAAGTTTTACTATAAAGTTTAACTAGACTGGGAAAAAAAACATATAATTCCAACACTCTGTAAACTTTCTAGAGGATGCAAAAGGAAGAAATGCTTCTAATTCATTTATGACACTATTATAAACCTAATACCAAAACTTGACAGGGATTATACAGGAAAAGCAAATGGCAAATCAATCTTCTCATGAATGACATGAGTGATGTTACAATATCCCTAAAGAGAGCAATAAACCCCCAGTCCAGCCATGTACAAGGCAATCAGTTGAGTTAATCCATGAAAGTTCACAGCACCATATCTATCCTATGCCTAATTTTGTTCCGTAAGGATTTATTCAAGGAATTCTTGTCAATTCTGGCTGTATTTGTCTTTTGTCTATGTCTATGTCAGTATATCACTATCAAGAACAGCATACCTTGGAAGATTCTACTGTATGTTCCCTCTCTGTGTTTCCTGGGCTGGCTTAATGATGATCTCAAATTTGCTGGCCTAAGATAATAATGTATTTTGTCACATGAAAAGCCTCAAACATGCAAAATCAAGGCATTTGCTGGACTGTGATCCCTCCCAGAGTGCTAGGAGGGACCTGTTTTAGACCTCTATCCAGGTCCTGGTGGCTCCAGTTGGCTTTGGCTTGTTACTCTTTGACTCTGTCTTCATATTCTATGTCTCTCTCTTAATAGGACACTGGTCCTAATTCAGGATTCTCTCATACTGAGATCCTTAAATATACCTAGAAAGGCCTTATTTCCAAATAAATTCACATTTATAGGTATAGGGGGTGGGATGGGGAGGTTAGGACTTAACAATATCTTTTTGGAGGGAGGCACAACACAATACCCACTCGTATTCTTTTTCAAAACTTGTCTTAGTTCTTAGACTTTTAATATTTAGGATGAATTTTAAAAATTCAGTTTCTAGTTGCCAGAAAAATTGCTGTTTTCTATTGCTGCTATTAAATGACTACAGGCTTGTGACTTAACAGAAACATACTTTTTTTTTTTAAACAGTTCTTTGGCTTAGTAGTCCAATCCACATCTCTCAGAACTAAGAACCAGATGTTGGCAGTAGTCATTCCTTTTGGAGACTCTGAGGGAGAAACTGGTTCCTTGAGAATTCAGGTTGTTGGCAGAACTCAGTTCTTTGCAGTTGAGATTTTCATTTCCTGGCTGTAAGCTAAGGCTGCACCCTGTGCTTACTGGCTGAGCATTGCTTGGCTTCTGGGACCTGATTCTCTCTTCTGAGTAGGAAGTGATTGAAACAGAGTTTTGCAACACGTCTTCCCTCTCATCTTCCATTCTTCCCTTCTTCTCTCCTTTCCTCCTGCCCTCTCTCCCTCCCTCCCTTTTTCCATCCATCAATGTCTGGCTATGTAGGCCAGTCTATATTAGAATTCTCCATCCTCCTGTCATACCTGTGGTAGATTTGACACAGTATGGGTTCATGGCCATGACTGGGTAGTGATGGAGGTTCCCAGCTTAGCACACTAGCTTGGGAATTTGGAACAAGTTGACACCACCACCTGCTCTTTCTCTTCTGAATTAGCCTCAGGGTGGAGGCCAATGGGAGAGGTCATGCAACTGAATAGGTAGGGTGGCAGGAAGTTTTATAAACTGTTAACAGTATATGGGCAAGGCAGGTGCTTGTGGCTAAGATTACAATCCTAGCTACTAAGGAGGCTGAGATTTGAGGATTGTAGTTGGAAACCAGAGCAGGTAGGAACGTCTTATCTCCAATTAACCAGAAAAAAACTAGAAGTGGAGCTGTGATTCAAGTGGTATGGAGCCATCCATGAGTGAAAAAGCCAAGCAAGAGTGCAAGACCCTGGGTTGAAGCCCAGAACCGGCACATACAAAGAAAGCATGTGGGCAAATGCAGAGGAGAGCATGTGTGGTTTGCTGAAGACAAGAAACATAGGCCTTGTTCTCCTTTGCAGCCAAGAAGAAATGTTGTATGGGCACAGGTTGTCTGGTTAAGATATCTTTACATCTAATGGATAAGGCTCAGAGGTCAAGCATGTCTGACAATTTTCTGTGTGCCATAGAGAAACCTACACTGCTTGAAGTTCAAGTACAGACACTTTTTCTTTGCATAGGTCTTGAATTTTGAAAGTCCAACATCAATTAGGGCCCTTTGGAGCTGAGTTCTATGTGACATGGTCAGGCTGGTATGGGACTGGTACCTTTGGGGAGGCTGTCTTGGGGGGACAAGACTTAGGGTGGATCCTGGAAATGTGGCAGTACCGGCCTCATTTCACCCTGATTCCTACTTACTCTGTGATGCAGTCCATTTTCCTGAAAGACAATTGAGTATTGCGGCAAAAAGATCTGAATTTGGACAGATTAAATGAAGCCACTAATTTAAAGTGCTAGAACATAATGAACGCTCTGAAAACAAAGGAAATTCCAATAAAGGCATGGTTCCAGTGGTAGAGCATCAGCCTTGAGCGAAAAAGCCAAGCAAGAGAGTAAGGCCCTGAGCTCAAGATGATCAACATACTCTGGGCAGTGTAGGGTATGCTGAGCTTCCAGTCATTTTTCTGCTCACCTTTAAAATGACCATGTGAGCATTTAAAAAATGAGTCACTGTTCATGCAGGACAGAGGACAGCAGCTAAGGTTGGGTGGTGGGTGGGTTATAGTCAGTGCTGAGGTGGAGAGTCATACCCTTTGAGAAAGAAAGTGCTTAATCAGTAGTTTCTACCCCTTCCCACCTCCTTATTGGAAACTCAAGGAGTAAAGGGTAGAAAAGTCCTGGGAAGGGGGCTGGGAAGGTGGCTCAGTGGTAGAGCACTTGCCTTGCATGCCTGAGGCCCTGGGTTCGATTCCTCAGCACCACATAAGCAAAAAGAAAAAAGCCGGAAGTGGCACTGTGGCTCAAGTGGTAAAGCGCTAGCCTTGAGCTGAAGAGCTGAGGGACAGTGCCCAGGCCCAGAGTTCAGGCCCCATGACTGGACCCCCAAAAAAAAAGTCCTGGGAAAAAGTTGACCAGGATTCAGGAAGGACCGAGTGGGAAGGATTTTCTGGTCTTAGGAGAATAGTTATTAATAGAGGAAAAGAGTAGTGGGTTGCTGAGTAAGAAAAATATGCTTACAACAACACATATGGTTGATTTTGGTTTCTTTTCTTTCTTTCTTTTTTAATGGAAAGTACCTGAAAATAGTGCTGGCTGGCATTCACTGGGCAATGGCCTTGAGCTAGTCCTGGTCTCAGAACCATGAGCATTGGTTTTCCTTTGCATCTTCCAGCCAAGAGGAGAGAGGACCCACTAGAAAGTCTCTACTTCACAGAGAACATGATCGGTTGCTCAAGGTGGGCGCTGAGTCCTGCAGCTTTTAAGGACATCTTTTTCTTTCAAATATTTTTTTGTATATATTTGTAATTTCCTAAGTAATATAGGTGCATTCCCTTTGCAAGTGTTTGTCTATGTCTACATACATATACTAAAAATATCTGAGCAGGAAGTGTAGACTTCGTAGTTCTTTGTACTTCCTCCAGGTCCCCTAAGCACCTCATGGAAGGTGGGGAGGGGAGGAAGGGGGATGGTGGTGGTAAGGACTTTAGACTTTCCCCTGATAGATTCCATATATGTGGGGAGATGATGGATGTGTGGACCAGTGGACAACACCTGACAAACTCTTGGCTTGGAGGTGGACAGCTGGATAGCACTGGCCACTCGGAACTGACACTTTCGTATGTGTGCCAGTTCTGGGGCTTGAACTCAGGACCTGAGTGCTGTCTTTGAGTTCTTGTGCTCAAGGCTAGCATACTCTCCCACTTGAGCTACAGCTTCACTTCTGGCTTTTTGCGCTTAATCAGAGATAAGAGTCTCATGGACTGTTCTGCTGGTGCTGACTTTGAACCTGGATTCTCAGATCTCAGCCTCCTGAGTAACTAAGATTGCAGGTGTGAACCACCCATACTCTGCTCAGAGCTGCCACTTTATGACTTCTGGTAAGCCAGTGAACATTCTGGGCTCTGGGACAAGGTTAACTTGCCTTTTCCACTTATAAAAAGGGTACACCATGGCTATGAACTATGTGAGCTCCTCACCCGGCCCCTCTCCCCATCAATCACCACACCTAACCACACTCTCACACCACACCATACCACATCACACTGACACCTCTCTCTCTCTCTCTCTCTCTCACACACACACACACACACACTCACATACACATAGCCTCCACAGAAAGATCTCCTCAAGCAAATGCTCATTTCCCTCTATAGCTCCCCTGTGCATGAAGTAAAGTGTCTATCTACTTTGGTGCTGGCCTGTTGAATTATCTCTACTGCTTCAGGATGCTCTATCAGTCTGCCACAGGTGGTGACTGAGCAGTGGTGTCAAGAAAAATACTTAGCCTTCCCTCCAGATCCCTTTTCCAGTCCAAAGCCTCAGGGACTCATCTGATCCCTGAGACCATAGGCTCAGGCTCACCACCAGCCCAGAGCCTGCCACGTTGCCATGGAGACCAGTTTGTGGCATCCCAGGCTGAGCTCCTGCCCCTCCTCACTGGCTCTCCACGTGCAGGCTTTGTCAGGGCTCAGTGTGTCTCTGCAGCTGTGACCAGCAGAAGACAAGGGAGCTGCCAGGGAGGCAGGACCACCCTGCAGGACCCCAGCCAGCTTCAGTTCTAGGCTGATTGGCACCTAGAAGCACAACTCAGCCCTTGAGATCCCTGAAGAGAGACCCCACCCCCTGAAATCCTCTTCCCTTGCACCACACCCAGGGTTCTTCTCACAGCCGTTCCCTCACTGAGAGCTCTCATCCATTTCCAAGTTTGCCTGCTCTAGCCTGAGAGGAGACATGGAGTTTGTTTTGTTTGTTTTTAACTGATCGTCATCTCTAAAGGACGCTGGTGAGTAAGTTGGATTTCAAGTGGCTTTGAGATCCTCTAGGGGGTTATCCATCCCCCTTCCCTCTCCCTCCCTGGCTGATTTCCCAGGGGGTACAGCTGGCTCAGGAAGAGTAGGTGAGGGGCTTTCATCAGCCCTGCACCCCCTCTGGAGCTTGCTTGGGTGAGGCTGGGCTGTTAGGAGACCACCATGGCTGCCCTTGCCGTGGGTCTGGGGTCCTGAGCTTCTGAACAGAATGATTTGGACTTCTATGGAACAACATGAGCTAGGGTGGATATGGGTGTTGTGATGAGCCCTGGTTTGATCTCCACATTTCACCACCCTCGCCCCACTCTTCCTGATTGTTTTTAAAATGGACAGAAGGGGCAAGTAGAATCTTTCAAAAATCTCAGTGCCTGTGAGGTTCTTATGATAATGAGATCTCATCTCAGATGTTGGAATTGTCTTCTTTTCTTTTTCTTTTGTTATTGTTATTTTTCTTTTGTTAATGCTGCTGTTCAACATAAGCCTTCTGTCTTTTTCTTTTCTTTTCTTTTCTTTTTTGACCAGTCATAGGGCCTGAACTGTGGGCCTGGGTGCTATCCATGAGCTCTTCAGCTCAAGGCTAGCACTCTACCACTTGAGCCACAGCCCCACTTCTGGCTTTTTTCTACTTTTGTGGTACTGAGAAATTGAACCCAGGGCCTCATACATGCAAGGCAAGTACTTTACCACTAAGCCTCCTTCCCAGCCTTCTGTTACTTTTTCTTTCTTTTCTTTTCCTTTCTTTTCTTTCTCCCTCTTTTTTTTTTTAAAGTGGTACTGGGGTTTGAACTTAGGTTTTACACTTACTAGGCAGGCTCTCTACCACTTGAGCCATATCCTTGGCCCTTTTTGTTTTTGTTATTTTTCTAATTGGGTCTTTGGCTATCCCAGACTTCATTATTCCTAATTCTATTTCCCTCATATCTGGGATGACAGATGCCTAGCACGATATATGTTTGTTTGTTGAGATAAGGCCCTGACTGGCCTCAAACCACGATCCTCCCAATTTGTCTTCCAAGTAGTTAGGATTATAGGCTTGAACTCCCATGCATGGTCTTGTATCAGCTCTTGGAAGAAAGTAAACCAAAGTGAAAAGAGGTCTTTGATACTGCTGTGGGGAAGCTTGTGAATCATTAAAGAAACCTGCTTTTTTGGATGAATGTGGTTGAGAACATTCTGAAAAGGCTACATACTATGGTTTCTTCTATAATTTGAATCTTGGCTCCCTGGATATGCTCTTTGTATTTTCTTATGTTTTATATCCATCCATGAATTAGGATAGCAAGAAGGTTTTTTGCTTTTTCAGGATAACCTGAGAATGCAGACATCATTGTCTGAAATCTATCTGAAGTGAAAAGACAGCTGTGCACATATATCTATATACATGTGTGCATATGTGAACAGGACTCATTTTGTACATTGCACAGAGGAGAGAAAACACTAGCCCTACTGAAGTTGTCATAGGTTTTACCTGGTACAGAAAAGTTAACAATTTCTCAGCAGCAAGGAATCCTGGTTGCTCTCTGGCACAGATTTTGTCTCTTTGTTTCCTAGTGCTAGGTAGGGCAGATGGTAGTCCACTATAAGATCACCTAGGGTCATGGCATCGCTTATCCAGGGCTGATGGCTGCTTTCCAGTCCTTCTGCTTTAGGGTGAGACTGTATCCTGAGAGCACCTCCTCATTTTCATAAATTGAGTTTCACAGACACTATTGGGTGGAGCTTAAGCTGGGGTCAGAGGCTTCAGTTGTTTCTCATCTACAAAGTGCGAGATCATCTCTTGGATTATTGGAGACGCTCCTGGATGATCCCAGGCTTCTTCAAGTCTCCTAGGGGTCTGGATGTACTCTAGGTGTCTAAGATCCTGGGTCATGCATGGTTTAAAGGTCAGAGTACAGCAGTTCCACTATGAGGATTATGAGTTTCCAGCTATTTACAGCTGGGGTGTCAACTGGACATGAAGAGCATAGGCAGAGCCCATGTATGTCTCTTTGGGTTGTGGAGTGTTGCTGGTGGAGGCGGTGCAGCTGCCCTGTAACAATGTTGGAATTATCCTCTATTCAGTGCTTGATGGGGTGGGGGTGTGGCTATCTCTCTAATGCTTCCGTTTTTATGCATCACTCGCTATTTACACATCGATAATTTTTTCTTACAGCATAAAGAAAAAAAATTAAAGCAGCAGGCACAGCTCATGTGTAAGGGTAGAGCTTTTAGTTGAAGATAAGAAGAAACAATTGCTTCCACTTCAAGCTCAAATGTTATCCTAGCAGGCTGCCAGTACGACCCTGTAATTACACCCCCTGTCTGGGAAGCTTTCAAAATGTCACTTTAGCTATGTGTGGAAGCTGAGATTGCTCTTCTAGTTCAAGGTTAAAGGCTCTTTATGCTAAGATGATTAAACTATCAAATAGTTTTAAAGCAGCTCTCTTTTGTTTAAAAAAATGTAAGGATGATTAATCAACTATTCCTGAATTTCATACGCCTTTCTCCAGGGAGTCTTCCGATGGCCTGGTGTTTTATTTTGGGGTGAAAGAGTTCACTTAATGTCACTTAGTGTGGTTAAAGTCCTAAGTGGGCATCACAGATTCCAGATTTGGGCTTGGGCACTCTCCAAATGCCAGACCAGAAGGGAAGTTAAGTGAAGGTAAGTTTAAAAAAATATTCTCTATCTGAATCAAATGCAATTTCAGTTGAATTCAAACTAAAAAAAAGTATTTTTTTTTTTTTGCAAAAACTGTTTCCAGAAAGCAAAATTACACTCAGTATCTTTTCCGTCTTGGTTTCATGACCACATTTATTTTTCCTCAGAGACATTTAGGACAGCTAAGTAGAAATTAACATTTCTGTACGTAAACAGACATGGAGACAGCTGGCTTTCATTGTGCAAGAGCTCTTGCTTGGGAATCGCAATGAGAAGCTTTCATTTTCTTATTTTTAAATAGATTGGCTTTGTCCCGATGACAAATATTGTAAATGTTCTTTGTATATTATATGTTATTGAGAAGCATCAAGAAGAAAGTGAAAATTCCAAGAAACTCACCACTCAAAGACAGTGGTCCACACCATCTCTGGGGAGCATTAGTTTCCTGGAGTCTGGACTATTACTGGTGGAATATTTGGTAGGAATTGTTTTAGGGGCACAAAGCTGACAAAGGAGTCCCCAGTCCTGGCTAGTTAGAAAAAAAACACTGTGGTCTCAATGCCGTTCCTGCCCTGCTAGGATGATACTGCTCTTGTCTTGACAAAAACAAACAACACACACACATACAGATGAGAAAAACCTGGATGCTTGATCTGATAGTTAGAATCTGAGGGTTCCAAGAAGGATGTGGGACCCATGGCTCTGAGTTCCTAAAAATAGGATAGAGTGATTGGAGAAGCAACTGGACTCTGAGCACCCTACCCTCTGTCCCTTGCTATCAGCTTAGCAAAGGAGCTAAAGAACCAGCACCGTATCAGGAGGAGTGGCAAAGACAAAGGCCTCTATAAGCCTCCTATAGTAACTGCCTTCAGGGCCTGCTGGATGAACTTCTGTAGCTAGTTGTTTAGCTGCTCAATAAATGGTCAGTGATTAATTGAGTGAAGGCTTTTGATTTCCCTTCATCTCAGCTGCAGATTCATCTCATAGCCTGGTGCCTCTTTATTCTGCCACCAGCCCTACCCTACAAAAAGCTGGTATACGTTTGGAGTTGCTGAATGTGGGAGTGAGGTCCCATTTCTTGCTGAGTACACAATCTTTGGGTATGCATAGAGCAACTACTTTGTGGAAATGTTCAAGGAAGTTACCCTGGATTATAGAAACCCTCCTTGTTAATGGGTCCTTTTATTGCTTTCTACAGTGGTAACTTGAGTTTGTCTTATACTTGCAAGGTGTCAGGGACTGGCACAGGTGCTTCAAGGATGGTTGCTCTTGGGGACAATGCCCCCTCCCGCCATGCCCCTGTGTGTTGCTCCTACTCAACAACAAGGAGACTGAGGCACACAGATACTGCTTGCTTTAAAAATAAGTGTTTATGGGGCTGAGAATGTGGCTTAATGATAGAGTGCTTTCCTAGCATGCATGAAACCCTGGGTTCGATTCCTCAGTACCATATAAACAGAAAAGCTAGAAGTGGTGCTGTGGCTCAAGCACTAGAGTTCTAGTTTTGAGTAAAAAGCAGCTCAGGGATAGTACCCAAGCTCTGAGTTCAAGTCCCAGGACAGGCAAAAAATAATGTTTAGGATGGATTAAGAAGGCATCAGTGGTACCTGGTAAATCAAGGAGATGGATGGGGTTGGGAGACTAGGGGAGAATGATGAAAGGGATGACATTGGTCAAGATGCATTGCACTCATAAACTGACATGTTGAATTGAAATCCCTTTGTATTCTATTTAAAGATAATTAAAAAAAATAAATAACTGGGTGCTGGCGGTTCACATCTGTCATCCTAGCTACTCAGGAGGCTGAAAACTGAGGCTTAAGGTTCAAAACTAGCCTGGTCAGGAATGTCTGTCAGACTCTAGTCTCTAGTCTCTAATTAACCAGTTGTGGTTCAAGTGGTAGAGTGCTATCCTTGAGCAAAAAAGCTCAGGGACAGTTCCTAGGCTTTGAGTTCAAGTCCCAGTACCAGTGCAATCTCCTCTCTCTCTCTCTCTCTTTCTGCCTCTCTCTCTCTCTCTCTGCCTCTCTCCCTCTCTTTCACACACATACACACACACACAGAGCCATCTTAGGCAGAAAAATCTATGACTCCATTTGTAATTAACCAGCACAAAGCCAGGCTGTAGGCATGACTTAAATGCCAGCTGTGAACAAGCAAGTTAAATGAGAGTGTGAGGTTCTGAGTTCAAACCCTGGTACCAGAAAATATGCATTTGTTATGGCGTCTCTCCATTATTCAACCATCCATAGCCATTTTACTGTTAACATGCATGAAACCCATGAAGGTTGAGGAAGATTCCAAGGGGGCTTCTGGACCTGCCTGGACTGGCCAACCCATGTCAGATGCCTCCTTTCTGAAGACCTTTGAAGCCACAGGTCTACTTAGGGAAGCCCACTGAGGCAGAAGTGGGATAGTGGTCATGGTAGGTCTGTATACCCAGGGCTCCTGCCCAGTAGCCTGTTAAACTTTAACCAAGCTTGGGTTGCTGTGGCTATGGGTGTGAGAACTCCATTTTCGAGGTCACCCCCACCACCCTGCAAATGAGGGCTCTGGGAACCAATGAACCAAGCTCCATCTCAGGCTACTGCAGAACAATCCGGAAATGTAAATATGCCATCGTTTTCTGACCCATATTGCAAAAAAGAAAAAAAAAGGAAGTTGTATTGTTACTGCATGAAGTTTCGGCCCCTGAAAGAGAAACTCATACTTCTTGGAGGGACGGTGAGTAGGGATGGGTTCCCAAGATCCTCACTAAGTATCTGTCTGGTGCTGGAAGGGGAAACTTCGGGGTTACAGAAAGTACACAGAACAAAACAAGAGTCACTTGTGGGAGACGGATGTTTACAAGGCAGGAAGCTGTCTTGTGATGTGAGTGGTGTCTTGTTCCGCACTGTTGTCTGGCTATGGATTTCTCTAGCATTATTGTGAGATATCAAGAGGTAAGTGTGAGAAGGCTTCATAAATTTCACAGTGCTAGGCAGTGTGACTGCCATGCTTGGGTGCTGCACAGGCTCACAGGATGGATGGGGTAGTCAGTGACTTCTGTGCTCCAGAGGAGTCCAAGATGGGAACAAGTCCAAAGCTGGCCATTCAGGGTTGAACCCATACAGGTTGGCCTTATAAAATAGGGCTATGGCCCAGACCCCACTCATGTCCATCCAGACTTTGGTGGTCTTTTGCATAAACTGAAAAAAATTAATTAAATAATTTTATTTTGTGTGTGTTGGTTTTGGGATTTGAACTCAGGGCCTTGTTCTTTTATTTGGCTTTTTCACTCAAGGCTGGCACTCTACCACTTGAGCTATATTTCTGGTTTTATGCTGGTTAATTGGAGATAAGAGTTTCCACAGACTTTCCTGCTCAGCCTTGCTTTGAACTGTGATCTTTAGATTTCACCCTCCTGAGTAGCTAGGATTACTGGCATGAATCACTGGAGCGTGGCTTTGGACTATAAAATTTAAATGACAGGTGGGCCCATCTAATGGGTTACTAGTAGGAAAGAGAGTTGAGCCCACTGACCTACTAGGCACCAGTGATTGGGCCTGGTCTGCTCAGAGCAGTGGTGAGGCTACCTTGGGAGGCTGGCAGCCCGAGGGCAGGGTCATAGCAGCTATGATGGTACAGGATATGTTCATGTTGTGCAGTGTGAGGACAGTGGGGGAGGGGGCGATAAGGACCTAGGGACCAAGTGTGTGCTGGAAGTTGGGGTCTGGGGCCTGTGGGATTTGTAGAGAGCCTTTGTCATTGTGGATGGTTAGCCCATTTTCATTTTTCCTGGGGCGGATGAGTGCTGTGGGGTGTGAGCTATTGTTTGGGGAGGCAGAAAGGAGGTCTGGGGCTTCTGAGATGCTGCTGGAGGAAGGAAGACAGGCACAGGGCAGTAGGGGATGTGGAGCTGCTGCTGGAGTTGGACCCAGCATTGTGACTTTAAGCAGACTCCGTTTCCCTGTCAGGGTGGGTAGCTCATCTGACATTCAGATTGGTCCTCCCCAATATCCAAGGGTGGCCTTTGTCAGCCATTTGCACAAGAAATTGAAGCACCGAGCATTCTATTCTGCCTGCTTGTCTTAGCTCCCCCACCCTGCTTAAGCTTGTGAGTTGACTGGCTGGGCCCCCACACATCTTTTCTGAGCCGGAAATTTACACAGTAGCTGAAAGATGGTAAGGAGGGGAGGAAGTGGTTTTCCTCAGCTGGGCTTTTATAGACATTTAGAGGCCCAAGTTCTGCTCTTGGGGTGTGGGGCTGGCCCTTGTTCTGCAGAGACTAGAACCTCCAAATGTATAGGGACCCTCACAGCCTTACTGGACTGAAAGCCCTGTATATCTCAGGCCTGGAGCATGTTGTTCTATGGTATTAGAACTGACATGCCTTTAATACCTGTCCCCTACTCCCTGCCCTCCCAGGCTAGAACCTGGACTAGAACCACGGCTTTGGCAGTTTCAAAGTTCCTATGGCACCCTTTTCCCTACCTGTTCCAGATGGGCTTTTTGTGATCTCCATTTACAGATGGGGAAACTGAGGCTCCGTGGTACAAGGAATAATCAAGAGAGGCAAATGTAGAGATGTAAAACCCAGGTGACAGTGAGGTTATGGAATGTTCTGGAGGCAAGTGTGCGCTGAAAACAATGAACAGGGCCTGAAGAAAGCACAGAGCTGGTCACTGCAGTGACTGCCTGGTCCGGCCTGTCTCTAGGCAGCATGACTGACAGTAGGGAGGGACTGAGCCAGTGCAGGAAGGAAACAAGAGACGAGAGGGCCCCGCCTTCACCACCAACATTTCCTTCTGGGCACTGGATCCTCCAGCTACAGGTATTTATGAGTCCTGGTAAGTGATGAAGAGACAATCTCAGGGTGTAGGGGAAGGATGGTGATGGGCAGAGTGCTGGCCATGGACAGTCTGTACTAACAATGAGGAACAGGGTGGAGCAGACACTGAGAAATGAAAATCTGGATCTAATTGGCTGGTAAGAGGTCCTGTGCCTGTGCCACTTACAGCCCTGAGGGTGAAATGGACACTTGGCTTAAATCCTGGTCCTACTTTGTGTTTTTCTTTTTTCTTTTCCTATGGTGGTCTTGGGGCTTGAACTTAGGGCCTGGGCTCTGTCCCTGAGGTTTTTTTTTTTTTTTTTGCCACTTGAACCACAGCTCTACTTTTTGATGGTTAATTGGAGGTAAGACTCTCATGGACTTTCTGACTTAGGCTGGCTTCAAACTATGATCCTCAGATCTCTGATCTCAGCCCCCTTAGAAACTAGGATTATAGGCATGAGCTACTAGCACCCAGCATTCTTGGTGTTTTAACTTAGGTGCTAATAGCTTCTTTCATGATCAGCAATAGGTCATGTGGCTTCTGAGCCCCACATGTTGACCCTCCTTATTGCCTACAACTCTTTCATAACTTGTTCAGACTCACTTTGTTGGCTGAGCCCCATGGATGCCAGCTGTATGGGGATGACTCTTGTTCTTCCCATTCTCACACCTTCTCCCGCTCGGTGCTCCCCATCCAGACAACTGCACCCCAAATGGCCTGGTTCATTCACTGAGCCTCTGCATCTTCCTTCCCTTTCTGCTGTCTCTAACCCAGAAATGAGGGATCCCTTTACACATTGGTTCTAAGAGGTGGGGAGATCTGGACACACAGATCCCATGAGGTGGGGTGGCCTGGTCACTTGGTTACTGCATTTGGTCTACTGATGTATTTTCCAGATCTGCCCTGGGTGTTTGGGGATCCCTGCATTAAGCACCTTCAAGCCATGGACAACTGTCTCAGTTGTTGATTGACTGGTCTTGTGCATTTGGATGAGGTGATGGGGTGGGCTCATCTGAGTAAGATTCTGCGTTGAGGCAGGATCTCAATTTAGGTCTTATATTTCTAAAAAAAATAGATACAAAGCACTTTTATTGTTGTTGGCTTTGGGATTTGAACTTGAGGCCTCATACTTGCTTAGCAGGCACTCTATGACTTGAGCCATACTTCAAGACCTTTATACTTAAAGGGACATTTATTTATTTATTTTTGTTTTTTTGGATAGGGTCTCACACTTTTGCCAGGGAATATACTGGACCATTATTCTTTTACTTATGCATAGCTGTGATTGCTATCACGTACCACAACACTCAGCATAGTGTGTGTGTGTGTGTGTGTGTGTGTGTGTATGTGTGCTGGTACTGATACTAGAGACTGGGGGTTGAACTCCAGGCCTCTCACTCTATCACTTGAGCCCTGCTTCTTCCACTTTTGACTCTGCTAGTTAATTGGGGATAAAAGTCTCCATGCAAAGACCCTGAAGGGTTTTTCCTGGGGGAAGTTAGAGCAGGGGAGGGGACTAGGGGGAGAGGCAAGAGTGGACAGTGATGTGAGGAATTTCAGCTGTGCAGGCTGGAGGTTCTTGTTTGTCTTATTCACTACTTTTTACAATGGAAACTGTCAAAGATAATCAAATGTAGCTACAAAGAATTATGTAATGAATTCAAAGTGCTAATAGGGAAGGCAGCTTGTACTCATGGGAACAATGGAATTCATAACCCTTCCTTTGCTAAGAAAGGGCCTGAGGCTCTTGGGAGCTTTGAATTAAATTGTTTTCTCCTAATACATATGAGAAGTGTGTGTGTGCGTGTGTGTGTGTGTGTGTGTGTGTGTGTTTGTGTATGTGTGTGTACTCACGTGTGCATGTGTGCGTGTGTGAATGCACATGTACAGTTGCATGAGTACCTGAACCAGGCTCAAACTCAGGGCCTCATGCTCTTAGCTTTTTTGCTCAAAGCTAGCATCTATTACTTGAACCACACCTTCACTTCCAGCATTTTGATGATTAATTTGTAAAGAAGAGTCTCTTGGATTTGTCTGCCTGGGCTGGCTTCAAACTAAGATAATCATATCTCTACCTCCTGAATAGCTAGGATTACAAGCATGTGCTACCCATACCTGGCCCTTTCCATGTATATATATATATATATTGGGTCCAGCCATGGGGCCTGAACTCTGGGCCTGGGCGCTGTCCCTCAGCTCTTCAGCTCAAGGCTAGCACTCTACCACTTGAGCCACAGTGCCA